>NC_134546.1:50575760-50882173 GCF_050624435.1 Tenrec ecaudatus
TATTACCAACTACACCGATAATTTCTTTTCAGATCAGCTCAAAGTTTATCCCCACGCAGCACAGGACACTGCTGTGCCACTCCATCATGTCCAAGGTGGACCACTACTTCTCCCTTCAGTGCTCTCCCTTCAGTTTTGGGGTTCCAGGATTTTGGCATTGTCTCACAGAACTCTCAAACCATTAAGAAAATGGCTTACATGATTGTGAAAGCCGGTATGTAACCAATTCATGGGCCAATGCCTGAGTCTCCTCATTCACATGGCTGCAGGGGCTGGATACTCCAATTGGCAGTTCAGACAACAAGCAGCTGGCTTACAGGGTTGCAGAAGCTGGCAAATCAGGTCAGAGAGAACCAGAGACTAGAGAATAACAAGCCAGATGCAAGACACAGAATAAGAGAGAGAACTTTGCTGGAACATTCGTACATATTGGGTACATATAACACCCTTAAGGAAACTAAGGGTGATGGCTGAGTCACATATGCTAGTAAAAGAGAGAATTGAAGACATTCAAACACACACAGACACACCTCATCCTGTGCCATTAACATAACTGACAACTTACTCCAAAATGGTATCATCCTCCAGTCATAAAAGCTAGAATCTACACTACATCACAGAATGGGGGGGCTACGACTAGAAAGACCATTTTAAGTAACTCTTGCACTGAATATATAAAGAAATTTTATAGCCCAACAATAAAATGACAAACAGCTTTAAAAATTGATATGCATCAAAGAAGATATACAAATGGCGAACAAGCACATGCAAAGATGCTCAATGTCATAATCATTAGGAAATGCATGTAAACAACGAGGGGCTCAAACACAGCAATCATTGTAAGGATGGGGCAGGACCTGACAGTATTTCATTCTTTTATATATGAACATGTTTGAACCACACGGATGGCACCCAACAACAAGGAGTAAAGAGAAAAAGAGATACCAATCTCATAACCAATCTCAGTGCCCAAATGCCAATCTCTTGGATGACTATAACAAGAGAGACAAAAACAAGTGTGAGTGAAGAGAGAGAGAGATTGGGACCCGTACATATTGCTGGTAAGAATGCAAAATGTTACAGCTTCTTTGGAACACAGTTTGGCTGTGCCTCCGAAAGATGAACTAGAGTAATCGTAAATCAAACTCCAAAGACTCACTGCCATCAAACATATCTCATATAACTCAATTCTGTCTCAAGATATAGATTAGTAAGATATGTTTTTTAAAAATATTGTACACAAATGTTCCTAGCACCATAATCCATAATATTAAAAAAGTGGAAACAATATAAATGTCCATCAAACAAACCAAACATGAACAAAAGTAGTGCAGTCATTTAATGAAGTGTTGTTCAATATGCAAGAAATAAGTTGAAGCAGTGATTTATGGCACATTGTGGATGGGCCATGTAAACAATGTAACACACACACACATATACACACACACGAAAGTCAATAACCAAAGACAAAAGATCACCTATTGCATGATGTCATTGTAATGACATGTCCAGATAGGAAAATCCATAGAGACAGAAAGTAGATGAGCAGTTTCCAGAGGATTCTAGAAAGGGGGATGACTGCTGATTGGTGCAGGGCTTCTTTTTAGGGTGAAGAGATGTTTTGGAATAGAGGTGATGGTTGCAAAGCTTTGTGAATGCAGTGACAACAATTTCAACGTGTGTATGTTAAAAGGGAATGAGAAATATATGTCAATTTAAATGAAGTTATTATTTATTTCAAATTAAAACACCAACACATTTCTCCATAGATCTATTACTTTTGTTACATCCCATGGAGTCATCACTTAATGACCCCATGTACAAAACACTGCTTGATCCTGTGCCATCCTCACATTTGAGGTCATGTCTGAGCACATTGTTGCAGCCCACAGTGTCAATCACTCTCATTGAGGGTCTGCCTATTTATTTGTCCTGACTTTCCAAAGTATGACGTCCTTTTCCAGAGACCCTTCATTCCTGATAACACGTCCAAAGTATGTGAGAGGAAGACTCAACATTCTTGTAACTAAGAAACATTATGGCTGAACTTCTTCCAAGATAGGTCTGCTTGCTCTTCGGGAAGTCCGTGGTACTCCAATATTCGTTGCTCATCCCATAATTCAAAGGTGAACTTCATACTGTGCTCCTAGTCATGATGGGAAAGTTTTTCAATGGCGAGTACCAATATGTTTGTACTTTTACTGACTCATGGGCAATGGCTTTGGCTATATGATCATGCAAATGGACGAGATAAAATTGGACTATTAAGGGGATGCTGTATGGAGCATGTGCATATGGAAATCCTTCTGGAAGTTTAGAGGACACATTCAAGTAGGGCATGTTGACACTCATCAACGCATCCCAAGTGCCTTCTGTATTGGCAGGCACTTGAAATCAGCAAGTGGACATGTTGGCATGTCTACTTGAAGTGACCAGCTGAGTCCATAAAATGAGGGATGTGGGGTGCTGCAGGAATTTAGAGATGGGCTGAATCTAGAGACATTTCTCCTGCACCCTCTCTGGCACAAAATGCCAATAAGGGTTGTTCTGTCTGCCAGCAAGAAAGACAGAAGTCGCATATGGCTATGGGCAGAATCCCTTGGGGGAAGGCCCTACACATACCTGGCAAGTTAATGATGTTGCTAGGAGCCATTGAGCAGGTTCCAACTCATAGTGTTCCGATGTGCAACTGAACAAAACACTGCCTGGCCTTGCTCCATCCTCACAATTGTTCTTCTACTTGAGCCCATTGTTACAAGTTAATTGATCTGACCCATATGCCAGTGGCACCAAGGACCTGCAAACGCGTCTTCACCGCAATAGAGGTTTACTCCGGCTCCGGCTTTTCCTAGCTTATGACAAAAGCACGTGTCAAAAACATCATTAAGGCATTGGAATAATAACTATTGTACAAACTTAGGCCACCCAGTTAAATTTCTTCAGCCCAAGGAACACTTTTAACAGCCCATGTGGGCCAAGAAACATCATATTAAACAGGAATATCAAGGTGCATACCACCCTTGGAGTACTGGCTTGGTAGGGAATTGGAATGGGCAATCGAAACCTTTGTTATCTAAAATAGGGGAAGATGAAAGCAGGAAGGGTTAACTCATGTAGCTTCCTGAATGTGTGTTCCTATTCAATATGAAATAGGCCAGGGAGGACGACTCCTATGTCTCTGGGGAAGAGTGGGTGGGGAAGGATCCTGAAGTCACACATCACCTGTTACTACTTTTTTCTACCCCCCTGCTGGATGCTGTGATCCTGGAATTCCCCAAACAAGACTGTAACCAAACCTATATGCCTGAATTCCCAAGGGACTTATAGAATGGATTATACCTTCCCTCAGCCAACACATTTGTGACATGCATCCTGCCGTAGCCCACCAATGCTGTACCCATGTAAACCCTACCAAACATGAATGGGAATAGACCGCGGGGGAAGTATTAGCTGGACTGGTCTTGCTACCAGCAATCTGGACTAGAAAAACAGCTGAAGCTGATGTCCCTTCCCAACGTGGAAAAGATTGGGTGAAAATAACTGGAAAATGAAAGAAAGGAGAAAACTCAACTTAAATTGAAGTTAATGAAATGAATAAATAGTTTATGCAATAGAGAAAAATCTAACCTTATGCTGATACCTGGAGAGAGACACGGAGCAAGGGAGTAATTTAAGACTGAAGATGAGAAAAAACTTGGAGAATTTGACCAGATTAGGTAGATGCCTGCAGAAGACCAGGAGTGAACCCTGAGTAACTTCACGCTTAGAGCTCTTTGCTTCGTTGCTCTGTGCCTAATTGCTAATGACAGTGTTTGACTGATATCATGATTTGAAGGGGGAAGTTCACCTTTCAAATATGAAAAGGCCCATGGCTAGAAGAGCCAAGGATGGCCTCAGGTGCTGTGCAGGATGTGTTGTGGCCTTTCTAGCTATTGTTAGTAACTGTCCAGTTGCTGCTAACTCCCAGTGAGCCCATACGCACAGAACAAAATCCTGCCCAGTCCTGCACCACCTTCGCAATGGCTGTCATGTCTGAGCATATTGAAGCAGTCTCCGTGTCAATCCAACTCAGTGAGGGGCTTCTTTTTTCTCTGATCCTCTACTTTACCAATCATGATGTCCTTTTCCAGGGACTGGTCTCTCCTGACAACATGTCCCAAAGTCTGTGAGATGAAGTCTCACCTTCCTAGGAGCATTTTGGCTGAGATTCCTCTAAGACAGATGTGTTTGTTCTTCTGTCAATACGTGGTGTTTTCTGTAATTCACACTATAGTTCAAGTGCATCTTTCTCTGGGGTACCTACTCCATTGTCTAGTCTTCACATGGACGAGGCCGTTGACAATACTGCGACTTGAATTAGATACATCCTCAGCGTGACAGCTTTGCTCTTTAATGCTTTAAATTGATCGTGTGCAGCAGAGTTGTCCATTGTCATTCAGTATTTGGTTTCATGACTGTTGGGATCCATGAGTGCTGCTTGGGGATCCAGTCTCTAGCCATAGGCTTCTGTTTTGTGATGTATTGTAAATCCTAGCTTTTATGTTTGTGGTTATGGTCTCACTTTGGAATGAGTTGTCATTCGTAAGAGATACTGTATTCTAGTGATATATTTGTGTGGCTTGGATACGAGGGGAATGCTGATGGCCTCAGAGAATGAGTTGAGAAGCAATCTCTCCTCTTCTATTTTGTGAAATTTTTATGAAGAATTCATGTAAATTATTTAACATTAATTAGTTAGTAGGATTTATTAATGAACCCATCTGGTGCCAGACTTTTCTTTGTGGGAAGTTCTTTGCTTGCTAATTCAATTTCTTTAATTGTGACAATTCTATTCAGATTTTCCATTTCTTCTTGAGTTAGTTTCTGTAGTTTGCATTTCTGCTGAGAACAAGGGAATTAACTCATGGTTAGACCATTAGGGGCGTTGTGAGTTTCAGAGATCTCGAGGAAGCAATGATACTCTAGGCCTTTCAATACAGAACATTGATTAAAACCTAAAAACCAATATTAGTACATTATGATTAATTAAAACCAAAAGAAGCCAAACCTCCTGCCCTTGAATCAATTCTGATTCATAGCAACCCTATGTGTAGCTTCGGAGCTCATACATTAAATATATATATATATTTTAATTGATATATGTGATATCATACAACTTAGTTGTTCAATCATATTAAGAACAATTGTGTAGTCATCACCACAATAAATCAGAATATTTTCTTCTCATCATCATTGTTGTTAGCTCCCCATTTTCCGCCATCCTTCCCTGCCATACTCCTCAGCAATTATTAATCCAGTTATCTATATCCTTATAGATCTACTTACCCTGAATCTCACATACAGAAAATAATGCACGACACAAACAAGAAACAAATGATCAAAAACCAACAACAGTGACTAGAAAAAATATAGAAAAACTTGAATCAATCCCAAAGAACAGAAAATATTAAAAACTGAAACAATTTAAAAATGGGTCAAAAGGGAAATCAAATGATAAGGCACTACATTTTAACCTAACGACATCCATCCTAATTAACGTTACAGTGCTCGCTGTCTGACAGGAAGGTAATTCACATCCCTGGCCAAATGCTTCATCCATATGAGCTGACTCCAAAGGGAAACTGGCTTCCACCGCCATTCATAGCCTTCTGCAAACCAGGTGTTCACAAGTTAAGCTCTTGTACCATTCCTCCCTTTGGATTTTAATATTTACAGTGTTTGGACCACACAGGCGGGTATGTATGTTCTTCCATGTGGTATTACATGTTGACACCTCACTTAGATGGCCACATACTTTAAGACAAGCCTTTAAGACCCCAGATGCTATTCTTTCATATAGCTGGGCACCATCTGGTTTCTTCGCTACACTTTGCTACAGCACCCATATCTTCTTCAATGATCTCCTCATGAGGGCGAGCATTGAGCAGGGCCATGTCATAATTGTTCTGAGGTTGGGGCTGTAATTAAGTGCAAACCCCAAATACATTCATATATCTATGATTTACATTTATCTCTAGTTCACTTTAGAGATATCATTTCATTTTATGACAGAGAACACTAAATCATCCCCTCCTTCCCAAGACAAAAGGTAATTCTCAGCAGATAGCCTCAATTTTCTTCCTCAGATTGACTGGTGGGTTTGAACCACCGATCTTGCATATCAGTAGTCCACCACTAAATCCACAGTGCCATTAAGACTTCTTATGATTATCCAACTCCACACTTTATTTAGATTTCCTTCTTTTGATTTTAAAAAGCACATATTTGCAATATATGCTACTTGTCCAATATGTGATTTACAAATTTTACTCCTACTCTATAGCTTATATTTCTTTACTTTTAATTGAATTATTTCTATTTTTTAACCCTAGCAGAAGTTATTTGAGAAACCAATGGGATGGTGCGGGACTGAGTGGTGGTTCGTTCTGTTGTCCATAGTGTTGCTATGAGTCAGAACTGACTCAATGGCTCCCAACAGCAGCAACATTTTCACTTCATTCTTTACAGTTCTCTTGGAGAAGTACACATCTTTCAACAAAAATAAAAGGAAAATATTGCCCCTTAATAACATGCTCAGTTGGATTTGAATTATGTAGCTTAGGAAGAAATTTTGTTTTTATGCTGCTTTTTAACTTAAAAATTAGTAGTGTGATAGTTTGCTTTCAATTTAATTTTGCCTTAAAATTCTGGTTGCAATTATAGATCACCATTACTATCCAAGGGCAACATTGTAGTTTTTCTATTTTGCTTTTGAGTATGACATAATGTCTGTATCTCATCTATTTTTAATTATTTCATTGTGGATTGGGTGAAGGTGTACAGAGTAGAGCAGTTTTCCATTCAACAAGTCACACACATTTTGTTTCCTCTCATTGATTGCCATCCCTACAATGTAACGTCACTTATCCCACTTCCACCCTGCGTTTCTTGTTTCAACTCCTCCTTTTCTCCTAGCTCTTCTGAATGTTGACTTTGATATACTGACATTTAAGGCAACATAGTTTTTATAGTGGTAAAACAACTTGATCTTAAACCTGAGATCAAAAGATCCAATTTAATAATCTCTAAAGCATCACAGCTTGACTATTTATGAGTTTAATTTTTGTCCCTTTGCAAAGTTGAAGTAATTAATCCTTAATTATTCAGGCCTGGAAATAATCTGCCTTCCCTTCCATATTTGTGGGCTCAAGCGTTATGACACTGTTGGTCGCATGCCTACTCTTACACCCAAAGGAAGTTTTGGATTACAAAAAAAGAGAAAATATTGTTGAAAATGAGGGAGGTGGGAGCAGAGACCAAAAGCCCACCTGTAGACAATGGGACGTCCCCTCACAGAAGTGTCACAAGGAAGGGATGACTCAACCAGGGTGCAGTATAGCAACGATGAAACACACAATATTCCTCTGGTTCTTTGAGGCTTCCTCACCCCCCACTATCATGACCCCAGTCCTGCCTTCCAGTTCTAGCTAGAGCAGAGCATGTACACTGGGACAACACACGGAATTCTGGTCAGATAAACCTCTCAGGAACAGAAATGGGAGTATCGATACCAGGAGGGGGTGAGAAAGGCAGGGGAGAGGAGGGAAAGAAGAGGGAATTGATCACAATGATTGATGCATTACACCTCCCACCCCACCCCATGGAGTTTGAACAACAGAAACGTGGGTGCAGGAAGATAGTGTAAGATATGAAAATAATAACAATTTATCAAGGGGTCATGAGGGTGGAAATGGGGGGAGGGAGGGAAAAAAGAGGAGTTGATACCAAGGGCTCAACTAGAAAGGCAATGTTTAGAAGATGGTGATGGCAACATATGTACAAATATGCTGGATACAATTGATGTGTGGATTGTTATAAGAGCTGTAAGAGCCCTCAATAAAATGATCTTTAAAAAAAAAAAAGAATATAACTATTAAGTGTCACATAGGCTGAGTAATCAAGAAGATTCTAGAAGCCCCAATCACCCCGTTGACTATGCTATGACTCAGCTCCGTCTGAATCTGGGAGTGCAGTGAATGTATTCAGCATCCCCTGTATTTTTTTATATAGATCATTTTATTGGAGGCTCTTGCAGCTCTTATAGCAATCCATGCAATATCCCTCTTTGTCCCAGCCTATTTGCATCTTTACTTCATGTTCCTCCCCTGGATAATCACTGTTGATCCCTGTCATCTTTCCAGTCTCCCAGCTGTGATTTCTGTTACAGATGTCCCCACGATGTTGATAATGTAGCAATAACAGAAAGCTGTCAACTCCTGTGGATAGTTGGATAGAAAGATGTACAAAATGAGGAAGGACCCCCAAAGAGGAAGGGATCAATTACTCTTGAACTGGAATGACATTTGTGATAGACAGACGCTGGGCACTCTTGAGACAGTATCATATTTGAGGGTAGATGCTGCAATGAGTCATGGAATAGAATCCAGGATGTCTAAGTGGTTTTAGTGGTTAAGTAGTAGTGCAAATGGCTTGCACTGGTCCACTAACTCCAAAACTGGCAGTTCAAATCCACCTAAAGGTACTGTGGAAGAAAGGCCTGGCAATCTACTTTCATAGGATTATAGGCCTTGGACACCCAAAGGAGTGCTGATCTACTCTGAGGCACATGGGTTCATCACAATTGGAATCAACTCAATAGAAACAGGTTTGCATTGATTAGCTGTGCGCATTGTATGTGGGGAGTGAGACGGAGGGTCATTTTCTATCTTTGGGGTATGTTTTTCATCTGTAAAACTTTGTTGGTGATGGCGGAGAGAGGCTACAGTACTTGACCCTAAATGCTCTTTGAAGCTCCAAAAGTCTTCAGACATTTTTGTTCTTCTACTTGGAAAGTTTGCTTTGAAAATGATCATCATATATGTGCATATCGTAAAGTTGATATCTAAATTTTTTCATCTTTAAATAGTTGAAACGATGTGATTTCCAATATTCAGTAACTATTGACAATTTGAAGAAAGCATTCACATATTTGGAGATTATAGCCAAAGAATGCCATAATCATAGGAGGTCCTAATCATCTTCTTAAATAAATACATGAACAAATTATTTTTTAATATTAAAAATGTTTATATTTTCCTATCATCTCTGAATTGCAACATATAAATTGTTTAAAATTTTAAATTTATTACCCTGTGATACTTATTGCATAAAATTATTTTATAAATTTTAAATTAGTTTTTTCTTCTCTGATCACAGTAGTATAAATGTTTAAAAAATTATATTGAGTTATGATTATAATTACCAGTAGTACATTATTTGATAAAAGAAGACATTACATTTATTTATAAATATTAAAGATAGGTTATTTTATTAACAATAAAATTAATGAGAATTTTTCCTAATTATTTTATATGTCTCTCACTCAATGCCCTCGAGTCAATTCTGACTCACAGCCACTCTGTAGGGTAGGATAGATCATCCCTTTGAATTTCTGAAGCTGTAAATCCTTATGGGAGCAGAAAGCCTCGTCTTTCGACCTCTAAGCAGCTGGTAGGTTTGAACGGCTGACTTTACAGTTAGCAGGCCAAGGTATAATCCACTACGCTATCAGAACTGCTTTTTCACATATCTATGTGGGAATAAAAGAACTCTGGTGTCACTGTCACTTAAGAATTGAACTGCTAACTGCAAGATCAGCTGTTCAAACTTTGCAGTCACTTCAAGGGAGAAAGATGGGCCTGCCTGCGCCTGCAAGCATTCACAGCTTCAGGGAACACGTGGGGCTGCTGTGAGTCAGAATCAACCTACGAGCAATAGGTTTTGGAGACCCAGTGGTGCCACGAGTCAAGCATTTGGCTGCTAACCAAAAGGTTGTTGGTTCAAACCCCAACAGCCCTTCTAAGGGATAAAGATGAAGTACTCTGCTTCCATAAAGATCTGCAACCTGGGAAAACTACACACCTATTCTACTCTCCCCTGTAGAGTTCTGTGAACCAGAATCAATGAAACAGCTATGGGTTAGTATGTTTAGATATGTATGACTATGACTTATGTGAGCAATGTAGCCGAGTGCAGTATCTAAACATACTGTATATGCTCGAATATAAGCCGACCTGAATATCCGTCGAAGCACCCAATTTTACCACAAAAACGGCATTAAAAAGGGGCTGAAAGTCTCAGCTTATACACGAGAATATACGGTATTTTATTACGCCTTCATTTAAAATAGAGACTCCTTTAAAAGTCTTTAACAGGGCAAAGACAAATCAACCAGACGAGAGACCATCAGCACAAGGTCATAGTAGAGGCCCATGATTCACGGACATGCTGCTAATTATAGAAAACAAAGGAAATCGTCACACGTCATGCTCGGCACAGATCAGATCATCACCATCCCAGCCAAGATGAGAGAAAGGACCAAAATCAGGATGCCTACACAACGGCAAAGAGAGAGCCATACACAATCGCTCAGGGGTCAGCTGATGACAGGGGGACTTTACAGTCCTGTCGTCATGGAACCCTGAGGTTCCAGGTTCCATTACAGGCACACACAGGCAAAGCCCCAGATGGCATGATCGCTCCTCCCTGGACTGAGTTGGTTCTGACTCATAGCGACCCTTTAGGACAGAGTAGAACTGCCTCTGGGTTTCCAAGACTGTATCTCTTCACCGGAGTAGAAAGCCTCATCTTTCTCCCACACAGTTGCTGGTAGTTTCAACTGCTGACCTTGTGGCTAGCAAACCAATGCACAATCCACAACTTCACCAGATAGGGGCTGTCAGGTACTTTTAAATATACTCTGCTTGAGGGTGAATGGTCAGAAAGAACTCAATGGGAAGCTGAAATGTTATGTCTGAAAGCAGAGGTATAAGCTTTCATTGTAAACCAAAGGCTTCAGTATACCAAGAGCTTAGAATTTAAGTTCTAAAGTCAATTCTTCAATAGAATCTTACTCACCTTTAAGTGTAGCTAGGAACCATCTTCCTTTTGCTCCTGCCTTTCCTTTGTTGCCCAGTAACACAGAGACCAATTGTATGACTTAAATGACCCCTTGCAAGTTTATCAGCGTCTAGGCACTATGAAAAGAACTAGGAGGTAGACAGCAGCGCCTGCTCTTGGGCTAATGAATTCTATGAGGAGGTACTCCAAAACACCTGGGAAAAGCTCCACTGGGCGGAGCTCTTGTCATGTGCATTTTTCCCGCTAGGTGAGCATCAAGCAACTCTCTCTGAGTTAGTGCACCTAGTGGCGTTGTCTGGGAGATTCTCTCTGGTCACTGTGAATTGTTTCATAAAAATCGATTTTGCTCAAACTTCGTTGGTTTTTTTTTTTTGTGACGGCCGATTTAATAGAACAGTGTGCAGTTGTGAAATTTTGTTTCCTGTTGAGGAAATATGTTGCAGAAACTGTAGTGATGTTGAACACAGCTTACAAGGACACCAGTATGGGAAAAACCTCAAGTGTAGGAGTGGTTTTCTCCTTTCAAAATAGGTGAAATGTCGATTGATGACAAACCTTGTTCTGGATGCCTGTCAACTTCCTGAACTGACGAAAATGTAGACAAAATTCGTGCACTTGTTTTCAAAGAGTGACACGGAACATTGAAGAGATGGGGGGATTTATCTGGATTATCTTGGGGCTCAGTTCATCAAATTTTAACAGAGTATTTAGGAATGAGAAGAGTTGCTGTGAACTTTGTGCTCTGGTTCTGAGTGACCAGGAAAAAGAGCGCCAGGTAGAAGCATATCTTGTTTCGAAAGAACAGCTCCAAGACACAGACTTTGTTCCAAGGTCATTACTGGTGAGGAGACATGATGCTGTTCTTATCCTCACCTCACCCCAAAAGAACTCGCAAGTGAAATCAAAGGTCAAGATGAAGCTCATTTGTTTTTTGATGTGAGGGGGGGATAGTGCATTTGAAGGTTGCTCCACCAGGTCAGACTGTTAATCAAGCTTTCTATTTAGAGGTTTTGAAAAGTTTGTGTAACTGTGCTGACAAAAAGGCCTCATTTGTGGCAGACGGGGGACTGGTTTTGCCACCACAATACTGCACTTGCTAACGCAGCCATATCAGTGTGCCAGTTTTTGGAAAAAAACAGCCTGCCTCTTGCCCCAGGCACCTTACTCACCTGACCTTACTCCCTGTGACTTCTTTTTGTTTGCACAAATGAAGAGGGACATGAAAGGACAATGATTTTGCAACATAAAAGAGGTGAAGGAAGAAAACAAGGGAGGTGCTGTCAGTCATCCAAGCAGATGAGTTTGAAAAATGTTTCCAAGAATGGAATTGCAGATCTCACAAATGTATTAAGTGTATTGGAGAGTACTTTGAAGGTGATAGGTTGTTTTGTAAAAACAAAAACAAAACAAAAAAACTTTAAATACATAGCTTTGAAAAAAATAAGATTTTGGGGGGTATCCCTTGTATGTCCCATGACACCTTGACCATGATGTAAAAACTGATTGTTCTTAAGTTGGAGCTAGGATTTAGTGAGAGCCTGTGATAGGTAGGTTTATTGTGCCTACCAGGCCAATAGGAACACGTGGGATTAATAAGGTTGCAGTTTGATTGGAGGGCAAAGAAATAAATAGCTCAGCAAGCCCCACCTGTCTCTCTCTTGTTCTCTGGCGATCAGACCAGCTTGCAGTTGCCTTAGCTAGTTCCCTGCCTTAACTTGCGAGCTACCCTACTCATGGGGCACCCAACTCATGGATCATGTCCCTAGAGCTTAAGGTTCCTTTGAGCCCTGCTTTGCCATATTGCTGATGTATACATTGCTTGAGCTTAGGACCATTGGATCCTGTCATCTGGCTGACTGTTAGTGACCTGCCCTGCTATTTGCTGCCTATGGCTGGACTGCCTGCATTGCAGTATGGAAGACTCAGCTGCCTGCTCCTTTGACCTTGGACCCAGCAGCCCCCATGAGTTGAAGGACTTCCAGTACCTTAACTGTTCCATGGAAGTGAGTTGAACTGAGCCCTCTGTACTGATGTGTGGACTAATTAGCTGTTATATTCCTTCGTGCTGTGTGTGTGTGTGTGTGTGTGTGTGTGTGTCCTGGTTTTGTTTCTCTAGAGAACCCTGTCTTATGCAGAGCCCCAACCCCTTATGAGATCCATGGCTTTTTTTTTTAATTTGGTGTAACTTGGGAGCCAATACATGTCATATCATTTCATAGTTGAATCATGTCAGATATAACTGTACAATTTCTTCCATAATTATGTTTTCTGAAACATATTTTTCCTTCCTGGACTTCTTGACATCATCTCCCTCTTATCTCCCCCACCCTCTGCATTCCCTTCCCCAAACCTTTGTCATAATATCTTGCCCTCTAGGCTCAACATCCTTGGGTTTCATTTACTGAAAAATAAAGAAATAAGTAACACAGCTTTAAGAGGGTGAGCCCCAATGGTGACACACCTCTGATGTACACCTTAATGTAAACGAATATAAGCAGAATATAACAGAATGTCTGTAACAGGATTGCTGGGATAATATGTATCTTAATACAACATATAGGGTGTTGATGAACCAAGACCTTGTTTGTTCACCAACCACAGTACACCCACTCCTGGTACCACTGTCCTTTTCTACCTGTGACACCTTGTGTTTTCTGGCCCAAGCCCTCAGGTTATAAGTGTGTTTGGGGGAGAATCCAGTGAATTTCCCAGTTGGAGTCTCACCGATGTAGCCTCTGGAGCATGATGTGCACCCTGAAGATCCAGGACTCAGTGTCCTACTGTCTTGCACCATTCCACCTGGGTTCCTGGGATACCCCCAGATGCCCTAGGTCAATTCTGCCCACCCCTGAAAGCCACCGAAGACCGTTTCTTCCTCATGATCCCTAGGGCATCCTTAGACTCTCCTCCCCACATCTGGCGGTCAGCCCTCCCTCCCTTACTCCCAACAGACATACACCTATGTTTGCCTTTACTTGACCATCCCCTCTTCCCTCTCCTGCACTGCCCCTCCCATCAGTAGGCCTCTTCCTTCTGACAAGACCACCTCCCTTTCCAGGGACCTCACCCCAGATCCACATGGCTAACACTCAGCAGAACACATCCTGCCCCCTCTCCCCTGCCCATTTGATCCCCACTGTTGTGAGGTGCCCTCTGGCCTAGTGACTTATACCATACATGGAGTAGATGATGTGGGGTTCATTGGCACTGGTCCAGCTCTTTACCAGGCTGTCTGGTCTCCGCCAGAAGACTGGAAGGCCTGCAAGTCTGAGCTTGTGCCCATTCTGCTGCTTGCTCCTACTGCAGGGGACTCATGCAGTATTTGTCCTTTTGTGCTTGACTAACTTCATTCGGCACAATGTCTTCCACACGTTGAGATGTTCTGTGGTTTCATCGCTGTTTTTAAGGATGCATAGTCTTCCATTGTGTGTATGTACCAGAGTGTTTTTATCTACCCTTCTACTGGGAATTTAGGCTGTTTCCAGCTTCTTGCTAGTGTGAACTGCCCTGTGATGAACATGGGGGAGCAAACGTCTGCTCGTGATCTGTTTCTTATTTCTGTGGTATTATGATTGGGGGGAGCCAACCCCCCCACCACTAGTCACGGGTTCAGTAAGCACAATTGTATGATTGAGATATATAAATATTATATTACAGTCATCAAGAGCATGAGCAATAGAAGGGACCTTACAATAATGCAGTCAGACACATTTCATGGTAGCATGCTTTACCTCAGACCCACTTGGTGGTCTACGTGGAGAGAGGGGGCAGGGAAGGAGGACAAGGGGAAAGGAAACAGGGGAGGAGAGGGAGCCGAAGAGAGAGGGGGGGGGGGGCAGACCAGCAAGAGAGACCTCTATTGCTAACCCAGGCTTATATATCTTTGGGGGCGTGCAAGCCCACTAAGTACAGATAAAGACATACATCACAGGAAGTGGTTGCACTATGTAACACAGCAGTGAGAGGGGGTGGTCTAGGGACGTATATGCAATAGGAAGAGGAGGGATTTCGGGTATATATGGTACAAGATGGGTGGATCCTAGATTTGGGATGGCAGCTTAACTTTGACCTGTTCTCTAGATCTCCATAGGAACCATTCTCAGTAGGGTGTAAACCCCACCTACAAGAACCAAATAGATGACTGCAGGCGTCCATTGTCCTTAACAGTGGGGCCTACTTCAGTCTGGCAACTGATTGTCCTCAGGCAGGGTGCCTGTGAGCATCTGACATCCCCCCACATATTTCTATTGGGTATATCCCCAGAAATGTTGGGTCATAATATGGGAGTTCAATTTTCATCTGTTTTAGGTATTGCTGTATTACCTTCATAGTGACTGTACCTATATTTATAAGTCCACCAGCAGTGGATAAATGTTCCTATCTCACCACACCCTCTCCAACATTTGTTGTTCTCATGTTTTTAAAATGGGCTAGAGTGATGGGTGCTAGGTGGTACCTCATTGTTGATTTGACTGACATTTCCCAGATGGGTAATAACCTTCATGAGTTTATTAGCCATTCCAGGGTCCTTCTTTGTGAATTGTTTTTTCAGGTATTTTGTATACCTTCTCAGAGGGCTATTAGTTTTTTTTCTTGTTGTAAGCTTGTAAAATTCTGTAGATCTTAGTAATTAGTCCTTTGTCTGTTATGTCATTAATAAATATCTCTTGCCAATCTGTGGACTCTCTTTTTACTCTTTAATAAAGGCTTTCAATGCATGCTAGTGTTTTATTTTTAATAGATTACATTCATCTATTTTATTTTTCATGGAGTGTGTTTCCTTTGTTAATTCCCTGCACTAGGGCTCCTAGCTTGGTCCCAGTTTTCTCATTGATGATCCTGATAGCTTTGGGTTTTACATCTAGGTCTTTAATTCATCTTGAGTTTGTTTTGGTGCATGGAGTGAGCTATTCGTCTTGTTTCATTCTTCTGTGTGTGGACATCCAGATTTTCCAACACCATTTATTTAGGAGAGCATCTGCTTCCCATTTAATGTTCTGTGGGCCTTTGTCAAAAATCAATTGTCTGTATTTAAATATTTTTATTTCTGGGTTTTCTGTCCTGACCCTTTGGTTGAAACATCTATTGTTGTACTAGTACCAGGCTGTTTTGACAATTGTGGCAGGTTTTGAGGTCAGGTAGTGCAAGGCCACCTACTTTTTTTTCTTCTCAAGGAGTTGTTTGCCTTTCCTGGGTTTCTTCCCTTTCCATGTGAAGTTGATAATCCGATTTTCCATTTCTTTGAAAAATGATGATGGACTTTGGATTGGGATTGCATTGAAGTTGGATATTGCTTTAGGTAGCATTGAACATGTTCACTTCATTTAGTCTTCCGATCCATGAACACAGATTTTTATTCCATTTTCAGTAATATGAATGATTTAGGTTTAGATGCCCCGGAGTAGGTTTTAGGTGGTGGTATTACTCATAGGAAGACTTCCCTTAGGTATAGTAATTTTTAATGAGTTGAAAAAGAGGGTTATGGATGATGCAATTTTACTTGGGAAATTAAAGGAGGTTGTATGTTGCTGAAGCTGAGGGAACAGCTTCCAGAGATTATTGTAGTCGGGATAAGGGAGAGGTATAATGAATCTACCAGAGTTCCTTATCGACTTTGGGTATTATGTAGGGACAGTGTTTGGTGGTATGTTGTGTTACTACCTTGTAATCCTGTAGGGTGTCAGAGTGGGATGAGATTCAGGCCAGGGGGGTGGTTTGGTGTCTGATATGGCTGAAAGAGCTGTATTCTTGTGATTTGAGTTAATCATCTTGAAAGAGTGTACGTTTGGTGGATCAGAGCAGAGGGGATAGGGTTTGCTCTTTTCGGATGGTAGGGGTGACAAGGGGGGAGTAAGGGGATGAAGTCTATTCCTGTCAGCTACCTTGATGGCTTAGGAGGACAGAGTACAACAATAGCCTACTCAGCAGCCTGGTGTTTTACATAAAAGGTTTGGTTTACTGACTTGCTGTTTATGTGAGATATGAGTAACCTCTTGGTCCCTGGGAATCTGTGTCTCGCTAGCCTAAACTTGTAAAACCTATTTCTTGCCAAAGCTGCTGCTTTTAAAACCTGGTGGTATCACTTGCTTTGTATGTTAAAGCTTTGTTAATGAACCAGGTGTATGATGGCTACAATTCTGGAAGTTATAAACAAAGTAACAAACAAAACCCCAGAGTGGCTGCATTTTTTAAAGTTTTTTAAGGGTGGTTAGGGTGTCTTGGTATGGGAGCTGCACTTCACTGTCCCCCAGGGAAGGCGGATTAGATTGGCTGAGTGGGTCTGGGACTCACTGGGTCTGCGTTCTCCCTTACGCCTGCTCTCTGCTTCTCCCTCATAGCTCAGTACACTGTGTTCTGGGGATCTGTGTTCTGCCACAGGAAAATGACCCAGAGGCTCCCAATAGGCAGATGTTGCTACTCTCTGATTTTTGTAAATTTGTGCCTAATAATCTTTTATTACAGCACACTGGCGGGCTGTGCATGGAACTGGAGTGAAGGTGGGGTAGGGTGGCCGATGCTGCCTCTCAGGTCCTGACAGGGGAAGGGTAAAGCCTGCTAATGGGTACACAGAGAGGGAAGCACTGGGGTGGGCTCTTTTGAGTTAATTATGTAGTGAGTTATGCTGATTGATTGATTATTTGCTAAGGATGAGCCATCATTACATACCCGGTATGAATTCCACCTGGCCATGATGTAATCTTAACATTTTTCTTGCTGAATGCAATTGCTAGAGATTCCTTGAAACTGTGGGGGGTTTATATTCATGAGGGCTGTTGGTCTGCAATTTTCTGCAATTTATTTATTTTGCTTTGGTATCAGGGCTGACTTTGGGATACTGACTTTATAGAATACATTAAGGACTATTTCCTCCTTTTCTATTCTCTGAGTTAGTTTGAGTAATATTACTGTGAACCCTTCTCTGAATGGGTTATGGCTTTTGTGTGGTTGGGAAGGTTTAAGAAAAATCTCTTTTATTACCTCTTCAATCTGTTCTTTTCATATGGGTCTGTTTAATTTCTTCAGATCATTTTCTGTGGGTTTAGGTAAGCCATATGTCTCTAAATTTTTCTCTAGGCTTTTTAATTTGTTGGAGTAAAATTTTTCCTAATATTCTGTTATATTCTTATTAATTTTAGCTGGCAATATGTTGTCACCCATTTTATGTCCTCTATGGGCTATTTACTTCTCCAGTTTTTCTCTTGTAATTTGGTTAATGGTTTGTTGATTTTATTAATCCTATTCTTTGAAGAACCAACTTCTAGTTCTGTCAATTATTTTCTTGTTTTTTGGATCTCTGTTTCATTTATTTCCACTCTAACATGTATAATTTCCGTTCTTCTGGTGATTTTAGGCTTTCTTTTGTGCGTTCATTCTATTTGTTCAGTTGTGTGGTTATGATTTGATTTTGGCTCTTCTTTGGTGTGTGCATTTATTGCTTTAAGTTATCTCCTGAGCAGTGCTGCTGTGTCTTAAACATTTTGGTATATTGGGTCTTTTTAATTCTCATTTTATTCTAGGCATATTTATAGTTCATCATTGAACTGTGATCATAGAAAAAGCTTTGTGTTCGTTTCACATTTGGGTATATTTCAGTAATTTACATTCAGTGTAGTTATTGAGAGGGATGCCTTTACTGCTGTCATTTTGGCGGCTTGCATGTGTGTGTGTGTGTACAGCGTTGACCGTTTTGTTACCTCACTTAATGTTCTGTGCTTGAGTTTTTTTGCTTGTATGCATTTTTTCATTTCTTTTATTGTTGTTGATTTTATGTTTAGTTAGTATTTATGTTTTCCTTCTTTTTATGACTTAATTTTCTTCATGGCTACCAGGGTTTGACATTTTTAGGGAGCTATTTAAAAACAAGTAATCCAGTATGTGACAGAGACTGTATGAAACCTGCAAAACCAAACAATGTTCACTATCTTGCATTTTTTCAGAGAAAATTTATCAATCCCCGCCCTAGCCTAGCATCTGTTCCAAAGTAAATGTTCAATAAATGTTAAGCAGATAAACATCTTTTGTCTTATGCTTGGTATTATGAGCAATATACATGTATTCAAGATTCTAAGTTGAGTGGAGAAGAAAAGTCAATATATAACTTATCAATAAATGTCTATTTAACCTCATCTTTTACTCACACCACTGTTAACACACCTGCTGCATTTCCTTCCCCCACTGACAAAAAAGTGATACACTCTTGGGCTATTTACTTCTCCAGTTTTTCTCTTGTAATTTGGTTAATGGTTTGTTGATTTTATTAATCCTATTCTTTGAAGAACCAACTTCTAGTTCTGTCAATTATTTTCTTGTTTTTTGGATCTCTGTTTCATTTACAGAGAACAAAAGAAAAGAAGTGTACCTTATTGCATTTACAAATGAAATGAGATGTTCTTTTCCCTTAAATGCAATGTCTTATATCTCCGTTAGCTCTCTGACATTAAGCTGTACAACTTTCCTCTTTACTGAGTTATTTTATTTATATTGGTCTGCTGTCTCTTCTTCATACACTCAGACATGTCAGCAGGACCTCTGTATTACTTGTTTCCTTTGCACAACACACTCTTCCTACAGACTCCTGTGTGGCTGACTTCTCTTCCACATTCAGGTCTCAGATCAAATATAATGTTTTCAAAGAGGCTTCCTTCTCTTCCCTCTCCCAATACCCTGTTTTATCTGCTCCTTACTAAGGATCTCCATCTAAATGACTCTTATCTATTTGTTTCCTTATTTATGCCTTTCTCTCTCCATTTATAATATACATTTTATGACAGTAGGCAACTAGTTTGTCTTGCCGACTTCCATACCCAGCACTTAGAACTGTCTCTGGCATATGACAAATTCTCCAAAGCATATTTGGAATAAATGTAATTACAACACACAATGTGCATGAGATACATATGAGCTCCTTTCTATCAATCTCTATAATTCAAGGACTAAATCTGAGAGTCACACCACTGACCCCAAAAGAATAAAAGCTTCATGTGTTAAAGCCCATTGTGTGGAAGGAAGGCTGGCTTATGCTCTGAGGTAGGAGACTTGCCATTGGGCAAGCAGGCACCTTTGAGAATAAGCTGCACTTGCAGATCTTGGTATCAGACTATGTTGCACTTGGCAGGGAATTCTGAGAGTCCAGCTTACTGGACAGCAGGAAAGAGGCTGTGAGGTGACACTCTGAATGAATGCGTAGTGCTGCCTGACAGGCCAGGCTTTCAGCTCGTTATCAGCACAAGCATCAAACCCACCAGCAGATGAACAGCTTTAAATGGAAGGAAAAGGGGTGGTGATGTTTGCTTCTCTGTAAGTGCTCAAGCACTCTCGACCCTTAAAGGCATTTGGGGGCTACTTTAACTGCTGGCTCAGACTCGCCACTCCATCTAATTCAACACTCGGGCCATCTTTGTTAAAATTTGAAAAGAATTCTTCATGATTAAATGCGGTATCATCCTCATTGCTCTCCAGAAACAACTTTCTGCAGGATAAAAAAAATAAATTAAGCAAAACATTTTTTTCCTCAACAGAAGATTTGTAAAGCTGGTCAAGGGTATATAGAATCCCATTGAAGGAGTAGATCATTATAGCCAATTGATGCTAATTTAGCTGCCCTTTAGCTATTCTGTTCCAAAGAGAGTATATCTCAATCAGGAAAATGCACCATCACTCCGCTCTCATTTGAGCTCATTTTTGTCATTAATGATTCTATCTGTCTCATCCCATCCTTAATAAATCATTAACTATTCTCTTGGGCACTTAGCTAAAGGTTGTCGACCCAGCATGAAGTCCAGCAGCATAAATAAGCATTCACCTTTCTAGATGTAGCCAGTGGTTGTGCTATAATGACACATCCTCCTGAGACGGAGACCTCAAGCAGCATTCTGTGAGTGTCCGTTGAACAGGACTTCACAGTCACATTTTTTCTAGATCGGTGGACACCTACCTCGCATCTGTGTCATTAGAACCAGATGAAGTAGAGGGTTTCATGTCCTTTGGACAGCTAAAGACCAGGCCCAAGAGAGATGGCTCACCATAGGAGAAGCGGAACCAGTTTCAGAAAGACTGACTTTCTTACTATTGGTTTGTAGGAGTTACTCATTTAATGAGTTTTATGGTGTCTATTTTATTTCAGGCACTGGACCATACTCTTGGGTAGAGAGATGAATCAGACTCAGTCCTTGGTCTCCAGGAGACTTCAGTCTTAAAGAGACAGTGGTGCTGCTGTGTCAGAGATGACTTGTTGGGAGGTAGATGCCTTGTATAAGAGTTGAGGTCTGTTAGCTGGTATCTTTGGTTTGCTTCACTTTTCGTGTTAACATATTCATAGATTTCCTCAATTTTTCTGGCACCGAAAAAGCTACTCCTTCACTCCTGCGATCTGGGGTCACAGAGGTAACTAAGCAGTCCTTACCCTCTGGGTACTCTGGTCCATAGATAAAGGGAGGGATCTTGGAAAAGTCATACCCCAAAGCTGGTGTATTGCTTTGTTGTATCACTGACTCCTGGAGTGCATTTGAAATAGATTTCTAGGCTTTTTCTACCAGTCTGAGTCACTAGGTTGAGGAGAAGCTGAGGCATGCCTACTTAAAACAACAACAATGTACCCCAGTGGTCCCAGTGTGTACTCAGGTGTGGGGAGAATCACTGGGTAAATAAATGGAGGTACCAGGTATGGCTGGGCAGGTGAGAGCTACTAGTTTCTCCTGGGAATGCCATGGAGGAGTTGAATGTTGCCACCTGCGGTTTTTGAATGAAGGAAGAGCATGACAGACACCCAGGATCATGTGACACCCTGAATGGGGAACGGAGTATCTGGGAGCTTGAAGAAATGGGAGGAATGGTGAAAGAGTAATACAATCTAAAGCTCAGCAACTGAGAAGGTTATTAATTAAGAAGGTTCTTCTGCACAAAATTAAGGAGTTGGATTTTTATTTCACAGGAGAGGCAGGGATGTGATCCCTTTTGAGTTTAGGGAAACAACAGAACACAGCCCTGATTGCCCCAGGGTAAATGGTTAGGAGAGTGGGGCCAGAGGTAGACTTAGTGTCTTAGTTATCTATGCATGTGTACAAAATTATCCCAATATAGTGGCTTAAAACATGAAGCATCTCATTTGCTTCTGCTCAGCTGTTGCTCAGAAATTCAGGGAGGATTTGGTTGGGCTGGAAGGTCTCAGATGGCTTCATTCTGCACTCAGCGCTCCTCCACATGATCTCCATCTCTCTCTCTCTCTCTCTCTCTCTCTCTCTCTCTCTCTCTCTCTCTCTCTCTCTCTCTCTCTCTCTCTCAGGTTGGAATTTGTCACAGAAGAGTGGTTTCAGGATATTCTGGTTTCTCACACAGTGGCTGACTTCCAAGTAAGGAGCATTCCAAGGGATACATGTAGAAGCTGTAGATTCTCTTATGGCCCAGTGTTGAAAGTTATTTTGATACAATATTGGTTGAAACAGGATCAAGGACCAGCTCAGAGTCAAGGAGAGGGGAGGTGGACTTCACCTCCTGCTGGAGGAGCAGCAAAGAGGATGTGGAATGCAAAGCCCTGCTCCCATGATTTGCTTTATGGATTAGTTGGGACAGTGTGATCTTTCAGACAAGAGGTCATGAGGTCTGAAGCAGCAATCCTGGTAGGCAGAAAGGGTGCCCCTGAGTGGTGGCCAGAGGTAAAATTGATATGCCATCGTTCCCAACAAATAAATATGAGGGGACTTTGAAAAGTTCATGGAAAAGTTCCATTTTATATTTAATTCTATTTTTCCATGAGCTTTTTGAAGCCCTCTCGTAGGTCAAATGGTAGTCATTCAAACAGAGCAGGAGGATAATGTCTGGTTTAAAATCAGGAACGGTGTGTGTTCGAGTTCTATCATGTTTATTCAATATGTATGCTGAGCAGATATTCTGAGATGTTAGAGTAAATGAAGAATAATGCATTATCAGGATTAGAAGAAAGCTCATTAACAACCAAAGGATATACAGCTGACATAACTTTGCTTGCTGAAAACCAAGAAGACTGGAAGCACTTACTAATGAAAATGAGATTTTTTTTTAAGGATAAATTACACATCAATATAAAAGAAAATAAAACTCCTCACTACTGAGCCAATAAGCAACATCAAGATACATTGAAAATATTGAAGTTGTCAATCATCTAGTCTTACTTGAATCTACAATCAAGGTCTAGGGAACCACAATCAAGACATTGAATGCTTGCATTGGGAAACTCTTTGGCAAAAGACCTCTTTCAAGTGGTAAAGAGCAAAGATGTCTTTTTAAATTGCATCATATGGTTGTGAAAATTGGACAATAAATAAAGAAGACCAAAGAAGAGTTGATGCCATTCAATTATGGCGTTGGCAAAGCATATTGAATATGCCATTGGCTGCCAGACTAACAAACAAATCTGTCTTAAAAAGATGTACAACTAGCATGTGACTTAGAAGGGAGGATGGATGGATTTCATCTCACATAGATTGGACATATCATCAGGAGAGACCAGGCCCTGGCGAAGGACATCATGCTTGAGACAGTACTTGCTGTTAGGTGCCACTGGGTCAGTCCCCACCCACAGCAACCCAATGCAAAGCAGAACAAAACACTGCAGGCCCTGCCTTATCCTCATGATTGTTCCCATGTCTCCGCCCACTGTTGCAGCCACGATGTCGATCCATCTCCTTGAGAGTCTTTCTCTTTCTCACTGTTTCTCCACTTGTCCAAACATGATGTCCTTCTCCAGGGACTGGTCTCCCCTGACAACATGTCCACCGTATGTATGACAAAGCCTCAACATCCTTGCCTCTAAGGAGCACGCTAGTCATGCTTCTCCCAAGACAGATTTGTCTGCCCCTTTAGCCGTCCCATGGTCTGTTCAAGATTCTTCTCCAGCACCACAATTCAAGTGCATTGATTCTTCTTCAGTTTTATTATTCAATGCCCAACCTTCGCATGCATATGAGGTGATTGAAAAAACTAGGACAGGAGCACTTTAGTCCTCAAAGTAAGAGCAAGAACAGACTACAGAGAAAGACTCGGCTCCCAACTTAGGAGGAAGGAACCACTGAAAGCTTTAGGGTAAAGCAGAAATTCATCCCCCCAAAATAGGAAGACTTCAATAAGATGGATCGACACACTGGCTGCCACAATGGTTTCGAACACAGAACTGATGGCGAGGATGGCACTGAATTGGCAAGTATTTCACTCTGGTGTGCCTCATGGCTCTCTGCATCAAACCTGACTCTATAGAATGTAAGAACAACAGCAATAGTGCCTCGGTGGTCTTGAGGGAGGAAAGAGGAACGCTTCTGCTCTTGGTAAGCGATACTATCCAGTGAGGAAAGGAGACTCCTGGGGAATTTGCGTATGAATAAGGCAGAGGAAGAATTTAGTTTGTGATATGTTGGGTTTGAACTATCTCCAGGTATGTACATCCAGTTGACATTCGGAGCCCACGAGAGAGATGTGGCTGGAGTTGGGCCTTGGAAATGGGTAAGTCAGATATGCCAAGATTTCCTTTTCTTATCCTGATCAATGCTATACATGTCAAGAACATCCTCAATCTTTTATTTGAGGCATCTTTTTGTAAACACCAAGTGAATATGAAAACACGTCCCAGTTGAGGTTGAAATGACACATCCCCCAAATCCAAGCCAGAGAGGGAAGATGCGCAGATCTCTTCAAAGTGAATCAGAAGGCCTCTGCGTTGTCCCTCCCTGTGCTGCGGTTTTGAGGAAGTGGTTCTTCTGTAATTAGTCATCCTTTCTATCCCCACTTCTCCCATCTCAAAAGCGAAATCAAAAGCATGAATCAAGACTCAACTGAGCAATCGTGAAAAATGCTGTAAAAGTTATTTTTAAAAACATTTTCAAATATCCCCTCGGAGAAAACTTCCAAAGACAGAAACTCATTTAAAACATAAGTAATGGGAGCATTCCCTTGGGCTTCATGTTTATACATCTTGCTCCCGATAAAGCTCAAATGTCTTCAGAATCCATGACGAAAATATTTCAACCAAAACTGACTATGGAAAAGAGGCTCCCTATAAGGAAAGGAGGAAAGTTCTCAACAGCTGCTGGTCCGAAAACTCACCGGAGCTTCAGAGACTTAGGGTCTCTCACAGATGACACTCTGTATTCACTGTTGTTGTTGTGTTGTCGGGTGTTGTACAGGCAGGTCACATTCTGCGGAAGCACTGCCCGGCCCTGCACCAACCTCACAATTGATTTCCGTTTTAAGCCCATGGTTGCAGCTACTGCATCAACTCTTTTGTTGAGAGCCGTCTTTTTTGCTGCCGCTGTACTTTACCAAGCATCATGTCTTTCTCCAGGGACCAACCTCAGCTGAAAGCATGTCCAACGTTTGGTCTCGCTGCCCTCCTTGCCTCTAGGGAGCATCCGGGCTGTATTTCCCAGACAGACTTGGTTGCTCTGAAAGCAATCCATCGTACTTTCCACTTGGCTGTCAGTTTGTTTTCCTGTGCTGGCTGTGCGTTGCTGTGATGCCGGGAACTAGGTCGCACACAGTGAACAGGTTTCGGTAGAGCTTTCAGACTAAGATACGATGAAGTCGGACTCGGCTGCCCACTGTGGAGGAAGTAGCCACTGAAAACCTATGGACAGCGCTGAAACATTGCCAGATTCCGAAAACCTCAGGAGTAGGAGCGGAGCATTGTTCAAGGAGGTGCTAGAAGATGAGTCTCTCCGGTCAGAAGGCATTCCAAGCATGCCTAGGGAAAGCTGCCTTCTCTCTGCCAAGTGACAGCTGTATTAAAAGAGCAACAATACCCATCTTCTCTTTAACACCCCCCCCACTTCTCCTGGGATTGAAAGTCGGAATGGTAACGTATTTTGCATGAGTTTTGCCAAGGAAATGATTTATGGAAGAAAACAAGCCTCAGTTACAAAATGTAATTATCAAAGGAAAACCAACCCCAAACCCAACTCATTGCCATGAGTCGATGTGGACAGGAGAGGTTGAACCTGCCCCTGTGGCTTTCTGAAATGGAAATTCTTTACAGGAGCCACCAAAAAAACTCACCTTTCTTTCAAGGAGGTGGTTTCAAACTGCTGACCCTTTGGTTTGAAGCCCAGTTTGTAACCACTATGCCACAGTCCAATTCCAAATAAGAATGGCAGAATGAAGCCAGAGCATACACATTTCCTCTTAATAGATGACCCAAGAGAAAAGATAGTAAAATGACTAAAAAGAAAAGCAGCAAGTGGTGCCATGTTATATTATAACTTTATAAACACGATGGCTAAAAAAGAAATAAGGAATCTTTATGGTTCAGTGATTAAGTATTTGACCGTCAACCTAATGGTTAGTGGTTCAAATCTACCCAATGACTGACAACCAGGGCTCTTGAACAGTTAGTTCATTCTAGTTTTACCCACCTCTGAGAATTTGTATTTCCACCCTAGTATACTAAATCAGAATAGATTTTTTTTTAACACGAGCCCCATTCTTTCTAACGAGATGGACATATCCGTTTGTATACATAAGAATAATCTGGAGGTCACATTAAAAATGTAGATTCTGATTCCATATGTATGAGGTACAAAGTCAAATCCTCAGCAGGGAGTTGAGCTGGAAATAGAAGACCCTGCTGGCAGTTTGCACCCACAAAGTTAATTGCCTAGAAACCCTTATGGGGGTAATTCTACTCTGCCACATCACGTCACTATTAGTTGAAATCAGCTCATCAGCACTTAGGAAGAAATATAATCTGTATAGATCTTAACACCACTGGATTTTTTTTCTTTTAAAGGTTAAATGCTAAACTTTATTTAATTTATATTTCCAACAGTTTTATGAGCATATAATCCACACATCATACAATTCAATAGTTAAGTCACATCAAGAAGAATTGTACAATTATCACCACAACAAGTTTTAGAACTTTTTTTCATATTGTACTCATCATTATTAGCATCCCATCCCCCCCCCCAGCCTCCTTTTTGTACCACCAAGGGACCATGAAGCCAGTTC
Source organism: Tenrec ecaudatus (assembly GCF_050624435.1). Taxonomy (NCBI): domain Eukaryota; kingdom Metazoa; phylum Chordata; class Mammalia; order Afrosoricida; family Tenrecidae; genus Tenrec; species Tenrec ecaudatus. The sequence continues at coordinate 50,602,629 of NC_134546.1, forward strand.
CTGCCTCTCTAGATTTACCTGCTCCAGACTTCATATACAGAAAAGCATTGAAAAAAACAAAGAAAACCAAGAAAAAATCTCAATAAAAAGAATGCAGTAAGATATTAAAAACTAAAACAAACGTACGTAAGTGGATTATAGGGAGATCAGATGTTAGATTTTAACTCAACTGAATTTTTTAAAATGTATGACGGTCTTCATTTACAAATTTATTGGCAAAAAAGAAAGAGGAATAAAATTTACAGTTTAGACACAAGCGATCACAAACGATCTTATCAGATCAAAGGTCCATCTCAAATGTTCATCTGATTATCCAAAGAGGAGACAGCATTGACTCTGCATATTCAATTCCCTTCATGCAGCACAGTGCTCAGAATTTAGGCAGCCTCTTTTATAAGATATACATATAAAGGAAATGGAGTCCCTCAACAACGGCACTAACGGAAACATGTTTTATGTTTAGATTTGTCTTGTTCCTGGCAAGAACTCATGCCCAATGAAAAACAAAAGTTGGGAAAGCAGTTACACATCCTACTTGAGTGGACAGTTATAACCATCAATCATTTTCTGAAATGACCATTGTATTTCAATTTATCGCGAACTACTCTGAACTTACTTTGAGATGTAGTCAAAGTCAGGAGAGAAGACGTAAGGAGAACATTCCTGTTTTGGGAGTGGGTTAGCCCTCCACAGCCAGCATGGGAAATAAACATTCTGTGGAAGAATTCTAGGGGGAAAAATGAATGTGGTCCATTTCAACTCATGCTGAGCTGACTGCATGTGGTCATGAACTTGTTTGGTGCCATTCATCTAAGCCAAGTGTGTTTAATTCTTCTTCTAGTTCATCCAACTCTTCCCCAGTGAAAGGACTTTCATCAACAGGAACAGCATCAATGGCTCCATTTTCCTGAGCCTCTCCATCATGATCCTCTTCCCAGTCACTCCTTTCCCCATTTTCTGCCCTGCCTCCAGAAGCTTCCCTTCATTTGTTTGCATCCTTTTCCAAAGTATATATGCTGAATCTTTTAGGACTGGCTGCGGTCAACCCTGTTTCATCTACATCCACTGTGATGTACAGGCTTTCATCTGCATCCTGTATGTTCACAGAATCACAACCTCATCACCGCCTATTCCTTGGGTGTCACAGGTATCATCTGCTTCTTCTTCATCATCATCAAGTCCAAGACGAAATTCAAACACCGCACCACCACCGATCGCTAGTGCTTTCCCTGATTTGAGGTCGGCTTTTCTTCTTTCCAGATCTTGCTCAAGTTTATCCATCTTTTCTTGTCTTTTCCCTTTTTCATGCAAGAAAAGACTCTAGGGTGATTTGGGTACCATTTGGACCTACGGCAGAACGCTCTCTTTCAACGAGATCTAATGAAATTTCATCTTCTTTCACTTCTTTCTTTTGATCTTTTTCCAACACAAATCCAGGGAAAGTGCATGACGATACACACACAGACACCCCCCCCCCCAGGGCACACCCCAAACCAGCCGTGCTTGCTGTCTTCAGCAGCTTCAAGGAAATGCTTGCACACTTTGAGGATGGGGGTTTTCTTTTCCGCCTCACCATGCTTCTTGCTCACTACTTCTCCAGCTCTTTATCATCCCAATTATCCATGGGAGCTTTTTCTAGTACTTCATTTCTCGCATCAATGTAAACATTTCGCTTTTTACATCTCCTCTTGAGTCATGAGAGAACTTACCCTTCTCCCTTCTAGTGCACTGTCCTCGTTGGAAGAATGCACACACCACAGATTTGGGATCTGCGCCTTTACTTATTTTTTGAGCAGCAACTACCGGTTTGAATATTCATTCAGCTCCTGTAATTCTTTCTTCTTGTCATCTTTCTTCAATGTCTTTTCAGCGTCACTTTGTGCCACCTGGAGAGGATTTGGTTGACCAAATTTAACTTGATGAGTACCAGCCTTGATAAACTTTGGTTGCTTTGTGTCTTTCTTACTCTTTAGACCCAAAGGTTTGATCATCTTTGATGATCTTTGCTTTCTTCTGCTGCTCTGCTGTTTTTGATGCCCGCAGCCTGAGCTGTTTCTTGGGGGGCATTGGGGAGGCAGGTGGCACCGGCCAGAATTAAGCATATCTGGACACTGTCAAGGCCTGTGGCAGGAGTAGCAGGAAGACGTGGGTCTCTGTTGCCGTATCCGTAGCCTTCTGCCAGTCAGGTGTTCAAAATTTAAGCTCTTATACAGCCCTTCCTTTAGATTTGGATCACATAGGCTGATGTGCTTCTTTCACGTGGACTTAGTTGATGCTTCACTTAGATGGCTACTTGTTTGAAAAGAAACCTTTATGACCCCAGACACTGTTCTTTCTCATAGCCCGGTACCATCTAATTTCTTCACCACACTTTCCTATAGCACCCATATTTTCAGTGATCTCTTCAGGAGGTTGAGCATCAATTGGAGCCATCAATACCACTTCTACCACACTATAAAACTGAACTGGGGATGAAAGATCATTTGGTATAAAAATCTTGAGAATTTTGCTTCGGACCCTAAATTTCATAAGAAATACACCAAAGAGGGATATATACATATTCCTTCAAGTGGGTCACTTGAAAATCTGAAAATCCAGGGACTTCCTTTTTAATATAGGGTGCTGTTAAATTTGGGCCCTTCTCATAGGTTTACTCAATTAAAGGTAATGAACCCAGGGTATCCCACAAGATATCTGAAGAGTATAACTTTCTCTTTCTCCCTTTCTTATTAAATCCTACAGTTATAGAACAAGTAATAGGACACATTTTCCCTGCCTCCAGCGGTCATAGGAGGTAAATAGACCTGGTACAAGGAGAGTTCATCCCTTCATCCCACCCCTGCTAAGGGTAGCAAGTGAGAGACATAAATAAAAATGCTCACCATTACCATGAGCAAAATGAAAAGAAACATCATGGTAGCTATTCAAGCATCCTGTTTCCCCATCTCTAAAATGGAACTAATAATAGTGCCCACTTCAGAAATTCTGAGAATTAGAAGGTTAAGATATGTAAAATGTGTAGAATAGGACATCGCACATAGAAATTTATGCATTAAATTTTTATTGTTTTACTAAAACTAGACAAAAAGTAAGATGACTATATCATGTCAGACTGATGTAGAAACCAGCATACAATGCATATAGCATAAGGGAAAGAAGAGTGCTTGATAATGTTTTACTTTAAAGATCTTAGAGACATTATAGATTTCATAAATCATTCTTTTCTTTTTTGTAAATCATTTTATTAGGGCTCATACTATTCTTATCACAACCCATACATACATCAATTGTGTCAAGCACATTTGTACATTCATTGCTCTCATCATTCTCAAAACATTTGCTCTCCACTTAAGTCCCCAGCATCAGCTCCTCATTTTCCCCTCCCTCCCCGCTACCGCTCCCTCATGAACCTTGATAATTTATAGATTATTATTTTGTCATATCTTGCACTGTCCGACGTCTCCTTTCACCCACTATTCTATTGTCCACCCCCCAGGGAGGAGGTCACATGTAGATCTTTGTAATTGGTTCCCACTTTCCACCCCACCCTCACTTTACCCTCCCGGTATTGCCACTCACACCATTGGTCTTGAAGGGATCATCTTCCCTGGACTCCCTGTGTTTCCAGTTCCTATCTGTACCAGTGTACATCCTCTGGTCTAGCCAGAGGTAAGGTAGATTTGGGATCATGATAGGGGGGATGGGAGGAAGCATTCAGGAACTAGAGGAAAGTTGTATGTTTCATCGTTGCTACCCTGCATCCTAAAACATTTTTGACAACGGATTAAAGCAACATCGGCAAAGAATGGGATGAAATATTGGTGAGAATAAAAACCACTTTGTTACATAAGTATTACCTAAATTATGACGATCAAGAATTAGAATAGTAATTGAGAGTAAAATTGATAAAAAGAAAGGCTTGAATACAGAAAAAAATGAAGAGATAAATACAATTCAAGAAGGACTGACAATCGAAGCGGATCAGTAAATATCACCTAACAAAGTAAACGATGTGCCTGAAAACACAGAACAAATAAGAAAGAAAAGATGAAGCAAGACTGTAGTCAGAGAGGTCCTCGAAGAACTTTCCCTGAAATAAGTAAAACCTGGAGACACACCTGGGAAGGATATATAGTGTTCCAGGGGAAACTGACACAGAAGGACAGAGAATATTGATTCAGAATGCCGCAGTTTTCTGAATTCAGGTTGTTAAAATTTAAACTTTAAAACGAGAGAGTGCAAGAGAAATAAAGAAATGTTTAGGTATCTTGACAGAGAGGCCAAACTATGGGGATTCCCAAAGGCCAAGTTGAATAATTTGGCTTTTATTCTGAAAGTCATGAACTCATCTTATAGAGAGAATGATATCAGATCTATATTTCTGAAATATTTAAGATGGTATGAAGAAGGAGAAGACTGAGTGAAGTCATATGTAGGAGTCTGCTTTGATGATGCCCGAGAGAGGATGAGACCCATGCTTAGGTCATGAGAAAGATGGGCAGGGCAAGCAGATGGAAGATTGCAGAAGAGCAAATGACAGAGCTTGTTGACTGATTTGATGTGGTGGGTAGAGAGAGGAGATTGGAGGGAAATCAAAAGATAGTCCTGAGATTTGCAGCTGGAATAACATGTCATCAGGACTGACCTAAGATGGGCATACAATGAACCAGAAATCACTACATAAAGCATGAAGTCTTCATTTATCAAATGTCGACATTATAAAGACAGGAAACCAGGCTCCGCCAGCTACACCCCAAATGAGAGTACCGTCTTATAACAGCTGCCACCCCTGGACTCCAGCCAAGAGAAATGCCTTAGGGAGCATCTTGCGGGTCACCAGGGACAAAAGACAATTCTCTTGAACATTAAGAAAACAGAAACCTTGCAAGTTTCAGGTTTGATTTTCAAGCTACCCCAGTGATATCAGTGAGCTTCAACCATGTGGTACCCATAATTTTATAAAAGCTAAGTTGTGAAATGGGAGCTGGCAGTTTCTGTTCCCCAGGAAGAAGCAGTTATCAGTGAAAACAGATGTGGTGGGTGCAAGATTTAGATATTGATGGCCTCCAAATAGCCACCTGGTTATAACTATTCCTGATTTAGAACAACACACTAGTGATTAGACTCTGCCTTAATTTCTCAGGAAACTTGGAAGGGGGGATGTGTGGTCCACATTGAAGCTTTAAGAGTCCCTCTCAGTTCCTTGAGTCTCAAGTCGTCAATCCTTCCCAGTTTGAAACCCAACCTACAACAAATCAGCTTTATCCTCGGGCTTCTTCACACTCAAATTCCCTCAGGTGTCCCCTTTCCTCATGGATGGTATCACGTGTCTAGACCACCGATGGTCTTCAACTCCAGTCAGGCCTGGTGCTATTGTTCTGAATTGGTTCTGACTTAGAAACACTGTACACCAGCAGGAGCTACTTTCTGATCCAGCACCATCCTCACCATCGGTGCAATGTTTGAAGCCCTCATTGATGCAGCTGTGGTGTCAATGCATCTCCCTGTTTTTTGGATGACCCTCTACTTTACCAAGCATGAGGTCCTCCACCAGAGACTGGTCTCTCCGAAGCATGCGACATTAAACCTTTCCATTCTCCCTTCTACGGAGCATGCTGGCTATCCTTCTAAGGCAGATTTGCTAGTTTATCTGGTAGCCAATGGCATCTTCAATATTCTTTGCCAACATGTTGATTCAAAGGCATTGACTTGACTTTGGTCTTCTGCATTTATTGTCCAGCTTTCACAACCTCAGGAGGCCATTGAAAATACCACAGTTTGGCAAGTAGATGTTCATCCTCAAATGATATCTTTGCATTTTAACCCTTTATAGAGGTCTTTTGCAGCATATTTTCCCAGTGCAAAATAGCATTTGATTTCTTTAGGGGTGCTTCTCTGGGCATTGACCGTGGATTCAAGTAAAACACACTCCTTGACAACGTCACGTCCTTCCAAGCTGAGAAATCAAGTAAAAGTCTGCACCAAAGTTTACCATGCTGAAGTCCCACCCTGCCAGTCTTCGTCTGATGTTCATCAGTGTGCCTCAGGATTAGTTCATGAAGTACACATTTGAGGTTCACCTCGATCAATACCGACTTTCCTGGTTGACTTGATCTCCAGGGATTTAACAGTGTTTAAAACCCACCCACTGCCACTGAGTAGATTCCATTGGAAGGGCTAGAATTATTCCCTAGGGCAGTGTTTCTCAACCTTAATGCCGCGACCCTTTAATACAGTTCTTCGTGTGGGGGTGACCCCCCCAACCATAAAATTCTTTTCATTGCTACTTCATAACTGTCATTTAGCTACTGTTATGAATTGTAATGTAACTATCTGATTTGCAGGATGTATTTTCAGTGTTACAAATTGAACATAATTAAAGCACAGTGATTTATCACAAAAACAATATGTCATTATGTATTGTGAAATATTTATTTCTAGTTACAAATAAATGAACTTTTGTCTTGAAGCACGGTGCAGCATGGGTAGCAGTCTTCACTCCGGGTGTTTGTATGTGGGCGTAGCTGCATGTGGGCGGACCTGCCTGGACACGGATAGAGGAGCGGTGTCGGTGTCTCGGTTTCTAAGACCATTGGAAATAGGTGTTTTCTGATGGTCTTAAGCGACCCCTGTGAACGGGTCATTCGACCCCCAAAGGGGTCACAACCCACAGGCTGAGAACCACTGCCCTAGGGTTTCCAAGGCTGTAAATAGGGTTTGTGGAAGCAGATTATCATCTTCCTCCCAAGGAGTGGTGGTAGGTTCAAACCACTGCCCTTTCCGCTAGCAGGCCCACGCTTAACCTGCTGTTCCAAACAGTGCTGTAGGGAGTTCACTGGGCTGCTGGCTCTTCTATGCTCCGGTGATTACTTCCAACGGGACTGCGATCCCTGCTGTCCTGTTGCCTGCTATATCCTCTCTTACCCTGAAAACCCAGACTATAAGCTCCATCTCTCTCTCTCTCTCTCTCTCTCTCTCTCTCTCTCTCTCTCTCTCTCTCTCTCTCTGATAGAGAGAGAACATTTGTACCCCTGCCACTTGGAGCTTATAAAACTTGTTTCTTAGAATTTGTGAATATTTCTAAGATAACATTATGATAGTTTGCCCTGCTATCAAGAATTCATCCTTCCTGGGCTTTAAGCTTTTAAGAAAATTGGGCCTGTTGCCCATGAGTCAATAGACCTGCACTCCACAGGGCTTTAAAGTAAATCACCAGACCATTCTTCCAAGGCACCTCTGGGTGGGGTCAAACCACCAGCTTTTCAGTGAGCAGCCCCTCATGTAACTGTTTTCACCACTATTCTCCTGTTTAGGAATCTCTGGCTCCCCTCCACCAACACTTCCCCTCCAGTGCTCAGCAAGGCAACAGCTTACTGAGAAAATAAAATTTTGCGCGCTGGAGTTCATTGAATCCTCCAAACAACTTTTTTTTTTAAAAGCAGGTGATATTTTAATCTTCATTTTACATATCCCATGGTGTGGTTAGGCTGATAACCACAAGGTCAGCTGTTCAAAACCACTAGCAGCTTTGAGGGAGAAAGATGGAGCTTTCTACTCCAGTACAGAGTTACAGTTTCAGAAACTCACAGGGGCAGGTCTACCCTGTCTAATAGGGTTGCTGTGAGCCAGCATTGACTCAATGGCAGTAAGTTTTACACAAATGAAACTAACCATGTTATTTTTCTCAGAACTGGATGTGATAAAAGAGTGAAAACTCAACCAGGGCTCTGTTGCTATACATCTGAATCAAGTTGACGGGCGTGGGTTTGGTGTGGTGTCCTTGAACAAATACTGGCAAGTCTGTTCAGTGGGATATGCTGAACTTATTGCAGAAAACTCGGCAGCTCTTCATGATCTTGTATGAAAAAGTCTCCAAGTAATTTTAACTGTGAAACAAAACAACAGAAAACACAAGTTGTACCGGCATCCAATAGCCATGTAGTTGATCCTTGTGGCAGTTACATAATTTCATGTCAACTTGAACCTGACCGTGATTGCTTTCAGAGCTCTGGAGATGTGTCCACCGCCATTGGATCCACATGACTTTGCAACTTCAGGCCGGTGATCTTCCTGCATTCTGCAAAATTGCATGTGGCTGCATGGGCATGAAGACAGACTTATGGACTTATATCAGACTTATGGTCTGGAGTTGGACTGGGATGTTTTCTTGATATATAATTACATATATATTCTTGATATGTAATTACATATATATATATATATAATCACTCCATTTGCTTCTCTAATCAACCCGACCTAACACAATCCTGATTCAAGGTGACCCCGTTATAGCAGGTTAGAACTGAGCCCTACAGAGTTTTCACTGCCTACCATCCTTCAGAAATGTATTGTCAGGCCTTTATTCTCAGATACCTGTATTTGTGTAAATATACTACACATGGCATATTTTCATACTTGTATGTATGCATACATTATCTCTGGTAGTAGATACAAGAAGCAGGCTATCCTCCTGACTCAAGGAACTTGTGATCAGGCTGATTTGAGTCAATACCCTCTGTCCTGAGGTGGCCCCCCACACTTCCACCTTAGAGGTCATCACCATTCTGTCTCATCCTTGATAGTGAAACCACACCACCACCTGTGTGACTGTCACTGCTTTCGCTTTTACTGTAATGGGGAAAAAAGAGCTGGAGAAATGAGTGTGATGGAATCAGTCTGTAATTTCACGAGATGCCAGAAATACCTTCGTTTAAAATTAACCCAAATACTCGAACTATTCAATGGCATATGAAACCACAGAGGCAGTGGCATGTTCTGTGCTCATAGACATTTCTGAAAGTCAAATGCTTTAATTATGATCTACAATGATCATGGACCTCTCTGATACCCTCTGATACTCTCTGATAGTTGACCCTTCGGTGCAACTATTGAGACTGGCACTTCCTGCTACCACCAGACTTTCCCATTTCCCTTTCAGGCTAGTGGCCCTGAAGTTTCCCTCTGAAGGCGCTCCAGTTGAGCTGTCAACCCCCTGAGCTTTACTGCATACTGATTGCTGCTATTTTGGTTGTTTCCCATCTCTTTGATGTGATTCCATTGTCCCTTCTGTGGGCTGCCCTTTTCTGTTCCGAAGTATTTTAATTAATGCTGTTTAATTATAATTTTCCCCCTGAGGCTTTTCAAGGCGTGGAATAGATGGAAGGGACACGATGAATGGATTCCTCATCTCCTCTCTCATGAACAAGAGCCTCACACTCTGGAGTACATCCAATCATTTCTGAGGCATTGGCACCTGCAAACCCACGGACTTTCTGGAGGAAAACGGACTTGACTAGCTTCTTCTGTGTTGCCAGCCCACAAGATGAGATCATTCTGTGACTGATATCTTAAATGAGTTGCTGCACATCGATGCCCATGGCACATGTGAAGCTCTCCTTTTTTAGGGTCACATTTAACTGTGCCAATCTGGGGTCCTATGTCTTATTTTTGTCCTCTCAGTGGCCACACATGGAGTTCCCACGATGTCCTGTTCATATTCAGCTCTCCTTTCAAGGTCAGGAAGAGGTTTTCTCAGTGGGTTGCTAGGTCAGCAGTGTGAAACTGTAAGGTTTCTGGGATACCTTGGTCCTTGCTTTGCTGAATGAATTCACATGGCAAAAGTACTCTTGCAAATCCAAGGGACTTTTAGGAGGGAAAGGAGAGTTTCAGGTATTCGTCTCAAAAAGCACATGCTCTCTCTGAAAGGTGTGCGTGGATGAATGGGGGGAGGGGGCCACGGGCAAGTTTGCAACTGCAAATGGCTGTTTCGAGGGATTGTGGAAAAAAGCCATGGAAAGAATCCAGGAACAGGAGCAGAAAGCCACGCTTTGGAAACCAGGGAATCCCAGGGACCAAGAGAGAGGTCTGAGAGGGACCTTGGGCCCCAGGTCTGGGTTTGTGTGTGTGTGTGTGTTGTGTGCACCTGCACTTGGGAGAGAATTCCCACTGTCTGCCAAGCATGCCTGAAAAAGAGGTTCCCTGCCTGCTGAGTGCTTTTATCTCCTCTGGCTGGGGGTGGGGTGGGGGTGGTTGAGGGCATTGGCTGACCTTGTTGGCTGAGTTTAAGCACATTTGGGTAATGTCATATTGCTGGTGCCTAAGGTGGGTGTGCCCAGGTTGGCTTCCACCCGGGGCTTAGGGGACTTGTGTTCAAGCGTGCTCGGTTCTGGATTTTCCCATTGGTGTCTAGTGGGTGCCTGGCTTCTTTCCACTATTGTGGCATGGGAAGCTAATTTTCATTTCATTAGGGAAGACCACGCCCTTGGTCCCTAATCTAGAGACTTGTCAAAGCCACCAACTGCTTTGGTGGAGAAAGACGTTGTACTCTGGTAAAGAGTTACATCCTTGGAAACTCACAGGGGCAGTTCTGCTCTGTCCAGCACGGCTGCCAAGGTCAGACTAGATGCCAGGGAAGTGAGTCTGGGGACTCAGCTCCTCTCTCGAGAGCCTCTTTCCCGTCGTAACTTCTCTTGCACTCCTTGGAGCTGTGGCCCCATCGAGCATAGCAAGAAACAAAAACTACCCAAAAGGGAACAAGTAAAGACTTAAAAAAATAATTTTATTGGGGGCTCTTACAGCTCTTATCACGATCCATACATATATCCATTGTGTTGAGCCAATTTGTACATATAGAGAGGAAATATACCACCGTCATTTTCGAAACAAGTTCTTTCTACTTGAGCCCTTGGTGTCAGCTCCTCATAATTTCCCCCTTCTTCCCTCACCCTCCTTCCCTCATGAACCCTTGATAATTTATAAATTTTTTCATGTCTTACACTGACTGCTGTCTCCCTTTACCCACTTTTATATTTTTTTGTCCCCAGTGGGGTTTATATGCTGATCAGTATGATCAGTTACCCCTTTCTCCTCCCACCTTCTCCCAATCTTCCTGGTATCGCTACTCTCATTATTGTTTCTGAGAGGTTTATCTGTACTGGATTCCCTGTGTTGCCAGTTCTTATCTGTATCAGTGTACATGCTCTGGATTTGTATGGTAGAATTGAGGTCATGATGCTGGCGGGGGCGAAACATTAAAGAACTAGAAGAAAATTGTATGTTTGCTGGTACTATACTGCACCCTGACTGGCTCATCTTTTCCTTGTGAGCCTTCTGTGAGGGGATGAAAGCTTTTTAAATTATGAGCGAGACAGGTAACATATGAGGAGACTGGAAGCGACATGTCCATCTTGGGGAAGAGTTAAGAGGAAGCAATTGCCATCTTGTAATAGGACAGTCATCATGGGTCAGAACTGATTCAATGGCACCGAGGGTTTTGTGTGTTTTGTTTTACAAAGATGCAGCTGGTTGTTATCATGTAGAAATATGACTTAGAGCTTTTGGCTTTTTCCATTGTACAAAAGAAGTCCAGATGTTTCAGTGAAATTACAGATGTAAAACGATTGGCAATGAATTTAAATATAAACCACTAGGTTAGCGGTTCTCAACCTGTGAGTCCTGACCCCTTTGGGGGTCGAACAACCTTTTCACAGGGGTCACCCGAAGCATAGCAGTAATAAAATTACAGTTATGAAGTATCAATGAAACGAATTTTATGGTTGGGGGGGTCACCACAACATGAGGAACTGTATTAAAGGGTCACGGCATGAGGAAGGTTGAGAACCACTGGGCTAGGTGCTTAGGGCAGGAGCCCCCGTAGCACTGAGCTGCTAACCACAAGGTCAGCAGTTTGAACTCTCCTTTTGGGAGACAGATGAGGCTTATTATTTTCATAAAGATTTACAGTCTGGGAAATCCATAGGGCCAGTTCTACTTTGACCTGCATGATAGCTAGGAGTTGGAATTGATGCCATGGCAGTGAGTTAAGGTGAATGGAATGTGGAGGTGGGGTGAGGAGTGGGGGGAGTGAGGGGAGGAGGGTGCATGTAGCCAGTTTGTGCCTATGGCATAAAGAAGTACCATAAGTCAGTCAGGAATCCTGTACTTTCTATCTCCAAGACAACTTCCCTGAACCTACCTAGGCTAGCTACCGCCTCTGGGCTCCCACAGCCGGCTCTGCTGGCCTTGACCACATTCCATTTTAATTGTGAGTGAATTGGCCATTATAAAGTCTGGTCTTCATAGTTGGTCTCCTTCATGTGGCAAGGGAGAACTGGGCTTGGCTCAACTGTACAGACTTGCTTCTTCTGATTGCCCTTTCTCTCCTTACATTGCCCAAGTGCCTCACCACGGAGCCCCTTAAGAGCTTTCTCCTCTGGCCCTTGCATGATCCAGACAAACTAAGGGGAAAAGGAAAACTTTCTGAGCAAAATGGCCTGAAATAACAAATTCAGTAAATCACTCACCCATTCCATGAACCAACCCCTACTTCACATCCTGCATTCCTTTTCCATTGGGGGACAGCCCTCAACATCCCTGCCACCTTTCATATCAGCAGAGGTGAGTTCAGACTTCGTCTGGCTTCTCGCCCCTGCTGCAATAGGCTTGAATAACTTCATCCTTGGTTAGTTAAAACTGTTTGGTGAAATTGTCTTTGACAGGTCTTTTCCATGTCATTCTGCAACCTCTTATCCAGCAACCTCTCAGCAAGCCAGGAAGAGGCAGGTCAGCTTGGGGTGTTGGGGGTTGCCTGAGCGTGCCCGTTTCCTCCATTCACTCCAAGCCAGTGGCTAAAGTGAGCGTCTAGCTAAGCTTTCCTTGTAGACTACATGAGGCGTCAAAAATTTGTGGAAAAATGCAATGAAAAGATAATGGATGGTTTCCACGCAAACTCTATGAAGTCCCCTTGTATTATTTTGGGCATCAGCCCCCATTTCATAGCCCATGGGATCTAATGGCTCTTTCGCCTTCTTCTATGTGTGTGGATCCAGATTTTGTTCCTTCGTGGGCCTGTCTGAGTGTCTCGTGGGTGTTGATGGTGCCACCACATTACTCCCGCCTCTGTTCTCTGAGGTTTGACCCTTCAAGCTTCTCTCTTATGGGAAATGATGAAGCGATATTCTGAAAGGAGTTTATGGACCTGCTAGTGACTGCTAAGGATTAACCCTTCCAGAGGGAAATTTGCTGATGCAAGTTAATAATGCCTGTAATAGATGGGTTGTGTGTTGGGCAGGGTTCTCTAGAGAAATGAAACCAAGAAACTTATGAATATACACACACACACACACACATATACATACATTTAGGTTTATACAGCAAAAAGGAATCTAACGGCCAAATAGTCCACACATCAGTACAGAGGGTTCAGTTCAACTCACTTCCATGGAACAGTTAATATACTGGAAGTCCTTCAACTCACGTGAGCTGCTGGGTCCAACATCAAGGAAGCCGACAGTGTAGTCCACCCTCAGACAAGTCAAGCACAGTCTGCCCATAGGCAATAATCATCAGGGCGGGTCACCAATAGCCAGCAGTTCAGGAGCGTGGCAAAGCAGACCCGGATGGGACACCGAACGCAAGCAATTTATGGCAACCAGATTCACCAGGCTCGATCTCAAGCGATGTATGCACCGACAGCGTGGCGAACAGGTCACTAAGGAACCTCAAGCTTTAGTGACAGGATCCGCACATTGACTTGACCCCCAGGTAGTGTACCTCACAAGTTGAGGTAGAGAACTAGCTAAAGTAGCAGCACATTCCAGCACACTCTGATCACCAGGGAGTAAGAGAGAGGGGGTCGGGCCTTGCAGAGCCACCCAATCTCTTTGGTCTCCAGTCAAACTGGGACCCGATTAATCCCACATGTTCCTATTGGCCAGGTTGGCAAAATAAACCTACCTATCACAGGGTAGCTCACATTAGCTGAAAGGAGAAGCATGTTCTATGTGGGCTGTTGCCTATAGGAAGGGAAAAAGGCATGCTCACAAGAAGGGAGGGGTGGAGAATGGCCAGACCTGGAAGAGTTCACTGCAATAGAAGTGGGGAGATTGGCAACAGCAAGACACATGAGACTCATTCAGGGAGGCAGGGGGCATCCACAGGGACCAAGACTCAGAGAATAAGACAGGAATTCAGCTCCCATATGCTGTGCCAGAGGAACACGTACACTGAAGAGCAAAGCAGGAACTTGGCTACCTGAACAGGGCCCCCAAGAAAGTGAAGCAGGAAAAGGACGTGATGCTCAGTCACCTGAGAGTAGACCTAGGCTCTTTCATCTTCATAGGGCAGGCTTAGTCCTGTAATCAGGGCCATGAACTGAGCCTCAGGGGTTTTAGAGATCTGAGCAGGGCATTGTGCAAGGTCAGGTACTCAGGAGTTTGCTTCTAGTCCTATTTCGATACCATTATTCTTGTTTCTAATTGATTATTTCATTTTTAATCTTGACATGCCTTCCTATTTCTTTCCTAAGAAACACAAGTATTCTAAAGCTAAAAGGGGAGCCTCTTCCTTCTCATCAAGGACTTAGTCCTCCATCCAGGACTCCTTCACCAAATTCTTATTTAAATGTCTTTTCCTGGGACTCTTTTATTATGTCAGTGTGTTCGTCTGGGTACTTTAGAGAAGCAAATCCACAGAAACTCATGTACAAGAGAGAGTCTTGTATAAAGGTTAAGTGCACATCAAGAAAACATTACAACTCAGTGCTGCCCAAACCTACAAGTTCACCATTAACCCATATGTCCGACACCAATCCACAAAGTCCTCCTCCATCTCACAAAACAGACACAATGATGCCGACTACAGTAGGAAAGCCGAGTCAGTGAATGTGTAAACATCTCAGTGCTGGCAGGGGTCTCCACACAGCTGCTCCAGCACCCAGGGCTGCATCGGGGTAGCCCATATGGCTTCTCCTCAGTGATGTCTTGCAGGAAGTGACCCTTGCCAGCTGAAGCAAGGAACTGGCTAAGACAAATGTACCCTGGTCCGACCAGCACAAAGCAAGATACTCAAGAACTAGAAAGGTGAGCTCATGGAGCCATTTATCCCTCCGTCCTTCAATTAACCCCACATGTGTTTATTGGCCAGGTTGGCACAATAAACAAACTACTTCAGTCAGTATTTCCCCCAACTTCAATATTTTATTCTTTGAGCATCGTTCCTCCTTCCATGACAGCTCTGTTATACTGATTCATAAAGAAAGAAAGTGGTAGATCAGGGGTTTGAGAAGTATGGCCACGAACTGAATCTGGCCCATCGCCTGTGTTTTTGTAAATAAAGTTTTATTGAAGCTCATTCATACCCACTATTTGCATATTGTTTATGGTTTATTTTTGCCCTGTAACAGTAGAGTTGACTAACTGAAACAGTAATTTGTTGTCAAAAACGGAAAGCTTAAAAAAAAACAATTTTATTGACACTTCATCTGCATATCATGCAATTCAGGAGTTCAGTCGTATCAAGAAAAGTTGAATAATCATCACTACAATCAATTTTAGAACATTTTATTTCTCCTTGTACTCATTCTTCTTCGTGTAATCATTTTTCATTCCACAACTTCTGCACGTACAACTTAGTGCCATTGATTATACGCTTCGTATTGAACAACCATTATTGATATCCTTTTCCAGATTATTCCACCACCAGTAACATTAACTCAAGGGTCCCTAAGCAAACACTCTTCCTCCTTCACTCATGGTCACCATAGGACAAGAAGTCTGAGACATTGATGATCTCGCCCTTTAAGAAGGGACCTTGGTGGCATGGTCGTTAAACACTCGCTTCTAGCTGAAAGGTCAGTGCTTTGAGGCCACCAGCTTCTCTGAGGCGAAGGATGTGGCAGGCTGCTATCAGACAGGTTTACAACTTCGGAAACCCCATGGGGTGGCTCCGCTTTCTTCAACAGAGTTCTCTGAGTTGGAATTAATTCAACAGCAGTGGGTGGACCTTCGCAGAAGCTCTTTGGCTCTCTTTGTAGTAGGACAGTTTTGGGTCGGCGCGAGGACATGCGGTCTCAAGTCCAGGCTCTCGCACATAGCAGCAGGGGTGCTGAGAGAAGCGCTCTGGACCTCAGTTTTCTCATCCATAGAGTAGGGACAATAAGCCCTGCCCACAGCATGGGGCAGCCACAGTAGCCTATGAGCACGAAGGGGCTTTAAAAACAGCAGAATGCCACCCAAATGTTAGGGGCTGCCTTCCATTTTAGTCTTTTGGATGGCTCTGCTTCCTTAATTTGATTCTCTGTGGTTATTTCTGTGACGGTGAGGAGCGCTATTAAAACCTGTAATTTGCAGGCAGTGCTAAATGCTAATTTTCTAGTCAACCCACCTTTCTGTAGGCTGTCAAATGACAGGGTATTTTTAAATAAGTATGAATTATGTAAAAGAACTGGTTCATGAATGAATCCCACAAGCATAGATTTTACTCCAAGAGTTTTAAAAAAAAGTCCAGTTCACAGAGTCTCTGGTTGATGAGGAAACTGCACCTGACTGGTAACTATATTTAGATTCTCATGCCATCTTCTTTGGCCAAATAGTCTATTTGGTGATGGCAGCAATTTTTTTGCATGCATTCGGAAGGCTCTGAGGACTCACAGAGGGTGTGCTGACCTGGGCCAACTCAGACACCCTGACTGGCTTTTCAGGAGCTGGGCTGGTGCCTGTGAAAGACAAAGGGTCTGCTATGGCAGGAGCAGCCTCCGTGCCTCCCCAGGGTTGGAGGGAGAGAATACGGGGTACAAAGAAATGTCATAAATCTAGAGTCGATTTAGGGCACCTCTTCTCCCACAGGCCTGAGTGATTTGTAGAAGCGACAGGAATTGCTGGAGGTTGCAAACCAGTGGCCCTTTGGGGCAGGATAAAGCCTGCAGCCTTGCTTTGTTTGGCTGGCTTGAGAGACCGACTTTTTATATACTCTTTAAATATCTTTAAGTAGAGATGCTGGTTTCAGCGCAGCTCATTTCTTTAGCTCCATGTATTACCGCCGAGTCCATTCTGACGCCTAGCAGGCTATAGAACAGAGCAGAACCGACCCAAGGCTTTCTCTGGCGGTACATCTTCATGACTGCAGTCTACCTCATCTTCCTCTTGTCGAGCTGTTGGCGGGCTCAAACAGGCAACTTTTTGACTAACAGTTTAATGCGTAACCACTGTGCCGTCAGGATCCCTTGCCTTATCATCCCCTAGTAGGTTGTAGATAAGCCACTTGATCCCTGAACTATTAGGGTTTGCAGCACTTATGGAATAGTGGTGTTCAAGTGAGCTGCTGGAAGCCTAAGGGAAATCATGTAGCCCCTTCCTTCCCTTCCCGTTGTTTGGGGAAAGGATTGGTTCCATCCAGGCAGAGTGAGAGCTGCAGACAAACGAGCCCAGGTTCGGGAAGGGGCTGCACTGTCTGCAGGGGCACAGGGTCCACTCAGGAAGCCCAGCAGGAATAACAGGATAGGGGTGAATGCTGGCGCGCTCTGTTTAGCTAACATCTATCTTTTACATCTATCCCCTGGTCCAGCCTGCTGCTAGTCCTGGCCTGGATTAGCTCAGAAATCCAGCCCGGGCTAAAGCTGTACCCTCGATTGAGAAGACTGGACAGTGTGGGTGGAATTGATTTTTCTTTTCTGCCTATCCTTGCTTCTCCACTACATTTCAGTGTGAGTATGTGTGTGTATACACAGCAATTAAGTGTGTGGAGGTGTGTGTGTACACAGCAGGATAGAATCGGGCTCGGCTATCGTTTGTGAACTTGTTAGATTTCTGGCCTGAGAATTCCTCTGTACCACTGGCAATAGGAATAGGGATATCCTCCTTGTGCCGTTATTTTGTCAGGAATGTGACATAGGTGTGCAGAATTTCATCACCTTTTCCTGTCCTGGACCACCTGCCTTGTAATTGGCTTATGGACCTCCTTCTCTGAGTTGAGATTTTAAATACATAAAATAAAACACATAGGATTCTGGGAGAAACCCAGTACTGAAATACCTAATGAACGGTGATGACATTCATTAACATGATATAGGGAAGTGGTCTAATAAATACCGTAATTTCAAAGCAAAGCGAGGTCCCAACACTATTCTGATTCACAAAACACGTGGTATGGAAATATCTGTGATTCTATTAGTGACAAAGTAATAGATAACTATAAAGCATGTGGTTTGGTTTGAACATGTGGTTTGGTTTGCTATTGAAGGAGAAGCTAGATTTCAATGAGAATCTAGGGAAAATAAATGTCACGTGTCTATATATCTGGGTTTTTTAATAATCCATTCCTGTTTGTGGCTAACATGATTAAAAATCCTTGTTAGTGCTGCTAGTGATCAAGGAAAACGACAGTTTGGGGCTGAGGCAAGTGTTGTCTATCATGGTCAGGAAATAGCCTTGAATTTGTATCTTATTGAACATTTTTAAGATGGGTATTGGATTTTCGTTTCAGCATCGAGGCAGATATGGCCTTTCTCACTAGCTCTGCTCACAGGATGAATTATATGAATGGGTTTCCAACGCTGAGTGCTCCGTTCGTTGGTCTAGCTTCACTTTTCTTCCCCCCGAAGGAGTACAAGTTGAGCCTTCTTTCTCCTTCCCCCACAGTATTCCTGTTCCGATCCGTTTGTGTTCCACTCTTGCAGTTCATCCTCAGCGCGGGGTTGTGTCCTTTCACTGGGATGTCTGTCCGCCCCCACCTCTTCAGACCTTTCATCATAATCCCTGGGCTGCCGTTGTGAGTTTCTCTTGAGTCATCTCTGAGTCACAGTGACCTTCTGTGTGACAGAATAAGATGCTGCCTGTCCCCGTGCCAAATTCACGGTGTCTCAGTACACAATGGTGGCTATCCCGTGGTGTCGTTAAGCGCGGGGACTCATCTTCCAGCAGCGGGTCGTGGTTAAGTGCCGGCAAGTGAATTTTAACTCATAGTGACCTAAGTGGCAGAGCGTAAATGCTCTGTAAAGTTTCATGGCTGCAGTCTTTGTAGAAGCAAATCACCAAGTTTTTCTCCTGGGAAGGCATGGGATGGGTTTGAACTGCCAACCTTTTAGTGAGCAGGTGAGCAGTTAAGCATTCACAACACCAGGGTGTGTTCTGGCATCTGGGGATCCATCGAGTTTTTATTGGTTTCTTTCCGGAAAGAGATCACTCACTAAACATTTCTTCTTGGTCAGTCTTAGTTTGGGAGATCCCTGAAGCCTGTCCCCATGGATGGCCCTCCTGATGTTTGAAATGCAGCGGACTAGCTTCCAGAATCATAGCAACACACAAGCCACCCCGGTGTACTTGGCTGATAAATGGACAGTGAATCCTTGGACTCCAAAGACTCAACCCAACCCATTGCCATCGAATCGATGCTGACTCATAGCGACCCTCCAGGACAGGGTAGAACTGCCCCTGAGGGTTTCTGAGGCTCTAAGTCTTCACTGGAGCAGAGCCCTTTCTTTGACTCGCCTGCAAAGTAGGACCTGAAAAGGCTCTTATATTGTTGAGCCAAGCCTGTGGGGGTGCTTTTCCTTTTGAGGGTGAGTATTTGTAGGTGATTTGTAGATTTGTCAGCTCTGAGGGTCACCAGATAGCCTCCTTGCTTGATGTATCAGCTCTGACGTATGACAGATGCCACCTTGCTTTGACGCTCTGGATTGCTCCCACACAGCCATGAGTCTCTTGCTATGTTGGTTTGGCCCCACAAACCCATCTTCTGGGATTCTTGGGTATATTGTTATCTAGTTTTATTGAGAGGAGCCCTGGTGGTGTAGTGGTTAGGTGCTGGGCTGCTACCTGTAAGGTGAGCAGTTCAAAACCACCAGCTACTCCTCAGGAGATGAGTGACAATCCCAGAAACTCACAGGGGCAGTTGTAACCCATCCTATAAGCTTGCTATGAGTTGAAACCTATTGGGTGGCAGGGAGTTTGTGTTTCATTGAATATGCTCTTTAGAGATTCGTTTTTGTGTTTACTTCTCTTTGTCAAAAGAATGGGTAAAATACTTAAGCCATACGAGGGGATGCCAAAATACAAAGACAAACAAAAAACCAGAAAAATGTCCCCCAAATCTATGTATTTAAATTTTTAGAAGAACAACCTTCTCACCTTCAAAGTACTGTTTATTACACTTAACACATTTGTCATATCTGTGATTCCATTCTTGGAAACATTTTTCAAACTCATCTGTTTGGATGACTGACAGCACCTCCCTTGTTTTTTCCTTCACCTCTTTTTTCTGTCATACAATCTTTGTCCTTTCATGTCCCTCCTCGTTCACAGAAACAAAAAGAAGTTGCACTGAGCAAGGTCAAATGACTAAGGTGCATGGGGCAAGAGAGGCAAGCTGATTTTTGCCAAAATGGGCACACTGAGATGGCTGTGTGAGCAGATGCATTGTCATGGTGGCAAAACCAGTCCCCCATCTTCCACAAATCAGGCATTTTTGTCACACACTGTTATACAATCTTTTCAGAATACTTGATTAACAGAAAGCTTGATTAACAGGCTGACCTGGTAGAAGGAATTCCAAATGCACTACGAGTAGACATTTTCTTCTGTTCAGGAAGTTGATGGGCATCCAGAATGAGGTTTGTCATCAATCAACATTTCACCTTTTTTGAAATGAGAAAACCCCTTTTACACTTGAGCTTTTCCCATAACACAGTCCTTATAAACTATGTTCAGCATCACAACAGTTTCTGTGCTGTTTTTCCCTCCAGCAGGAAACACAATTTCACAGCTGCATGCTCTTCTCTTTTATTGCCCATCACTGAAAACGAGGTTCCAATGAAACTGCTTTTATGCAAAAATCACTGTGACCAGAGAGAACCTTCCCAGTCGATGCAACTGGGTGCACTAACTCAGAGCGAGTTGCTTGATGCTCACCTGGCAGGCAAAATGCTTTCTATGAATGCTCCACCCAGTGGAGCTTTTTTTTTTTTAAGGGGGGGGTGTATACTAGCTTTTTTTCCTGTTTAATAAATTTTATTTGGGGGATACCCCCTCATATATTGTTAGGAGTGGTATTTTCCCCTTATATCATTCTTGTTTTATTTTTAAATGTTTTAAATATTTTTATTGGGGACTCATATCTCATCATAATTCATACATTCCTCCAATGTGTCAAGCACATTTGCACATACACCGCCATCATCATTTTCAAAGCATTCTCTTCCCACTTGAGCCCCTGATATCAGCTCCCCATTTCTTCCACCTCCCTCACAAACCCTTATAAATTATAGTTTATTTTTTCTATATCTTACATCCTCCTCCATTGGCCTTCACCCACTTTTCTGTTATTCTTACCCCAGGAGGGAGTTCTGGATTGATCATTGTGATCTATTCCCCATTTCTCCCCCCACCCTCCTCTAATCCTCCTGGTGTCTGTATTCTCCTTGTTGGCCCTGAGGGGTTTATCTACCCTGGATTCCTTGTGTTGTGGGCTCTTATCTGTAGCAGTGTGTATGCTCTGGTCTAATCCATTTTGTAAGGTAGAATTGAGGTTATGATAGTGGGAGTAAGGAGGCACCAAAGATCTAGAGGAAAGTGGTGTGTTTCATTGTTGCTATACTGCACCCTAACTGGCTCATCTCTTCCCTGTGACCCCTCTGTGAGGAGATGTTCAATTTTCTACAGATGGGTATTGGGTCTCCATTTCATGCCACCCCCACCCCTAGTTCAACTTGGGTATGGTTTAATTCTGGGACTTAGATGCCTAATACCTGATCCCATTGATACTTTTTTTTAAAATTAAAAATTTTTTTCCCATTGACACTTTGTGATCACACAGGCTAGTGTGCTTCATATATATATATACACACACACACACACGCACACACACACACCTGTATTTAGGCCACTATAAATGTCCTTTGCCTCTTGGTTCTTTCCTCTATTTCCTTTTTACATCCCGCTCATCCCACCATCATGTTCGGCCTTCATTTGGGTTTAGTAATTACTCACTGCTACATTGCCCTTGATTGAGCCCCACTGGCATCCTATGACCTTCCTTCCATTGATTTTAGTTCACTTGTTTTTCCCTTGTCCTTGGGTTGCCCCCCCCCTCGGCCCCCCGCTTCCTCCCACCTGTTAGGAGTGATATTCAATTACTATCTTAAATTAATTGATCTAGTTGAACTTTTTATTTTGTCATTTATATATATTCCCAGGAGTTAATTTCATTTTGATTTTCAAGTTTAATTCTCTCTTGTTATATTTTAGTCTGTGTTTTGTGTGTAACTTTTATTTTGTTCCACCCATCTTTACTCTTTTCTCTCTGATAACTAGCCATCTTCCAACTCACTGGATAATTAGTCATCTCTGTTGTTTTTTATTCTCTATTCAATTGTGTGAACAGATCTATATTTTTCTTTCTGCTGCTTTTATTTATTCTTTTTCTAGCTTCTTGATTAGAACAAATTTTCACTTTTTTCTTATGAATGTGCTTCAAAGGTAACATGTTTCTTTGCTGTACTTATGAGGCATATATTTTGACATTTTGGTTTTTTCTCCTTTTAGCAATAAGCACTCTGCAATGTGATTTCCTTAGTTGTGTTGTATACTTCTAAACTTCCAGATATCTAGACTTAAAGACCAAATAAGCCCTTTTGTCTTTCTTCCTAACTGTACTGCATTGCCAGTCAGCAATGGCTCGATGGAAATGCATTTGGTTTGGCTCATGGCTGGAGTACATCCTCAGTTTGACTTTGTTTCTTTGGAAGGTTCCTCCTAGTGAATCCTTCACCAAGGCTTCCTTTCAGTTAAGATACACTCCCTACAACCTTCTACAGGAGCCCTGGTGGCATAGCGGTTACATGTTGGCCTGCGAACCACAAGGTCCACCGTTAGTTGGACTGCTAAACCCAAGCCAGTGCGAGAAAGATGGGGCTTTCCAGCCCCATGAAAGACTGGGCTTTCTACTGTAAGCAGTTGCGATCTCAGAAACAACCCCCCGGGGGGGAGGGCAAGGGGAGAGGGCATTAGCATTGCCTTGATGGCAGTGAGTTTGGTTTGGTTTTTCTACTCCCATAAAAGGTTACAGTCTTGGAAACTCACAGGCAGTTCTGCCCTGCCTTATATGATTGCTATGAGTCAGCATTGACTACATGGCAGTGAGTGAGAGATTGATAACCTTTGATGTGTTTTCCTAAGAATGTTAGGATATGCAGTTATTCATATTAAAACCTTTAAATATTAATCACATTATTCAAATACTATGTATCTTTGCTTATTATTATTTTAAAATTTATGGTTGATTTTCATTTCTGCTTCTGGAATTGTTGATTTATCTCTATTGCTGCTCATATTTCTGTCTGGTGTTTCTTTACCTATATATTTTTTAATCTTAATAAATAATTTTATTGGGGGCTTTTTTCAGTTCCTCTTTTTTCCCCTCCCTCTCCCGCCCTACCACCCTTGTGAACCCTTGATAATTTATCAATTATTTTTATTTTCATAGGTTACAACATCCGCTGTCTCCCTTCACCCATGTTTCTGTTGTTCGTCCCCCTGGTGGTGGGGGTGGGATGGGTTGTAGATTGATTATTGCAATCATTTCCCCCTTTCTTCCCCTTTCCCCCCCAGCCCCACTTTCCTGTACCTTCATGGTATTGCTACTCTCATTGGGCCTGGGGGATTTCTCTCTCCTGGATTCTGTACCAGTGTTCATGCTCTGGTCTAGCCAGATTTTAAAGCTAGAACTGGGGTCATGATAGTGGGGGAGAGGAAACACTAAAGAACTAGAGGGATGTTGTGTGCTTCCTCCGTGCTACACTGCACCCTGGCTGACTCATCCCTTCCTTGTGAGCCTTCTGTGAGGGGATGTCCAATTGTCTACAGATGGGCTTTGGGTCTCCATTCTGATCCCCATCATTTGCATCAAAAATGGTTGTTTATTTTGGGTCTTCTGATGCCTGCTACCTGATTCTGTTAATACCCAGTGACCACACAGGCTGGTGAGCTTCTTCCATGTGGGCTTTGTTAATTCCCTGCTAGATGGTCGCTTGTTTAGCTTCAAGCCTTTAAAACTCCAGCCACTATATCATGTAATATCTGGGTACCATCAGCTTTTACATATTTTTTGGATACCATGTTAGATGTATATATCTTCTTTATCTTTTGATCAGAGTATAATATATATCTTTGTCTTATGATATATTAGTCTCTAAATACTGTTCTATTTAATATTAAACTTATTTCCTCAACTTGCTTCATATTTAACTGGAATGTTTTTTTCTTATTCCTTTTAGCATCTTGCTGTTTAAAGTAGGCCTATCGTTAGAAGCCCCATAGCCCAGGGCTGGGAGCGAGGCTGCTAACCTAACAGAGTCAGCAGTGTGAACCCACAGTGGGAGAAAGATCTGTCTTGCAGACAGCATATTGCTACATCTGGGTAGACTTTTAAACATGACAAAGTATCATTTATTTTTTACTGACCCCAATTCATTTCTGTTTGTGTATCTAAAAGTTTCATATTTCCATATTATTACACTGTGCAATGTATAGTAAGTAGAAAAGATTAGAACTATGGGGACAAAATGCTTCTCAACTGTTGCTTTTTGTTGTCTTGGGGTACTCGTCTCACTTGCGTTTTTTAAAAATGTTAATTCGTTTATTTAATTTTGACCGTTTCACCAACATGCAAGTCACATATCATACACATCATTGATCACACATTTCATTGATACACTTCACAGAGCACACATTCATAAGACTTGTGCAATCCTCACCACTATCAATTCCAGGACATTTCTTCTTCCTTACTCACTCTTAGCTCTCCATTTCCCACCCAATGCAAATCATTTGCATTTAGTGTAATTCATTTAAGAGTAGGACTTGGTTTTGGGTGTTTTTTTGGCATTTTGCTTTTTCTAACTTTTATCTATTTGTGTAACAAGCCCCGGTGGTGTTGTGGGCCGAGCCCTGGGCTGCTGACTGCCAGGTTCAGGCCCAAACCCTTCAGCTCTCTGGGGAAGGGAAAAGGGAGTGGTGGCTCCCATAGAGCTGTACAGTCTCCATAATCCTAGAGAGGCTCGCTGAGAGTGGGTCCCTCCTCCATGGCGTGGGTTTGGGCAGAGGTCTATGGATGTATTTAACCTGTATTCTACTCAGCATCTTCTTCTTCTCAGATGTGCTCTTTTTATTTGCGCTAGGTCATTCTTAAATTATTAACTTCATACTTATGTCCATTTTTCGCAATTTCTTACCCTTATCCATAGCTCTTTCCCTCTCCAAACTAAACAGGTGCTGTCAGCAGGCCCTAGACTTCAAGGTTTTCTGTCCCCTAGTTCTTTCCGACCTCAATGCCTCCAGTTCCTGCATTATTAGATAGCGTTTAGTTGGGCATTGTAATAGATAGACATTTGGTTTTGATTGTGCTTATCCAACCAATGTTAACTTTACTAAGTTATTTGCTTCCTAGATTTGTTTACCTTCCTAGATCTTGTTGATTTTTCTTGGATTGCTATCTCTCTCTCTCTAAATTACCAAAGCACTCCCTCCAAGGGCAATTTCAGAGAGTCTTAATATGGTATATTTTCTGAGTTTATAAATATTAAAATTCCTTTTTCCCTTTTAATTTAGAATTCTATGTTTGAAGATTTTGTTTCGTTTTTTAAAAAGAAAACAGCATGAGAATATTTCTCCTTTTGTTCTTGCCTTTCTGACTCGTGCTCCTTTTAGGAGCTCTCCCCTTTCTAGAAGCTCATAGAAGCTCATAGCTTCTTTTCTGCTGTGCTCTTGAGTCTCTCTCCGCTCGGGCTGGCTGTGCTTTTCGTCCCTGTGGATGTAGTGTTCTAGTGGACACTAGACCGGAGCACTCATTGGCTTCAAGTCCTGGCAACCCCGTAGGAATCAGAATAGAACCCGAAATCCACCAGGCAGTTCTACTTTGCCCTATGGGTCACCATGAGTCAGAATTAATGAGATGGCAGTGAGTTTGGTTTTGATTTATGTCAAATTGTGGCTGGCTGGGTTTTACTAACTGAATGCAAACGGTTGACACCACCCAACGGGTCAGTTTGACACTCGAAGAGCCCCTCATATCAGAGAATTACATTGTTCTTGACTTCTGGGGTATTTTCCATCACCTTGCCTCCAGTTATTATTTTTCTCCCCTTGTAGGCTGCTATCATATAGTTGTTGACTCTTCTCTTTCTATATTCCATGTTTGTAGTGGTCTGAAACACATTCACAAAATTGGCACCCTTTGCACAAAGAGGTGGGGCTTACGCCCCCTCCATTCGAATCTGAGCTCTGTAACTTCTTTATTAATAAAATTCAGTGGGAAAGTTAAAGGGCTGGTTTCTAGATTCAAGTTTTAAGAAATTGGGGTTAATGATATTTTGGTCTTTATAGTCATTTTTAGGGAACCTTTTGGAGCTATGGTCAAGAACTCAGTTGCTAACTGAAAGGTTGACAATCTGAAATCACCAGCTCTCTGCTAGAAAGCACCTAGTGATCTGTTCCCATAAAAAGTTAAAACACACACACACACACACACCAATAAAAAACAAAACCCCCAAACCATTGCTGTTGAATCAATTAAATTGACCCAGTCGAATTACTCCATTGGGTTTCTAAGACTGTAATCGTTCTTGGAGCAGGCTGCTTTATCTTTCTGTCTTGGAGCTGCTGCTGGGCTCAAACAGAACCCTTTTGGGTTAGCAGCTGTGTGCTCAACAACCTTGCCACCTAGCCTCATAAAGACGACCGCCTAAGAATCTTTATAGGGCAGGTCTATTCTGTCATCTAGTGTTGCTGTGAGGTGAAATTGTTAGACCTCTCTGGGGATAGCTATACCTCGGTCCTTGGCTCTGAGCGAGAAAGAATTCACGCCGAAGCCGGGTTTGTGATCCAAGTGAGTTTTATGAGAGTTAGAAGCAGTTTCAGGTTTACACAGGCACCCGCAGAGCCCTTTACCCAGTGCAGCCTCCCTAGAAGTGGCTCGGAAAGTTCCGCAATTGGCTCCGGGCTCCTGCCTTTTCAATTATTCCACGGGGAGGCGTGGTGGACGATCCTGGTCGACCCACTGGCTGAATTGAATTCACCTGGCCAAGGTGAGCCAAGGTGTACCTCCCCTTCCCGGCCGGAAACCTGAGCCTCTGAGCATGCGCGGTGTACCACTCCTTCATGGGTTGGTAGCTGGGACCTCTGAGCACGCGTAATGGATGTCCGAGGCCCTAAGCTAGACTCCCTAACAAAATCTACTTGATGACACCAAGCAGCAATATTGTCCTTTGGGGTGAATGGAAATAAATGAAGTTAATCACGTGATCCAGCTGCCATCTTTCAGGTTAATTTTCAGTCTCTTCCTGGTAGATTTTCCTTTCATCGCCATGAGGATCATGGTTGTCACCGGAAATATCGTTTTGTCTATTTTCTCTGTGTTGGGTTTTAAATATGTCTGTTGCTGCTACTCTGCGACTCTCCTGCTGCAGTGGGAGCCCACCGGATGAGGCTTTATACTCCAATAGAGTTACCATCTCAGAAAACCGCTGGGGGAGTTCTACCCTGCCGTGTGGGGTCTGTGTGAGCTAGAATCAAGCTGAGGGCAGTGTAGTTTTTGAGTGAGATTGCTGTCACTGTGTACCTGGAGTAAGAAAGCTCATTCATCGTTTCTGCTGTGAAATACGAGTTTAATTTGTTCATGTCTAATTTGGTTTGAATACATTATCATTATTTATTCTGATGTTATATTTTTGGTATACCATGATTCATGGTTTGTTTCTTCTTTTCTGTCGTCTCTTTATTGAGAATATTTTCTTTGTTCTTCATCTCTCTCCTTTCGCTCCCTTCTGCCTATGTGAACGCATGGCTTTTCTTTTCTTTCAGTGCATCCCAGTCATCAGAGTCAACTCAGAACCTATATATATGTATACACACACACACACACACACACACACACACACAGTAGCTCACCATGCATTTGAGTAGATTCTAGCTTTTAGTATCGTGTTTACTGGTTAAGCTGTTTAATTGCTTTGAGTACCCAAGGACTCCGTTGTTTTACTAATTACCTTTAAAATTTTAACTCCCAATTGTAAATTGTTTTTTCCCTCCATGTTTAAAATATATGGTTTTATGTCACTGACTAGCCCTTAGAATATTGACTGTGATGAAGTGAGTTCCCTTATGTAGCTTTTTGCCTTGGTTCTTTGGAAAAACAGCCTGGAAGATTTGCCCTCTAGCTCTGAGGCTTTGACCCAGTTTTTTTTTTTATCCCGGAGGGCTTGATACTTTTGTTCAGCTTGATTGACATTTCCTGGTTAAACTGTAAACAAATTCTGATGTAATACTTCTTTTCTGGCCTTGGGCTGCAGCCTGCCCTCTAATTGCTTAGTGCCTTACAGGTCAATGTATTATGCAAATTAGGTGACTATAGAAATGAAAATAAAGTCATGATAGCCTGTATGCAAATCAATTGTCTGTGGCCTACTGAGAGGGCATTGGTCAGGTTGTGATCCTTAGTGGGGACCCATGCCTTAAAGTTGATGAGGAGTTGTGTCTACCCTCTTCCTGAAAGTAAGACATCCTCCGAAAATAAGACCTACTTGTACTTTTGCCTCTCACTGTAATATAAGGCATTCCCATGAAAATAAGACCCCCCAAAGCTACCGTAACTCTGGACTCTGGACCATAGCGGCGGGCACCACCACGCAGCTCACTGTTGGCCACAGCACAGCCGGAGCAGACAGGAAGTGCGAGGTCTTTTTTTAATAAACCATTAAATGTGTACCATATTCTTCTTCATGGAAAAATAAGACATCCCCTGAAAATAAGACCTAGCACATCTTTGGGGGCAAAAATTAATATAAGACACTGTCTTATTTTCGGGGAAATAAGGTATGTGCTGCCAACACCAATGAGACTTTTCAAACGTGCAGACAAGCAGCAGGAAGAAACTAAAGAAAAGAAAAACATGAGAAAAAAGAGGATGAGAGATATGGGACAGGGAACCCCCAAAGAGTTGTAATTTGGTCAAGAGATCTGAAGACAGTGAGAAATCAAGAGGAAACTCAATGGCAGAATGTTAAGAACCTGCATTCAAGGAGCCAAGGGGAATCTGTGTGAAGAAGACCAAGAGGAGTTGTTCTCTGAGGAGACCAGGAGGAGCGGAGAGATTGGTCTTGCACCGAAGAAGGAAAATTTTGCCTATATACTTCTTGATCTGGATCCTAAGTTGTTTCCTGTTTAGACTGATCCTGAATTATATACTGTGGTAGCTATCCAATCTGGTGTCAATTGGAGGATTCAGAGTGAAGGGGTGGAGTCTAACCTGTCAATCGGGTAGTAACTTGATGACCTCATTTGGAGGCACTCAGAAGATAAATAGCTTGCTGGAGGTGGGATACATGCTTACTTCCTGTGAGACATCCCTGTGGAGAAGACACACGGAGGGAGGCTGATAGAGCCAGACCTCTGGAGCTGGAGAAAACCATGTGGAGAACCCTGCCAGCACTGAGATGCTCACAATGCAAATGGATCCACAAGACTTCCTGCTCACTGGCCTGTGATCTTTCTGCATTCAGCATCATTGCATGTGTTTTGTGAGTCTGAAGAGGACTTTATAGAATGGTATTGGATATATAGGCTAATATCAGACTTACGGACTTGATGTGGACTGGGCTGGGTGGTTTTCTCAATATTCAACTGCTCTTGTATATAAAGTTATTTCTTATACACATATGAATCTCCTTGGATTTCTTTCTCTAGTCGATTTGGACTAACATACATACTATGTCACACCCTTAATCAATTACTTAATGTGAGTATGGTGTGTGGGTGGGGCATGGTCTACGGTTCTGTGGGGTCTTTGCAATAACTTAGCAAACTCAGCAGAAAAATAGCCCCATGAGAAGGGTGACTTGTATAGAATTGGTGAAAAATAACTTTGGAGAGTATGGATTTGCCTTATCTCCACCTCATAAGAATCAACTTTGGGATGAACTTGATGATAATCCGCCTCCTGGAAGTTAGGTTCTCCCGTTGCTATTACAACTACTACTACCAATTTATACTGACCAGACTTTCCTTAAAATCCCTCATAGGAATAACGTTTCTTATTTCCTAAGTTGTACTTCTTGTCAACCCTTCATTGTATTGCAATGTTGATATGCTGACTATAGTGTAGGAACCTGCTGGTGGCCTTTATTTTTCTTCTCTTCTCTCATTAGATGTTTACAGGGACCTTCCCCTGAGCCACTCAGCTTTGCAACTCAGTTTGTGTCTGTGTCAGAGGCTTGAACCTCTTCTTCCACAGGGGCATTTTCGACCTCGTCTCTGAGCCAGTAGTAGCTGGACCCCTGCCTGGGTTATAGAGATGACTTTTGTTTGTACTGTTACTGTGGGCACAGCTTAATACAGAATACAGTAAGTTCCAGATTCTTTCCACCTCTGTTCCTGATTGAGCGAAGCTCAATTCTACCCTAGTTCCCTGGCGTCACTGCTTTGGCATTAGTTCCTACCAAAGACTCTGTCCTGGTTTTCCTGTAGAAGTTCAACACTGGCTTCTCTTTGTGGTGGTACTGTAGCCCAGAAAGTATACAACCTTAGCTCCACCAAAGTCTGTGTGTTTCTCTTTCTGGCCCATTTAGATTTTTCCACTGTTTATCTCACTTTTAAATATGATCGTGTTTAGGACCTATCATGGCTTCTGGTTTAGTGTTCAACATTAGAACATGCAGCACTTGAACATCTTGAACAGAGCTGAAACCCTGGTAATTCTTATGCCTTTGACCCAACAATTAAAATGAAATAATTTATCTTAAGGCAGCATTGGATGATAATTAGACAGTGATGCTCATCACAGTATATAAAAACTAAAATTCTGTTAGTATTTTAGGGCTGCTACAACAAAGTGCTACAAATTGGGAAGTGTATAGGAACAGAAATTTGTTGTCTCTGGAGACTAGAGTTCAAATTCGAAACCTTGGCAGATCATGTTCTCTCTGTCCACTCTCCTTTTTCCAACTCTCTTCCAGCTTCGGGTAGGCACAGACTCATTGACTTTTCTTAACCTATGGATGCATATTCAGATGGGCATAATCCCAACTCTATGTTTTACTCTGTTTGTTCTTTATAAGGACAGTGTCCAGATGGGTTTAGGATTCACCTTACTCTGCTATAAAGGAATACTGGTGTCATAGTGGTTACATGTTGGCTGTTAATTGCAAGGTCAGTGGTTTGAAACCACAAGAGGCTCCAAAAGAGAAAGATGGGGCTTTCTACTTCTGTAACGGTTAGTCTTGGAAACCCAGAGGGGAAACTCTACTCGATGGCAGGGAGTTTGGAGTTTTTCACTGTGGTATGACTTCATGTTAACTTAATTGAAAAGATATACAAAGATCTTATTTTCAAACAGGTTCTCATTCATCGTTCAACAAGCTATCATGTTTGGACATGTTTTCAGGAGAGATCAGTGCCTGGAGAAGGACATCGTGTGTTTTGAAGTAGAGGGGCAGTGTAAAGGAGGAAGGCACTCTAGGAGATAAGTTGACAATGTGGCTGCAGCCATGGGCTCAAGCATAGGAACAATTGTGAGGATGGCACAGGGCCATGCAGGGTTTTGTTCTGTTGTGCATAAGGTTGCTATGGGTCGGAAATGACTCGACAGCACCTAACAACAACAACAACAATAACAGGATTTCAACATGGCTTTTGGGGATACACAATTCAATCCATAAAAATGTTGTTGGGTGCTGTTTAATCAGTTCTGAATCATAGCACCCCTATGTATAACAGAATGAAACATCACCCATAACAATAGTTAGTGAAAAGTTAGAAACAACCAAAATATCCATTAATAAGGGAATTAATAAGTTACCATCCAGCAATAAGTTGTGGTATACAATGCATTAGAATAATTCTCCCTTACCATGAGAGTCTAATTTGATAGGCATAGGGAATTTTGGATATGTATTTATGTTTGTTTTAATACAAAGGCTAGTCGAAAGCATTGGTACCAGGGATCCAGCTCCTACATGCATGGGTTTATTAAAAAGAAAACAAGAAGAAGTATTTAAACATGTCTGCAATAAGAGAATGGCTGCAGACAATGTCTCTCAGTAATAAAATTGTCATAATCTCATTAGGGTGCCCTGAACAGAAGCATAGTAAAGGAAAAAGAAAAAGTGGCTTAAGAAGAGATTTACTAGGACAATATAATTCAAAACCCAGATGTCAATTCAGAAGATATGACCACTGTTGTTTGTTGTTGTTTTTCCCAAGGGATAATCTTGATAAATTATCTTAAAGGACACAGAACAATCATGGAAGTTTATTATGAAGAATTTTTAAGAAACTAGAAAACAGGAGGAGAATCCATGATGGCACACTAAATAGATGCATGTTCTAGACCCTCTGTTATGAAACTCAAGAAATTAAATGAAATGGCTGTGGATGACAACCCTGGAACCCAGAATTTCAAGGGGAAGTGTAAAGAATTACCATATATGCTCGTGTATAAGCCGAGTTTTTCAGCACAAAAATGTGCTGGAAAACTGGGGTTTGACTTATACATGGGTCAGTGGTACCCCAGCGAGGTATAACATCTCGGGGGTGATTGCCGTTTGTCCACTGTTCATTCAAAGCCCCACTGACACTGAAGGGCTTTGAATGTTTGTTTACTCACATGTAACCAATCAGAGCCGTCCTATGACGTAGACGGCTCCAATTCGCAGAAGCACCTGCAGGGATTCACTTATGCCGGCAACTGAACTGGTAAGGATGTGTCTGTGGCTGTGCTGCGTCTCTCTCCTCTGGTATCTGTGTTAATTCACATCCTGTATTTCCCACCCTAGGCTTATACTCGAGTCAACCAGTTTTTCTGGTTTCCCAGGTAATAATTAGGTACCTTGGCTTATACTCGGGTTGGCTTATATTCGAGTATATATGGTAGTTATAATACTGATTAGAGGTGGATACAGGGGACAAGTAGCATCAGACCACCTCCTACATCAGCAGAACTTTTTTGAATTATGGCAAGAAGTATCCCAAATGAGAGAATAGCTGGCTTGCACCAGTTCTCACACTGGTGATCAGCAACAGGAGAGTTGGGAACCAGCAACACTGCTCAGCCATACCCACTGCATCTGTCACTCCACACCCTGGGTGAGTGCCACCACCTTCTCCAGACAAAGCCAACATTCACACAGCCTGTCCTCAGCTGCTCTGTATGATCATTAGTCAGATGCTCATGCCCCTAGTTCTATCTGCTACCAAATCCAACTGGAGACAGATGGTGAGTGCCCTAGTGGTGCCAAACTATCAATCACAGTAACATGCCCATGGTACTGTTACCTGGATATATCACTAAAGAGAAAAAAAAACACCAAGGTGAAACAAACCAACATAAATCAACAACTTAACACTGAAAGATTTTGGAGACAATATAGATAACCTGAAATCACACACTAAATACACAAATGACTCAGACAAGTGACTAAAACACAAGCTCAGAAAATCTTCTGGAGGAAGAAATGCTATTGGCATTATTTTATAAAGAACTCAAACATTATATATAGACACTTCTAATTGGTCGAGTAGAAAATGTGAAGAAACATGGGTAAAAATCAAGATGCATACAAAAACTAAGATAATTAGCCCCTTTTCTTCTAAGAGCAAAAAACCAAAACAAAACCCAGAAACCACACAAAAACAGCAAATAGAAATCCAGGAGGTTAATACTGAAACCAGAGGGGAAGGGAGACAGTGGTCAGAGTGAGATTTGAAAATAAACAATGTACAATCTATCAGGAGGCCACGAGAGTTAGGGGGCGGGAGAGCGAGAATTTTAAAATTTAAAATTTTAAAATTTTAAAAGAACATGTTCACAGCCAAAAAAATGGAAATTGATAATGCATTGTAAGGACAAAATAGTAGAATTGAATCAATAGAAGACAGCATTAACCAATTTGAACACAGATGTCTTAATATTAATCTGTTAGAGTAACAATCAGAAAAATGTAAAAATAATTGAGAAAATCTAAGTATCATGTGGGAAATAATCAAGAGGAATAATTTATATGTGTTCAGCATTCCAGAACTGAAAGAGACTCCCTAACCACTACTTTCTCCCACGGAGTGGCTGGCGCTTCCAAAGAGCCGACCTTGCAGAACACAGACCAATGCATGGTCATGCCACCATGGCCAAATATTCAATCTTATTTTTTTGTTTGCCAAACTTCTGCCAATTCCACTGGCAAGCCAAATTAAATAGTGTCACCCTTGGATTTCTGTGACACTAGCTGTTAAAATGAGCTATTATATGTAGCAGCCTCAGGTGTTTACAATGACTGTATATATATATATATATATATATATATATATATATATATATATATATATATATGTGTGTGTGTGTGTGTATGCATATTTCACAAGGTTGCAAAAAATGAATCAAGTATAGAGCAATCTATAAATGAAAATACCAAAGTGTGGTGTGATTTTATACATATATGAATATATATGAATGCTAACACTAAGCTGGCAAACGGAACTACCAAAATCAACACTTTAACTCAAAATCACCAACAACTACAAAAAGAACAACAAAAAAGCCAGCAATCACCAAAAGTATGGGAATAGTATACGTTCAACTATAAATAAATAAATTCAACAAGAAACAGAAAGCAAGAGCAATAGATAAACTCATTAAGACTAGAAGCTGTTTTCTCTGAAACTAGTGAAACTGGCAAACCACTGGCCAATTTAACAAGGGAAAAGAAGAAAATGAAAGTCACATGAGTAGAAGAAGAAACGGGAATGCCACAACCAAATGCATCAAAATAAGAGAATAATAACAAAATACTATGAAGAACTATACTCTGAAAAAATTTTAAACCTGGAAAAAATTGACAAAATTCTAGAAACACTGTAGCAACCCAACAAACCCAACCTGAGGTAGAAAATTTGAACAGATCCGTCATAAAAGAAGAAATTGAGCAGAGCATTAAAAAAAATCTAACAATACAAAAAATCCAAACCTATAGGACTTCACTGAATTACTGCAGATCAAGTTAGATTAAGTTTTTAATGTACTTTTGTTTCAATTATCGTTTACTTTATTTTCTTTTAAGGTTTCTCTGTGTTTTATTTTATAATATGGTTTTCTTCATCTGAAATCCAGGAGAGGTCATCCATAGAGATAGTAACGACATTAATAGTTCCTTAGGGTTATGGCAGGTGGTGGTGGGGAGTTTGTGGGATAACGGGGGAACTAACAGTAATAGATACAAGAATGAAGGAAATGTTCTAATAAATGAAATGTGGTAATGACTGCACAACTCTTTTTAATACATTTAAATCACTGAATTACATGCTATGTGAATTACATGCCAACAAAACTTGGAATAAATCTAAGATAAACAAAAGATCTATTAAAAAAACTATAAAACATTACTACTAGACACCATAAGAGACCTACATAAATGTCAATACTGCCAAAAATAATTTCCAGATATAATTCAATCGTGATACAGATTCCAACATCATCTTTAAAGAGATGGGAACACTTTCTATGGGAACAGAGACCCCAGGTAAACAAAACACTACTAACACACACACATACACACTCCTGCCAAAAAAAATACATGAGGTTTCACGCTTCCTGTCTCAAAACGCAGAAGTCAAATAGCCTGTCATAGGTACCATGTCAGACATGTAGACGATGGAACAGAACTGAGAACCAGAAATAAACCCATCCACTCCTGGATAGTGAGTGTTCCACAACAAAGGACTGAAAGTCATTGAGCTCAGAAGAGAGAGAGAGCCTCTTCAACATGTACGTGCTGGAGAAACTGAATATCCATTTGGAAAAGAATGAAGCAGTTTCCAAATCTTGCTTAATAGACACACAATAAATCAAGATGGATAAACTATACAAGTGTAAAGCTGAAGGGTATAAAACTAAGTCAAGGAACATATAGGAAAAAAATCAGGGGTCTTACTACATGGCACACAAACACACACACACACACACACACTAGCAAGCATAACTAAATATGCATAGACAGAAGAAGAAAAACTGACTGGGACATTAAAACACTTCAATACTTATTTATATCACAATACCAAAGCAGTAAAAGAGAACCTGCAAGACTGGGAAAAACTATCTCATGATGATATTAGATATTTTATCTCTAAAATGTATAGAAAACTTCAACATCTCAACAACAACACAGACAATCCAATTAAAACCTGGGCAGAGGACATGAACAGATATTTCTCCAAAGGAGATATTCAAGTGGCTAAAATTACATAAAGAAAATGCTTCTGATCATTAGTCATTAAAGAAATGAAAATCAGAGCACTTTTATAGCATCTTATTCTAGGGTTAACAGCAAAGTTTAAAACCATTCCAAACAGAAAACAGTAAATGCTGGTGAAGATGTAGAAAGATTGGAACCCTCCGACATTGCTGGTGGGGCTATAAAATGGTTCAAAAAAACTATGTAAAACAGTATGATGCTTCCTTAAATAGGTAGGAGTAGAAATATAAAATGATTCAGCAATCACTACTAGGCATAATCTAGGAAATAAAATCCATGATATGAAAAAATATATAGATACATTGCAATATTATTCAAAATCGCAAAAAGATAGAAACCACGTGGGTGCCTGCCAGTGGATGAACGGATAACCAAACTATGGGACATATATACAATGTAACTATGCAACATTAAAGAATAATGGTGGACCCATGAAACGCCTCATAATATGGAGGAACCTAGAGGAGCTTATGCTAATGCTAAATGAAATTAATCAACCACAATCCATACACACATCAATTGTGTAAAGCTCATTTGTACATTCATTGCCCTCATCATTCTCAAAACATTTGCTCTCCACTAAACCCCTGGCATCAGGTTGTAGGAAGTCTTTACTCTTAAAAGTCAACAAAGTATGGACTATGATAAGATTTGTATGAGCGCCTAATAAAATGATTTTTTTAAAGTTAACAAAAAGTCAAAATGCAGAAAAGAAAATAATTCTTTAAAGTCTGTTAGTTGTCAAAGGAGAATTCATTCACTAGAAGGTAGATATTTATTAACTTGAATGAAAGGGTAAAACATAAATTAAGGCAAAGGAAGCCACAGGGAAAAGTGTGAGATTTAATGGCAACAAGGTGAACACTATTACACAATCCTGAAATAACAGGACAATAATCAGTGAGCAATTACATAGCTAGGCAGTCAAGCTGAACAGATGTGGAAATGGGAAGGGGACTCCCTTCAGAAAGATATATGTTTGACAGGGGTTATATCTATATATGTGCATTTATATATTCTTCAAATAATTGCATATCCATGAATGTAGGAGGACAAAGTTCTGAAAATGTCTGAGCCATAGCCAAACACCTTGACAGAATGAGTAACTGGGCCTGGAAACTCAAGACCATGGTCTCTGGAAACACAAAGTCAATTGGCATAATAATTTGGGGAGTAGTAACTGAGGTCGTAATCACATTGAAGCATCCATCTAAGGTGTAACTATTAGTCTCTCTCCATCCAGAGAGTGAAGAGTGAAGAAAATCAAAGCAGAAAGTATACAATTAGTCCAAAGAACTGATAGATTGGGTGAAGCCCAACTTCCATGACCCTGAGACCAGGAGGACTCCATGGTACCCAGCTTCCAGTGCGGACTGCTCTGAAAAGGATCACAATAGGAGGTCCTGGATACACTGAGGAAAAATATGGAGCAAAACTTAAAATTATATACAACAACCACCACCACCAGGTCTTCTGGCCTGCTAGAGACTGGAACCTCAGAGATTCGGATTCTTAGACACTCTCCAGGCCTGGAATGGAGCTCATCGCCTGACACGCCATGCAGTCAAGTAATAGGCAATCAGCCACAGGGAACAAAAGGGCAGAATGTCCCCAAGGGTGAAGCTCAGAATATAGGAAAGCTTCACATTTTGGTATTTTCATTTAATCGAAAAGTAGTTTTACTAATCACCTCTTGCCATAACTAAGAACCACTGAGATGAACGCACCCAATGTTCTAACATTTTGCACTGAAACCTTGTAAACCACGACTCATCAGACCGCAGCACAGGGTCACAGCTAAAAGATGCCTGCTTTCTGTTGGCCTGCAAGCTAGGAATATATATATATATATATTTAATATTTTTAAGTGGTTGGAAAAGAAAACAAGCAAAAGGAACAATGGATTCCCTGATAAGTGAGAATTATATGAATGAAAATTTCAGTGTTCAGAAGTAATGCTTTTATTTGGAACACAGCCATCCCCATTCATTTATGTCCTTTCATTCTCCAATAGTAAAGTTGAGTAGTGGTGATCGTGACTGTATGGTCCCCAAAACTCACAATATTTACTTCCTGATTCTTTATAGAAGAGTTTGTTGACCCCTGTCCTAAACTATTGCTCACTGTTGTCACCCCTTCTGACTTGTCAGTAGCTGTTTGGGTCATTGGTGCAGATGGGGGTGGGGGTGGGGGTGAGGGAGGGAGCATAGCAAAAGCAGCATTTTTGCTGAGTTTGGAGCTGAAAATAGGCTGTCCTGCTGTGAGCTATGAAGCCGGATCTCCTTTCCCCTTACTCTGCAAAATAGGCAGACCAAGGAAGGTTCAGGAAATGGTTACTGGGACAGTGGGAAGGAGGACATTCCACTTTTATTGCTTTGATTCAAGAATTGGACGGAAAAAAACATAAGCTTAAACCAAAAGCAGCCTTGCCCACTCTGTAGGCAATCTAATCTTTAGTTCTTTAAGAAATCATTTTAAAGGCTTTTATTATGGATTAAATTGTGTGCCCCCAAATATGTATTGGAACTCAAGTTCCTTTTTGGAAATGGAGCATTCTTTGTTATGTTAATTATACCTCACCCGAATACTGTGATCCCTAAATCTAAATGCTTCTGCCTTCTAGAGAAAGCAGATTAGACAAAGGGGGCCACACATGGTGGGCATTAAGGGTAGGGATGAGGAGACACACCTACAAGTCAAGGAAACAAGGAACTTGTGTAACTAACTACAAGGGAGGAATCAATACGGCCAAGACCCTGACTTTGACTTTCAGCTTGCAGAACTGAGAATATAAATGTCTGTTCTTTAAAGCCACTCAAATGTGGCCTCAGAAACTAAGACACAATGTGTGACCAGATCTGCAGGTTTATTTAAGTTACCAAATCCATGCACACAAGGGCAGTTTGGGGATAGCTTGCCTCAAACCGCTCATTGTTTTTAACTCAGGACACTCCCAGTTTTCAACTCCATGCGCTCCCTGTGTGTCATCGACGCCATAACTTCCCTCTTCGGGCTGGATGTTAGTCTTTCTAACATCAGCCTGGGCTCCTCCTTCAGCACAATTCAAGGTCTCCCTAGCTTTTCATCCCCAGGCCCCGGTGTTTCAACACCTTTCCCATTTCACATCTACCTTGGTCCCACCTCAACATCATGACCCTCCAACGTCAGAGCCTCTAAAATCCTTACCATATGTCTTTGAAGGAGACTCTTGAGACTAGGAACTAACAGTCTATAAGCTGTGGGATGTCTTGCCTCAAACTGCTTAGTGCCTCTGACTCAGGACTAATGTGAAAGCCTCATATCAATCACTCAAAATGGGGATTCCAGGACAGAGGAGAGCTAAAGTAGAGCCCAAGATCAATGCTGTTAAAAGTCAGGAAATAACCCGGAGCAGAAATGCAGATTTAAACACATTTTGGTACCCACACTAATGCGATGTCAGCAGAACCCTGAGCACCATGGTGACGAGTGCTACTGTTCAAAGTCGGATGTAACGTCTGGGTGGATGGAGGTTGAGAGGTTAGGGGATGGATAGAGAGGGGATGGACACAGGAAAAAGAAGCTTTGGGGATATAGTGCCCTCTATAAGAAATAGTTTGGAGTAGGATAGGAGGGTTTGGATTCTAATATACCTCAAAACAGAGGTCCCTCCCACTCTGCTTTGCTCTTTGTCAAGGACCCCAGGGCTCCTGTAAGACCCAAAGAAAAGAACGATGGAAAGGTATGTAGCATACTGTCTCACATTCAGCTGACCCTCATGGTGAATTCCTTTTGTTGTACCAATACCTAGATTAGTCTTTGACATGCTGCCACAGCGACTCTTCAGGGTCGGATCTGTCAGCTCAATTGTGCTTCAAGCATTTTTGCCTTATTGGAAGGTATTAGAAATGGTATTGTTGGTTTCAGTGGTCTCTTCCAAGCACTGGACCAGGAGGTTTTCCTGACTTCCCAAAGGCCAATACACCCTTGCTCTGGGTTGCTCAGGGCCTTTGGTCTTTATTTTATTTCAGCACATAGCATAGAACATTATGATGACTCCAGGCTACGTTCTCTTCCTCTTGTTTCTAAGAACTGCTTTCTTTGTCATCTTACCCTCTAGAGCAGTGCTTTTCAAACTGTAATGAACAATGGAATGACCAGGAATCTTGTAACAATGTCAATATGGGATAGGGCCTGACATTCTGCATTTCTAACAAGTTTCCAAGTGATGCTGGTGCTGTTCTGCTGGTTCATATTACACTTCGAGTGGCCAGGCCTAGTATTCATTTCCATAGGCTGGCATAACCGATCACCACACACTGGTAGCCTGAAACAGCAGGAATGTGTTCTTTCACAGTTCTGGAAGCTCCAAACCAAACCATACTCACAGCCACGGAGTTGATTTTGACTCGTAGCAACGTTATAGGACAAAGTAGGATTGTCTCTGGTGGTGGGAGGAGAAAACCCATCTTTCTCCTGGGGAGCAGCTGGTGATGTTGGACTGCTGGCCTTGAGATTAACAGCCCAAGTTGTAACCCAATGTGCCACAGGGCTCCTCTTGGTAAAGCAGAGGGCTCCAGGTCTGGAAGCTTGAAGTCTGAAACACAAATGTGATCCCCTTTCAGTCTTAAGAAAGGATGTTAACAAACCCAGGGACAAGGGAACAACAAGTGATCCAAATTGGTGGTGAGGAGGGTGTGGGAGGCCTGGTGGGGCATGATCAAGGGTAATGTAACCAAGAGGAATTGCTGAAACACTGGTGGGGACTGAGCATGATAGTGGGACAGGAGAAAAGTCTAGGGAAATAGAGGAAAGAGCTGGGAGGCAAAGGGCAGTTATAGAGGTCTAGACAAAGATATGTATATACGCAAATATATTTATGTATGAGGATGGGGAAATAGAGCTATGTGAATATATTTATAGGTTTAGTATTAAGGTAACAGAAGGACATTGGGCCTCCACTCAAGTGTTCCCGCATTGAAGAAGATTTTGTTCTATTAAACTGGCATTCTATGATGCTCACCTTCCTGATACAATTGTTGAAGACAAAGCAGGTGAATAAGCATATGTTTTGAAGAAAGCTGATAGTGCCCAACTATCAAAAGATATAGCGTCTGGCATCTTAAAAGTTTGAGGGTAAATAAACGACCATCAGCTCAGAAGCAACAAAGTGCACATGGAAGAAGCACACCAGCCTGTGTGATCACAAGGTGCTGAAGGGATCAGTTATCAGGGATCAAAGAAAGAAAAATCATATCATTGGGTGCTCTCCTCCATGGTACGATTGCTGAAGACAAATGGGTGCATAAGCAAATGTGGCAAAGAAAGCTGATGTTGCCCGGCTATCAAAAGATATAGTGTCTGGTGTCTTAAAAGCTTGAGGGTAAATAAATGGCCATTAGCTCAGAAACAACAAAGCCCACATGGAAGAAGCACACCAGCCTGTGCGATCATGAGGTGTCAAAGGGATCAGGTATCAGGCATCATCAGGACAAAAAATTTTACCATAGTGAATGAGGGGGGGAGTGTGGAGTGGAGATCCAAAGCCCATTTGTAGGCCACTGGAGATCCCCTGGTGGAGGGGTTTCGGGGAGGAGACGAGCCAGTCAGGGTACGATGTAGCAGCGATGAAAATCATAACTTTCCTCTAGTTCCTAAATGCTTCCCCCCCCCCCACTATCATGATCCAAATTCTCCCTTGCAAATCTGGCTAGGCAGGAGGATGTACACTGGTACAAATAGGAACTGGAAACACAGGGAATCCAGGGCAGATGATCCCTTCAGGACCAGTGGTGTGAGTGGCGATACTGGGAGCATAGAGGGAGGGAGGGAGGGTTGGAAAGGGGGAACCGATTACAAGGATCTCCATATAACCTCCTCCCTGGGGAACGGACAACAGAAAGTGGGTGAAGGGAGACGTCGGGCAGGGTATGATATGACAAAATAATAATTTATAAATTATCAAGGGTTCATGAGGGAAGGGGGAGCGGGGAGGGAGGGGGAAAAATGAGGACCTGATGCTAGGGGCTTAAGTGGAGAGCAAATGTATTAAGAATGATGAGGGCAATGAATATACAAATGTGCCTTACACAATTGATGTATGAATGGATTGTGATAAGAGTTGTATGAGTCCCTGATTTAAAAAAAAAGACAGATTTAAAAAAAAGAAAGGATCTTATCTTGCCTCTTCAATCTCTTACTGGTTGCCAACAATCCTTGGTGTTTTTTGACTTATACATGTATCACTCCATTCTCAGCCCCAATAGTCACATGATTCCCCTGTTTGGCTGTACCCAAATCCCCCTCTTCTTATGAAGACATCAGTCATTGGATTAAGGCCTATTAGAACTCATGATGAACTCATCCTAACTAGATTACATTTGTAAAGACTCTATTTCCAAATAAATCACAAAGACAAATTCTGAGTAGTTTTTAATTTGGGGGGGGGGCACTATATTCAACCTATCATACACCTTAATACCTAAGAGTGCCCAGGCTAAAGTAGACTCTCCTTTAGGGTGCATCAAAAACATAAATGTCTTGGGTCAAATGAAGTATCATATAGAAAATGATTCAAAGATTTTCCAAGATGAACATATTCAAGATAGTTGGAACTCCTTCTAATAAATAGATACATTGCAATGCTTTTAGCTACTGGAATAATCATCTGAAGAGTAAAACCACAGATTAGTTATCTACAGAAATAAAGAGAAAACCAATAATCCAAATACCCAGAACATGAGTTTTCTCTCTCTCTCTTTTTCTTTCTCTCTCTCTCCAATAAGCTGATAAAATTGGCTTTATTTTTTGCACTTGAAGATTGGTATTTTGTCTGTTCATTTAAAAATACACAACCCCCTCTAAAATAAATTCAAAGTCAATCCACTTCAAGAAGTAAAGGAGACCGAGACCAGCCCTTTATAATGACTGAGACATGGTTAGTCATCATTCAAATTCCCGTTCTTGTTCATCCTCCCTGGTGAATGCAAATTCCTTGGCTGTGGACTTTCCTTGGACACAAATCTTGCTTTGCCATTGCTTTGGCTTTGATTATTTAAACTCTTTCTCCTTCAGTTTCCTCATCAGTAAATGAGGAAACCCTAGGAGAGTGCTTACTTAATAAGGTGGCTCTGGAGAATAATTGGAATAATCAATATAAATCACTTAGCACCGTGCCTGACAGAGAAAATACTCAGTGTTCACTATTATTATTATTGTTTGGATTCTGGCTGCTTAGGTGGACAGCTAGATGTGCTACAGCTGCTGCCTGCCAGGAGCTGCATTAATCAGGATGCTTTAGCAAGTAACAGAAAACTTGACTCACCATGGTGGTTTATGCAATAAAGACATTTATTATCTTACATAATGAGAAGCTTAACGTAGGCTTGGCTAATTCTGTGCTCTATATAATCAAGGACACGGACTTTTTTTTTTCATGTATCCTCTCTATTATCCTCAATGAGTGACTTTCTCCTCAAGATTATGAAACGGTGGCCAGTAGTGTTGATGACAACATGCATTCTTTTTGTTGTTGTTGTTGTTATCCTAGTTGCCATTCAGCAGGAGAGTTTGAGATAAGATCTTTTCTTATACCAAGTGATGGTCATATTTCCCATTCATCTGATTGGATCAGCCAAGATCAGGTCCAGATTATCCTGGACCATGAAGAATGTATACCCTAGATTACTTTGGTTCAAAGGGAAGCATTGAGCTTAAACTGATTAGGCATTATCTCTGGATGTGCAATTAGGTGCCTGACCTGGAAGCATAAAACTGTGGGAGGTGGGGAGTGGGGGGTGGAGGATGGGGGGGGGTGTGTGGCAGGCATTATGGAAACCAGAATAAACCCGGGATATGCCAGGAAGGAAGGAGAACAAAAATAGTGCTCTCTGCAGGGATGTAGGAAAGGTAAAACATTTAGCACCCAGATACTGGAATCCACTGGCAATAGCAACACTTTACCAAAGGTTAACCTGCCTTCCTCTGTCTCTTTCTTTCCTTCTGTCATTCAACTTAACATTTCTAAAGGCCAGAGTGCAAACCAATGGATTTACTGCACTACATAAACGGTCTCAAGCCACACAGGATCAGATGGGGCAGGAAGATAAGGTTAAAAAGAAGAAGAAGAGAGATTGGCCCTGGTATCACCCAGCACTATGCATTGGATGAGGACCGTGGGAAAGTGCCACACAAGAGGAAGTTACCTGCACACATGCTTTCCTGTTACTCCAGAGAGAAAGAGTTCAGAAAAGTGTGTGTGCTTCACATATTTTGTCTTCTGGTCAAAGACAAGTGTCAATGACACTTCAGAGAACCCAAGAGAAGCAAAATGGGGCTTTCTATCCCTGTCAAGCGCTACCGTCTTATGTTAGGTCAGACAAAAAGCTTTAATAATTTTAAAACATTAAAATTCTATATCCCATCTCAGACTACAAAAC
The DNA here is from genome assembly GCF_050624435.1 of Tenrec ecaudatus. Taxonomy (NCBI): domain Eukaryota; kingdom Metazoa; phylum Chordata; class Mammalia; order Afrosoricida; family Tenrecidae; genus Tenrec; species Tenrec ecaudatus. The sequence goes on from NC_134546.1 coordinate 50,647,107, forward strand.
TAGAAATCAGAAATAGAAAGAACAAAGGTAAAAAAATCAAGTACATGGGAACTGAACAACGTATTACTTAAAAATGACTGGGTAATAGACTGAAAAAGGGATAAAATTTAAATTTTCCTTGAAACACCTGAAATAAAAACACAACAAACCAAAACTTCTGAGATACAGCAAAAGCCATTATCAGGAGGCAATTTATAGCCAGCAACTCACACATGAATAAAAGAGGAGAGAACCAAAATTAACACTCTAACATAGCATCTTCAATATCTTGAATGTGAGCAATGAAATATACTCTTGAACAGGAGAAAATCAATAATAAAGATTAGAACAGAAATAAAATGAATTAGGAAGCAGAAAAAGAATAAGAAAAAAAATCAAGGAGGCAGAAAAAGGATCAACCAAATTGACAAATCACTGGCAAACTTAACAAAGGAAAAGAAAGAGAAGATGCAAATATTTAAAATTACAAATGAAAAGGTTGACATCACAACAGAACCATATGAAATAAAAGAGCAATAACAAACGATTATGAAAGTCTGTACTACAACAAGTTTGAAAACCTAGAAAATATGGGCAAAGTTCTAGAAGTGCACCACCTACCCAAACTAATGTAGACTGAAATAGAAAACTCTAACAGGCCCCAAACAATAGAAGAAACAGAGCAGGTCATTATACAAAACCAACTAAGAAAAGTCCTCAGCCAGATGGCTTCACAGGGGAATCCTACCAACCATTCAGAGAAAAATTGTCACTAATTCTATGCAGACTATTACAGAGTATAGAAAGGTCAGCAAGCTCCTGAACCTATTTTATGAAGTGAACATAAGCTTGAAGCCCAAACCAGGCAAAGGCTACACAAGGATAGAAAACTGCAGACCAATATCCTTTATCCACACAGATGAAGAAAGCCTCAACAACATCCTAGCCAACAGAAACCAATAATAAACAAAATAGTAATACCCCATGATCAAGCGGTATTCAAACCAGGTACACAGTATGGTTCAACATCAGAAAAACAATCAATATTAACCACCACATAAGCAAAATAAAAAATCAGACCCACACAATCATATCAGTTGATGCAGAAAAGGTATTTGACAATAGCCAATGCCCATTTCTGATAAAAAATACACTCAACAAAATAAGAATAGATGGGAGATTTCTCAACACATTAAAGGCAATATAGAAAAAGCTAAAAGCTAACATTTTGCTCATCAGGGGCAAACTGAAATCCTTTTCCCTTGTGAGCCAGACTAGAATGCCTCCTCTCACCAGTTTTATTCAACATTTCCCTGGAAGTCTTAGCCAGAACCATTAGACACGAGGAAATCACAGGAATCCAAATGGTCAAAGAAGTAAAGTTCTCACTATTGTCAGATTACATGATCTTATGTGTAGAAAACCCCAAAGACTAAACAAAAAGATTGTTGGAAACAACAACAAAAACATGAGCAACATAGCAGGATGCAAGAGTTATACACACACTCAGATGGATTCTTGTCTAGCAATGAAGAGAGCTCAGAAAAAGACATCAAGAAAGCAATACCATTTACAGTAACCACACGGACAATGAATATTTAGGGATAAATCTAACCAGAAAAAGAAAACTCTTGTTCAAAGGAAACTATAGAACAGTATTACAAGAAACCAAAGAGACCTACACAAATGGAAGAGCATCTTGTTCCTGTATAGATTTAATATAATAAAAATATCAATACTACCCAAGAAATCAATAAATACAACACAATTCCTATACAACTCCCAACTTCATTCTTCAGGTAAATGGAAAATCTAATTACTAACTTCATATATAGAGGGAAGAGACTCAGGTTAAGCAAGATACTCCTTAAGAAGAAAAACAAATTAGGAGGCCTTGCTCTATCTGAGCTCAAAACCTATTACACAGTCACAGTAGTCAAAACAGCCTGGTACTGGTACAAGGTACATAGGCCAATGAAACAGAACATAAACCCCAGAAATAAATGCATTCACCTATAGGCACGACCTTCAACAAAGGGCCACAAAATTAAATGGAAAAGAGACAGTCTCTTCAACAAAGGTTGCTAGCAAAATTGGATCTCATCTGCAGAAGATTGAAACATGATCCATACCTCACCTCTTTACAAAATGGAACTCTAGACAAAACAGATATCTAAATTTAAGTACCAGATCTAGAAAGATTATCAATAAGAAAATAGGGACAAACGTAAGGGCCCCATTATAGGGAATAAACATGCTATCAAACATAACAAAGGCAGAGCACACACCAGAAAGCAAAATACTTAACAGGAACCTACTAAAATTAAGAAACTTACATGTATCAAATGATTTCATCAAAAGAGTAAAAAGAGAGCCCACAAACTGAGAAAAAAATACAGCAATGACCCATCGGTCAAGGGCCTAATCATTAAAATGTATAGATATGGCAAGATTGTTATGATCCAATCAAATGATCACATCAAAAAGTCAGAAAGGACAGTTCAATAAAGATAATCAAATGGCTAATAAATACATGGAAAAATGCTCACGATCACTAGCCATTTGAGACATGCAAATCTAAACAACCATAAGATATCACTTTTCAACAACAATGAGAGCCCACTTTGAACAACAAGCCAAACAAAAACAAAAACAGAATAGAAAAAATGCTGGAAAGGGCACAGAGAGGTTGCAACTCTCCTACATGCTGGTGAGTCTATAAACATGTCCAACCTTCTGGAAAGCAGTGGGCTACCTAGAACAATTGGGAATGGAAACCCCATGTAACCCAGCAATACCTCTATTGGGTGTAAACCCTAAAGAATTAAGAAGAACAGATATATGTACACCCATGGTGATCACAGCACTGTTCACAATAGCAAGAAGTTTGAAACAGTCCCAAAGCCCATCAATAGAAAAATGGATAAAGAAACTTTGGTACATACACACAAATGAATATTATGCATCTCTAAAAATGAACCATGAAGCTCTGCGTATGGCATGGTAGGACCTGGCAAACCCATGCTGAGAAAGGTTAGTCAATAACTAAAAGATAAATACTAGATGAGACCACTGATATAAGGACAAATGCCAAGACAAAGGCAGGCAGTGGCTTTCTTGTCAAGCAGTTTATTCAATCCAACACCCACGTAGTAGAGTGGAAGACTGTCTAATGCTTGTAACTCAGTTATATTTTCCTTGAAACCAACCTGTTTATCACTTCACTTTATCAAGGGAGGCTTCACCTCAGCTGGAAACAGTTTCTCTTTATGGGGGGATTAGGATAGGACGAGACAGTCCATGCCACGTGGCAATGTCCTACAGCATCCTTATCGTATGGACACTCTTAGAAGGATGTTCAGTGCACTCCCGTGGAGAGTCGTAACCCAGAAAGGGGTGGGGCGTGAGTCTAGTCCCCTCAAAATGATCTCACTTCTGGAGGTGGAGAGTGGGGAGCGGGCATGGGAGGGGCGGTGCCCTTGGGGTAAATACTGCCAAGGGAGAGAATCTGACCTATATTATGTAACCAACCATGCATATTTAACCAAGTTTCTTTTCAGCCTTTGGTGACACAAGCCACATACTACAGGCTCTCTGGACTTTGGAGATCTTGTCTTCTTGAGGTGTACAGCATACTACAAAGGCCACATCAGAAAGATCCGCATCAGGAAACCTACTAAGTGAAGCAGATTTTATTGTAACACACTTGTTGCAGATTTAAGCCTACTGCCACGGCGTTGATGCTGACTCATGGTGACCCGATAGGGTTTCCAAGACTGTAACATTACAGGAGTAGAAAGCCTCGTCTTTCTCCCGTGGAGCAGCTGATGGTTTTGAACTGCCAACTTTTCAGGTTAGCAGCCAAACTCATAACCACTGCACCACCAGGGCGCCTTGTTGAAGATTAAAGGATTTAAAGCTGCATTGCCCTAGGGAGAGAAGAAGAGGTCATGGGCTTGGAAATTATTAGACCTGGGTTCAAACTCCTTGCTTTTGAGATTTCCCAATAACAGACAATTTAGGACTACCATTTACTTGTCACTTCCATATTTTCTGAGTTTTGAAGACATGTCTTAGTTATGTAAAACATAGTTTTCCCATTGTGAATGAGTATACTTGAACTTTGTGTCTAATCTTCATTGTTTTCTTAAACCGGGTTCAGTCACTTCAGTATTTTTAATATATATAAATGAACATCCCATGTATTTTAATTTAATATATATGAATATTCCCACATCTCAACAGTGTTCTAAATTCTATAACAATGGCTAATGTAGTGATACTCTTATTAGAATTAACAAAGGCCCCATGGAAGTTACTTTTATTATCTCTCAAAAAACTGATATGCTGCCCCTAAAGCGGCATACATCTTAGATATATGAATGGATTTTAGCTCACCCGTAACTGTAATCCCTAACCTAAGAACAAGCACTTCCTATGATGTGGCCCTGCTCGATAATTACCCCCATGAAGGGAACACAAAGAAATAAGTTGGTGTCTGGCTTTAAGAAAGAATAGCGTCTCCTGGGGTTTTAAGACGGGTTTTAAAACAAGCAGCTAAAAAACCCGAAAACACAACAACAACAAAAAACAAACAAGCAGCTATCTGAGTGAGGTATCAGCGAAGCCTAGCTGGAAGGACCCCATTAGCTTATGCGATCCAAGGATTGTAAATACTAACATCTAGTATTAGAAGAGGGAAATGTATTAGAGCTTAAATTCTGAGCACCTTGTTTACAGAAGGCTATGGTAGACAGAGAATGCCTAGAATCCATGTGAAGAGACCCCACAGAAATCAAGCCTCCATACAGACAATTAACCCAAACTGTGAAAGTCTTGCCCTTGGATGGCCTACATCAGAAAGCGAATCAATGCAGATGTAGTAGTGTTAAAATTTAGTATCTTATCATTGTTTTCCCTTTTGACTTAGTCTTAATTTGTTCCAGTTTTTACTATTTTCTGCTTTCTTTTGGATTGATGCTTTTCTGTGTTTTACTTTGTCATTATTATTAGAAGATTTTGTATGATTTTCTTAAATGAAATCCAGGATAGTAAATCTATAAAGTAAATAAATCTATAAAGAAATCCACTAAGTCTATAAAGACCGTAACTAGATTAATCATTTTTTAAGGTTATAGCATGGGATGTTAGGGGGAAATGGAGAGCCAATAATGATGAGTACAAAAATGATGAAAATATTCTACAATTGACTGTGGATATGATTGCACATATATTCAAGACCAACGTATTCAATATATTCAAGCCATTGAATTGAGATGGGAAATATATGTCAATAAAACTGTTTAAAAAGAGAGAGAGAGAATTTGAGTCTTGAAAACTCACCAGAGCATCTCCATTCTTTCTTTTAATGAGGATCAGTGAAGGAAGTGACGAGGCTAGTGCTTCATCTTTACATTGGAGAAGAGGATTTACAGGGTGGTACCAGCTCTACTGCCCCCAGTGTTGGTCTGTCTCAATCCTGACTTGCTCTGGGACAATGGTAGGAGACCTGAGAGGAGAGTGAAAATGCTTTCCAAACTGTGATGCATCGTGGACACCGGAAGATGGCCAGATTATAGTCTTACAACCTGACTCATGTGGGGGGGAAGACAAATATAGAGAAAAGAGCCCAAATTTGTATGAAGCACAGTTCTTAGTCACCTCTAGTCTGAATACGTCCTTCCTGAGACAGACACCCAGTACCAGTGATTACGCAGTGACAGTAATAATAATTATGATACCTTATGGTTCCTGAATGCTTTATGTCTTCAAAGGGCTCTTAACTAAATGATCTCATTTGATGTCTGGAAACTGGGATGTCTGCTGGTCTGCAGCTCAGAATCCTTCAGGGTGGACTGTCTGACACCTTTTTATGATGGATTTGCACCCCGCTGCTAGGAAATGTCAAGTCTCCTCCCCTGCTTAGCCCTCTCCTCACACACAGCTGCCCATCTTCTCTCTATTGCTGCTGTTTTGTTTCAAAATAACTTCCTCAAGCTCTCAGTTCAGACAATCTGTTTCTAACATTGTCTCCTCCAACTGATTTCCCTTGACAATTTCAATATCATGTCGAATTTATCCCAGGCTAGAAATATATAAACAAGGGATATATTTAATATGAAAAGAGACTCTGGGTATAAAACACCTGCTTCTCCTAAAAAAATCAGAGTTTAGCAAATGATGTTTGACAAGAGAGAAAAGAGAGAAACGGATGCCTGCACCCTTTAAATTTCTCCTTTCCTAGAAGACATTTGGATCTGTTTTCTCTATAGCTTCCCATCTCCCGGGAGATAATCTAACTGCTCATTACAAGCCACCCTGTGAGAGGCTTTTCCGGATATAAAGTTTCCCTTCTCCAATCTAGTCGGCCCTCTGTACTTCAGGGTGCAGACTCTGTGGACTTCCAGGATAAAACTTCTGTCCACATCTGCTGGTATCTGTGAGAGGCCACGGGGACCTGACTGTCACTTGAGAGAGAGCAGCAGCATGGAGCTGAAGACACTGCAGCTTGGGAAACTAGAGGGGGTGGGGGTGGGGATGATGGAGTACACATCAAGACATGGGTTGAAATGTCGTCCATCTACTAATTAGCTGTGTGGCTTTAGATAAAATATGTAACCTCTCTGCGTTTCTCAGTTCTCTATAAAATTCTGATAATCTTTGACTCTGGTTTACTGCTACATTTGGGCACACACAAAGTTCCTGGATGCTTATGAGGGTCCAGAGAGTCATCTAAGCAACAGGTTAATTGAGATGCTCCTCTGCTGGGCCGTTTAGATAGGGCGTCAGGTGGATGGATTGTATCCTCCCAAATGTAAATCCTAACTTCTAAATTTATGGCCATAATCCCATTTGGACATGCATTTTCTTTATTATGTCAAGAGGCTATGTCTATAGGGTGTGCTTTAAGCCAATTACTTAAAAGAATCATTTTATTGGGGACTTGTACCATTCTTATCACAATCCATACATACATCCATTGTGTCAAGCACATTTGTACAATTGTTGCCTTCTACTTGAGCCCTTCATATTGGCAGCTCATTTCCCCCCTCCCTCCCCACTCCCCCTACCTCATGAACCCTTCATAATTCATAAATTATTATTATTTTGTCGTATGTTACACTGTTTGATGTCTCCCCCCACCCTCTTCTCTGTTGTCCATCCCCCAGGGAGGCTATACATAGATTCTTGTAATCAGTTCCCCCTTTCTACCCCACATTCCCTCCACCCTCCAGGCATCACCACTCTCACCACTGGTCCTGAAGGAGTCATCTGTCCTGGATTCCCTGTGTTTCGACTTGCTCTCTGTACCAATGTACATCCTCTGGTATAGCCAGATTTGTAAGTTAGAATTGGGATCATGATATGGGGGGGGGTGTGGAGAAGGAAGCATTTAAGAACTAGAGGAAAGTTATGTTTCATAGTTGCTACCCTGCACCCTGACTGGCTTATCTCCTTCCCATAACCCTTCAGTAAGGGGGTATCCAGGTTGCTACTGATGGGCTTTGAGTCTCCACTCTGCACTCACCCACATTTACAATGATATGATTTTTTTGTTCCTTGATGCTTGATACCTGATCACTTTGACAGCTCGTGGTCACACAGGCTGATGTGTTTCTTCCATGTGGGCTTTGTTGCTTCTGAACTAGATGGCCACTTGTTTATCTTCGAGCCTTTAAGACCCCAGACACTATGTCTTTTGATTGCCAGGCACCATCAGCTTTCTTCACCACATTTGCTTATGCACACGTTTGTCTTCAGTGTTTGTATCAGGAAGGCGGGTACCCACTGATATGATTTTTAGTTCTTTGATGTCTGATAACTGGTCCCTTCTACACCCTGTGGTCAGACAGACTGGTGTGCTTCTTCCATGTGGCCTTTGATGCTTCTCAGCTAGATGGCTGCTTGTTTATCTTCAAGCCTTTAAGACCTCAGACACTATATCTTTTCCATAGCTGGGCACCATCAGCTTTCTTCACATTTGCTTATGCACACATTTTTCTTCAGCAATCATGTAGGGAAGTTGTGCATCCTAGAATGCCAATTTAATAGAACAACATGTTCTTGCATTTAGTAAGTGCTTGAGTAAGCCAATTACTTTTGAGAAATAAAACTGAGCACATTATACATAGCAAGGAGAAATGGGAGAGGAAAACAGGTGCCAGTCCACAGGAAGATGAGGACCTTCCTCTAGAGCCAGCACAAAGATAAAGCATTCACCTAGAACGAGCCTCCTGAATTTGGAGTTCTAGCCTCTTAAACTTTAAAGCTACCCACTTGGGGTATTTCTGCATAGAGCAGCATTAATAGCGAAGACACCAGGGAAGCAAGACCTAGCTCTTTCTAGCTCAAGGCTCTTCTCAGAGTGATGCTGCCTAGAGAACAGAGAACGCCTCCTGGATATGTGCCCGCTGGTGTATTATCTGTAATGGATCTCAGCTATCCCGACTTACAGTTGAATCCATTCTGATGCCACTGTCCAAAAACTCTAAGCATGTCTGTTGGATTGGCGTTTGTGCACAGAATAAAACTTCTGCCTCCTCTCTTTACAATCTCTAGGTTCTCCCCCAACCCTCAATATCTTTCCTGGGGCAAACTCTTTTTGTTTCCATATTACTTCCCGTATTTTTCTTCCTCTATTACTGTAAGCAATTACTGTGTTGAGAGCTATTATCTGTACCAGTGTACATGCTCTGGTCTAGCTGGATTTGTAAGATAGAACTGGGGTCATGATGGTGGGGGGAATGAAGCATTAAAGAACTAGAGGAATGTTGTATGTTTTGTCGGTGCCATTCTGCACCCTGGCTGGTTCATCCCTTCCTTGTGACCCTACAGTGAGAGGATGTCCACTTGTCTACATATGGGCTTTGGGTCTCCACTCCATCCCCTTACCTTTGCAACAATATGATTATTTCTTTTGGGTCTTCTAATGCCTGATACCTGATTCTGTGGATACCTCATGATCACTCTGGCTGGTATACTTCTTCCATGTGTGCTTTGTTGCTTCCCTACTAGATGGCTACTTGTTTAATTTCAAGCTTTTAGGACCCCAGATATTATATCTTTTAATAGCGGGGAACCATCAGCTTTGTTCACCACATTTGCTTATGTATCCATTTCGTCATAAGTGATTGTATCAGGAAAGTGAGCATCACAGAATGCCAGGTTATTAGAACAAAGCATTCTTGCATTGTGGGAGGACTTGGCTAAAGGTCCAATGCCCATCTTCTACCTTGATACTTTACATATAAATAAATGTACATAGATCTATGTTCTTAATGTGACATATAAATATATTTACATATGTATGTACCTGTATTTAAATGTCCTTTACCTCCTAGTGCTTTCCTCTCTTTCCTGTTTTCCCACTATCATGTTTGACCTTCATATAGCTTCCAGTAATTCTTCTAAGCTACATTGCACTTATCAAACCCCACCAGGCATTCTATGTCCTCCTCACCATCAATTGTTGCTCCCTTGTCCCTGGGTTTGTTGACTGCTCCCATCCTTTCCCCTACCCTACCCTCCCCCACAGCCCCCCTGGAACCAGTGGTGCCATTGTTTTCTCCTCGGGATTGTTTATCCTGCCTATGTTATCTAGATAGACATGAAAAGGAAAAAAAAAGCCTAAAAATAGTTCCAGGTGTATCTTTTGACCTTTCTGAGTGTTTTCTGATTGAGTCCAATGAGGTGCTGTGATAGGCCAATAAACGCATGTGGGGTTAATAAGATTGAAGTTTAATTGAAGGGCAAAGAGATAAATGGCTCAGCAAGCCTTGCCTTTCTGTCTCTTGCTTTATGTACATGTTTACAAAATACTAATTCATTGTGAACACATTCATATTTTAGTTGTTTATATTATTCTTCCTTAATAAAAGTAGTTCTTAAATCATATGCTTGGGGTGTGAATTTAAGGCTACTGTTGAAAGAAGGGTATCATATCCATAGTGTTGCATAATAATCTCAGAGACATCAAAAGAATGATGCTGCGTGTTAGGCTGGGTTGACAAGAGAAACAAATTTGGAGACACACATATATGTAAGAGAAAGCTTTAAATCAAGAAGTAATTATATATCAAGTAAACATCCAGCCCATTCCAGATGAAGTCCATAAATCCGATACTAGTCCATAAGTTCCTCTTCAGATTCACATAGCCACATGCAATGATGCAGAATGCACGAAGATCACAGGCTGGTGGGTGCAAAGTCATGTGGATTCAACAGCGATGGCCACATCGCAGTTCGCTGGTAGGTTCCAGAGTGGCCTGCCAGCAGGAAGGTGAAGGCAGAGAGTCGGGGAGGTTCCCAGAGCCCTCCAGATGAGAAGGCCACGCCCACAAGCAGTCACCTGATTGAGAGGCTAGGTTCCACCCCTACAATCTTATATATCTTCAAGTTGACATGAAATGATACAACTACCACACTCTGTGATGGGAAAACGCCATTGATTAGTGGTAGGGTTGCAATTGCTGTCAATGCTGTAAAGAGCTGAACTGGCAAAATCTTCACAATAGAAATATTTATAACAATGACAACCACGAAAAAGAACAGTTGCTGAGGCTGCAGCTATACAACCTAAAACGTCTGGATTTTGTTCCCTGCTTTGGAGGTTTAGGGTCATGTTTTATGAGGCATCCAGTTAATTGTCCTAATATTGCTTTATTGCTTCTCTTCGATCACCTAGTTTGTGGCAGGGCTTAGGGTCATTAAAAATTGCAAGCGGCCATCCATCCAAGGTAAATTGGTCTCCCTTCACCTGGAGCAAAGGTGGAAGTAAGAGACTATGGAAGAGGGAAAAGAAAAGGAACATGTGCTAGTTGCCATTATGAACAAATGACTCCTCTACCGTAAGGCCAGCACCGAGGGTGCGTGCTTACTAATACTGATTGTTTTGATCCAAGATTCTATAAAAGAATCTCCTGGTCCAAAGGAGCAAAATGCAGAACAGAGTTTCAGATTCTCATGGAATTTCATTGAGACTCGATGAACCCCTAACTCCATTGCCACCTTTGAACCTCAGACCTAGAGTTTTACATGAAGTTTTCTTTAAGCCAAATAATCCAAACCAAAAGCTAAATTGACTGCTTTCAAGTCAATTCCAAAATAGGGTTTCCAAGACTGGACATCTTTCTGAGAGCAGACGGCCTCATATTTCTCCCAAGGCATGGCTGGTGGATTTGAACTATTATTTCTTGTAGTTAGATGTCCACACCTTAACCCACAGGATAATGTAATTAATGAAGCATGTATTTCTGGAACATTGTACCCTTCTGTTCAACTGGCTATATGAAATAAAATCGAGAATAACTCAAGAGGTTAAATAGGAAGCTTGTTAATGTTACTAAACCAAACGGAGCTCATTGCCATTGAATCCATTCTGAGTCATAGCAACCCTGTAGCAGATAGAGGAAATTCCTTTGGGGATTTCTGAGAAGGTAACTCTGTTAACAGATGGGAATAATTCAGAAAAGGAGGTTTACAATGGTTAAACAACTTGAAAGATGCAATCAAAGCCATTCAATTGATTTTTTAAAGAAATCGCTGAATTGTTGTATGTTTTGCTGTGTAAATTTTCAACAACTATAGAAATGTTGTAACAAAAGTGAAAAGTAAGGAAAATCAAAGATGCATGAAAATAATTAGTCCAGTGGACAAAATAGACCAAGCACAACATCAGCATCCATGACTCTGCTCCGAAGAATTAGATGTCACCTGACTGCCCAGCTGACTGCTCTGAAAGAGATTATATTGGAAGGCCCTGTATAGAATGGGAGAAAAATGTGGAATAAAACTAAAATTTATGGAAAGACAAGGCTTACTGGTCAGATAGAGGCTGTGGAACCCCTGAGACTATTGTAAGCCTTATCTTACAGATATAGAAATGAACTCACTCTTGTAGCTCAATTTTCAGCCAAACAAGAGATCTATATTGTAAGTTGTTAGGGGCTATTGAGTCGGAACAGACCCAGAGTGATCTGATGCACAACAGAAGGAAACACTGCCTGGTCCTGCACCATCCTCACAACTGTCCCTATGCTTGAGCCCACTGGACAGGCACGGTGCCAATCCATCTCATTGAGGGCCTTCCTCTCTTTCACTGCCCCTCTACCCACCATGATGTCCTCCAGGGACTGGTTTCTCCTGCCAACACGCCCAAAGAACCTGCAACAAAGTCTTTCCACTTTTGCCTCTAAGGAGCATTCTAGCCGTGCTTCTCCCGAGACAGATTGGGTGGTTCTGTTGGCAGTCCTTGGTACTTCCAATGGTCATCAGTACCACCACAATCCAAAAGCATCCATTCTTTTTCGCATCCATTCTTTTTCGGGCTTCCTTACTCAATATCCAACTTTCGCATGCATATGAGGTGGTTAAAGATCTATAAGGGGGAGCAGCTGTGTCAAATTTAGTGCCTGCCCCACCCATGGCTGGCACTGGCCCAAGTGGCTGCCACAGAGACACTGTAACTCATGGGCCCTGTTCCTCGCTGCTGAGCCTCAGGGATAAATTTCGTTACAGACATTGAGAAAAAAAAAAGAAAGAAAGAAAGAAAAAGGAAAAAAAAGATCTATAAGGGGGAACAAAAACACTCACCCCTTAGAATAAACAGCCATTTGAGGTAAAAAAGGCCGCATTTACCCAAGGACAAAAGTCAGAAAGCTTAGGAAAGAAGGCTGCATGGTAACAGAAAACACAAGAAAGAAGTGGTGTGAGTGATGCTCCATGGCAGGGATGGCTACCAGCAATAGGAAATGAAGTGTCTCTAAATTGATGCATATAAAACTGATTTTGCTCTCTCTATAAATGTTCATCAGATTTACAATGAAAGTTTTAAAACACTAGAAGTAGAAGGAATTGAGCACCAGGTAGAAAATGAAATTCATTATTTGGAGGAAAGCATGAGAAATATTTCCCAAAAGAACAGGAAGAAAACCTAAGTTAAACTAGAGAGAGGTCGACGAGACGGGAGCACACACAGCCAATGTGTAAGAGAGATATTCCATGGTCCTGAAAGAGACAGGATGCAATGAAACAGAATATCAAAGATACCATAAAAGGAAATTTACTTTAACCTGCATATTGAAAGGGCATTCTAAGTTTTAAGCAATATTAATTAAAAGGGACCAGTACGTAGACATGTCCTGGTTAATCCTGACCAAAAATTGTACATACATCCAGACCAAATGACAATAATAAAATTATATCAGTGTTCAAAAAGAAAGAATGATGCTTGTTTCAGACCGGTACTGAATGCCAAGTGTAGTGAATTGAGTTGAGATTTTTATAAAAAGGGTTTTTTTTTTTTTAATGTGGCCTTTCCCCTTGCTTCTTTAGGAAAACAGCTGGAGTGATATTTTTTCCTAAACCCTGAGGAGTTACCTCTGCCCTAGTTTTCTATCCCGGAGAGTTTGTTACTTTTTGATTGATGCCTTCTGAGGAAGCTGTAAATCACTTGAGAATGGTACTTTTTTTGTCTGCCTGTGAGCTGCAACCTGCCAGTGGTGATGGGGATGCACCTTGCAGAGATTGGTCAATATACTTATGAAAATGGAGTGACTATAACCTACTAGATAAATGACGTATCTGTGGCCTACCAATAGAGAATCGGTCAGTTTGGTGGGAAGGCCATGTCTTGGCACTGAAGAAGAGTTGGTGTGTGTGTGTGTGTGTGTGTGTGTGTGTGTGTGTGTGTGTGTGTGTGTAATCAACTGTACAGAGGTTGGTAGACAGCACACAGAAGAAGGAAAGAAGCAGAAAGAAGAAGAGGCAAGAGAGACAGGAAGAGGAAGGAAGCAGAGAGAGAAAGGGAGGACCCCTCTGAAATCGCAATCCCATGGGCCACAGACTATAACTCTGAAGATAGAGATAAGCCCGGAAGGGGACCCTGCAGCAGAGTTAGTGGTGACAGTCAAGAGATCAAGAGCAGAAAGATGTGTCCTCTGGTGACAGAACTCTGCACCATTGAGAGGGCCATGGATGGCAGAGAAATGCTTGCCCAGCCACGAGGAGCGGAAAGAGGTATCTTGTAGTGCAGAAATGAGGGAGGGGCTCTTCACTTTACTCCCTGGTCTTGATTTGACTTGTATCCGGTTACTTCCTTACTAGACCGTTTAATTGTAACGATGGTCTGTGTTCTGTGGAACATAAGGTCGCGGTGACTCGGGAACCTGAGAAAACAAAGACATGGTCTGTACGTTCTGTGTGGCCATGGTGATAGATGATCAAACCCTGAAGGAAAATACCGAGTGCTGTAGGGAGGATGCCAGAATCGGTCAAATGGTTGTGGAATGGACATAAGTCTGATCTCCGCCTCAGGCTGGTCCTGATCATTATGTGTCCACGCCCACAAGTTAGGCAAGTTGTGGCATTATTCCCTCACTTTCCACAAGTGCAATGGCTTTGGTTTGCAAGAATAATATTTCATTAGGTGTCAAGTTATCATTTACACGCGAAGCTCACACTTAAGACAGTCTGATGGAGAATAAAGTAACTCTGGGACATTTTGGGTTAAACAAAGTTGTTTTTTTTTTTACAAGAGTGTTATTCAGAAACTTTAATGTCGGAGAGGGCGATGGGTCTGGGTCCAAGCTGGGCTATGGTGACCCTCTCCCCAGAAGAAGGCTGTACGGAGGACAACACTGAAGATATTGCACGGGGAGAGAGGTGGTCTGTCTAGACCACATAGGAGCAAACTTAGAAGGACAGAGAGCGTGGACCTCATCGTGGCCCACCAAGCCCTGGGTATGATATCCTGGCTCAGAGCAGTCAATGACAGAAAGGCCCGTAGGGCCAGCCCCACCACAAGTCACGGCCTTCCTTCACGGACCCATAGTGCACTATGGGGGACAGCACTGGAGACACTGTGCAGAAAGTATGCCGTGTCTGCCCCATGCACTGCGGGGTGAAACGCAAATCAAGTGTAACAGGGCAGCAAGGGGAGCAAAGTAACCAAGTCCCTGAGGAATCCTAACAATAGACTTCTGACTTGGGGGACAGAGCTTGGCACCTCATCAGACTTCATCAGAAAACAAACATACATAAGGGTCAGCAGACAGACCTGAAACTACCTATTTTTTTTCTTGCTGTTTTTTTGTTTGTTTGTTTTTCTTTTTCTTTTGCCCTATGTTTATCTATTTAAGATAGGCAGGATGAACAATCCCAAGGAAAAACAATGGGACCTGTGGTTCCGGGGGGACATGGGAAAGGAGGGGGGAAGGAAGGGGTAGTGGGGAGCCTACACACTCAGGGATAAGGGAACAACAAGAGATCTAAAATTGGTGGCAAGAAGGGTGTATAATGGCAGGTCAGGTTCAATCAAGAGCAGTGTATCTGAGAGGAATTACTGAGAGCTGAGTAGAGTGTGAGCATGATAGGGGGTAGGAGTCAGGTGAAAGGAAATAGAGGA
Source organism: Tenrec ecaudatus (assembly GCF_050624435.1). Taxonomy (NCBI): domain Eukaryota; kingdom Metazoa; phylum Chordata; class Mammalia; order Afrosoricida; family Tenrecidae; genus Tenrec; species Tenrec ecaudatus. Next base: position 50,662,489 of record NC_134546.1, read on the forward strand.
AAGGACGAGAAGGCAAAACCTATTTATAGAGCTATAGGCATGTATATATGTAAATATATTAATTTATAATCAAAGGTATAGAGGCTAATGTACATATATTTAAATGTTAAGTGTTAAGATAGACAGATTTGGGGCCTCTACTCAAGGCCTCCCTTAACTCAAGAACACTTTGTTTTAACAATCTGGTACTCTTTGATACTTACCTTCCTGATACGATCACTGAAGACAAAATGCGTACAGAAATAAATGTGGTGAAGAAAGCTGATGGTATCCATCTGTTGAAAGGTATAGCATCTGGGGTCTTAAAGGCTTGAAGTTAAACAAGTGGACACCTAGCAAGGAAGCCAATAAGCCCACATGGAAGAAGCACATGTGTGATCATGAGGTGTCAATGGGATCAGGTCACAAATCAAGTATCAAAGGATCTAAAACAAACAACAATATCAATGTGAACAAAGAGGGTTGGAGTAGAGACCCAAAGCCTATCTGTAGAAAACTGGCTATCCCCCCACAAATGGGTTATAAGGAAGGGATGATTCAAGCTAAGTACAGTAGACCACTGACGAAGCACACATCATTCCTCTAGTTCCCAAATGCCCCGCCCCATGAACTAGTTCTTTTTTTAAAAAATAAATCATTTTATTGGGGGCTTGTACAACTCTTATCACAATACACACATACATCCATTGTGTCAAGCACATTTGTACGTGTTTTTCCATCATCATTCTCAAAACATTTGTTTTCTATGAGCCCTTGGTGTCCACTCCTCATTTTCCCCCTCCCTCCCTGCTCCCTCCTACCCAATGCATACTTGATAATTTATACATTGTTATTATTTTGTCATATCTTACACTGTCAGACGTTTCCCTTCACCCACTTCTCCACCGTCTGTCCCCCAGGGAGGAGGTTATATGTAGATCCTTATAATCTGTTCCCTCTTGCTCCCCTACCTTCCCTAGTTCTGTCTTACAAATCTGGCTAGACCGGAGAACACACATTGATACAGATACATAGAATTCAGGACAGATAAACCTCTCAGGAACAGTAATGGGAGTAGCAATATCATGAGGGTGGGGAGACGGTCAGGGAAGGGGAAGGAGGAGAAGGGGGAACTAATCACAAGTTTGGATATATAGCGCCCCAGAAGGGAACGAATAACATGTAGGTGAAGGGAGACAACAGACAGTGTAAGATACAAAATAATAATAATAATGATATATAATTGATCAAGGATTCACGAGGGTGGGAGGGTGGGGAAGAAGGGGTAAAAAGAGGAGCTTACACCAAGGGCTCAAGTAGAACATATTTTAGAAATGATGATAGCAGTATATATACAAATATGTGTTTGATATAATTGATGTATGGAATGTTATAAGAGCAGTAAGAGCCCCCATTACAATTGTTTTTCTTAAAGAAACTTTAATGTGAAGGTGTGCATTGTGAGTCCTAAAAATGCTCGCCATCATCTATTTCCTAAACCTATTTGACCATGCAATATTTATTTCTAGCTCACTTCTATCAATGTGTCCCCAAAAGGTGCTCCATGGAATGTGGTGTGGGAAAAGATGTCAAAATGGCATTGAATAAAATTTGAATGTTACTCTGTTCCCAGGTGACGATGGTGTGAGTGTTGTCATGTTTGCCATGGGGATGGGTCCAGGCAGCAAGGTGGCAATTGGAGAAGGGCAAACTTAAACAGCTGCCCTAATCATTCATATCAAAAAGGCATCTTATATGTTTGTGGATGGCACATTTTGCATTTTACTACTAATTTAAAGGTTGGTGGTTCTAAACCACCCAAAGGCACCAGAGAAGAAAGGCCTGGCAATATGCCCCCATAAGGATTACAGCTAAGAAAACTCAATGGGGGGTTGGGGGGTTCTATTCTGTAACTGTGATGGTTAGAGTTTCTGTCAACTAGATGCCCCTGGAGCCCAACCTTTGAATCCTATCACAACCTGATGACACCCCTTTAGGTGTGGCCTTTTGTGTAAGAGAAAGATCCAGAGCAGAGTTGAAAACTGACCCCTTTGCCTCCTACTAGATGTGAATCCTGCACCTGGTTTGTCGATCTCCTGTTTTGTCACCTGCTGATCCCAGGAGCCATCAACAGACTTCCAGCCTCATGTTCATTTGGCTATCCTCGGATACATTTACCTTTGCATCCACCAGTCTGTGGCCCTCTTGCTTCTTCATTTTGCTTCCCGTTTGTCAGCTTCCACAGCTATACAATCACGAGAAATCCCAAGTTTACATCTTACCAGCAGACTTGAACTGAACTGGACTTACCCCTTTCTACAACTGTGTGTGCTATTTCTTGATATAATTCTCTTTCTATATGCATTCATATACACGCCTAATTGGTTTTGTTTCTCTGGAGAACCCAACCTAACGCAGTAACCCATGGGGCTGTCATAGCCAGGATCAACTCAACAGGTGTCTTTAAAAAAAATTAAACTAAGGGCATCTGTGTAAGTGACCTCATAGCTCAATCAGCACACACAATTTGTTTACCTGATTTGTATGAGATGTCTTTAATCCACTAAGGAACCCTGGCAGCTTGGTTGGATAAGCTTGGGATAGGCAAGATAGGCATTTCTAACTGACTAGCCTCTATACGGGTGACAGATGAGGTGATATGTTCCCATAAAGATTTACAGCCTTGGAAATCCGATTTAGATAGGGTCACTATGAGTTGGAACCAAATCAGTGGCTGTGAGTTTGGTTTGTGTTTTAATCAGCAGGCCTATAGTTTGATAAGTGGTAAACCAAATAGCAAGGCCCACTGGCAAAAGTCCAAGAGGTAGTAAAAAATATAATGTTCACTAGAAGAAGTTCTTTTCTATATCTGATTCTTCCCAAGCAGAATAATTCCCGCTAGGACATATTCATAAGTACAGGTATGTGAGGGGACCTCGATCCATCTGTAGAAAAGTGGAATTAAAAGATGATAGAATTTTCCCACAAGCTTTTGGAAACCCATTTGTGCATTCAGCAGATTTCCTTTTTCTTTAAGATTTCTCATATAAATGAAGCGCTCAGTTGACTCTGGTTCACCAAGGTTTCCAGTACTATCTAGATACTTTAATTGGGCCTTTGTGGAGCCAGTAGGTCAAATTGGCATTTCCTGGCACAGTTTTTGTGCATCTTCCAGCATGTGTTAGGATTTAAGATGCACTGTTGATGCAGAGTAGAAGTCTCATTTTCACTCTTCATTTTACTCTGTGAGTTTTCACTTTTGGTTTTCTTATCTAAAATTGATTTGCCAACTGGTTACTTCTCTTGCCGGGGTTTTTGGAGCCAGTGGCACTTTCCTGTGTCTGCTCATTTTTCCTTCCTGTCCTTAATTTCTGCTAAACTGTCCACCATTCTCTGGACTCTGCTGGACTGTCCACTCTACCCCCCACCCTCCTTGCCTTCCTAACTTCATCCAGGTTGTCCTAACAGGTGTTAGCATCCTTCTTTCTAATTTGTTTCCCCGGGTTCAGTTTTCCCCCTCTAATTCCTCTTCTATAATTTTCTCTGTGTAATTTTCTTTAACCATCCATCCGTTGGTTTCACTTTCTTCCTCAAGACATTCTGGGGGTCCTTTCGGGTTTACAGAATAAAGCCTACACTGCCGGTGACATTCAAAGCTTTATCTCTCCCTCTGTTACTTTGCACTTTCTAAGTGCTTATTGGGTGATTTGTGTGTTTCTCTGATACAGGAAGCTAGGTGGCTGCTATTTGAAATACCTGCAATATAACTATGGTGAGCAGGGTTCAGTCGAACTTCTGACCGAAGGCAGACAAGGAAGAAAAGCCTGGTGATCTATTTATGAAAATTAGCAAAGTATTTATGAAAATTAGCAAAGAAAATGCTAAGGGTCGGTGGGCTCCAGCATCCTGATGATCAAGAGCAGCAGTTCCCAACCTGTGGGTCGCGACCCCTTTGGGAGTCAAACGACCCTTTCACAGGGGTCTCCTGATTTGTAACAGTAGCAAGATTACAGTGATGAAGTAGCAACAAAAATAATTTTATGGTGGGGGGGGTCCCCACCACACGAGGAACGATATGAAAGGATTGCGGCATGAGGAAAATTGGGAACCACTGATCTAGATGGCTGAAGACCAGGGAACAGTTTGTTCTGTTGTACACGGCCCTTTATGAGCAACTAACTCCACTCGATAGGAACTAACAGTAACAAGAACACATGTGTAGATTGGGTGAGTGGAGGTAGACTCTTTTTTTTTTTTTTAATTACTACAACTCTGACTCATAGCCAATGGGTTTTTGGTTTTACAAAATCATGATTTCAGGTAAGGAATTTTAGGTGTTGCTTTATTGGAAGCAAATCCCACTGGGAACAATCATTTGTGGAAGACCTACTTGCATCAACTTAGATGCATTGAACATATTAGATAGACATTCCTTGGGGTATGCACAGTTGGTCCACTAAGCCCTAGTAACCACATGGAAAGTCACACGTGGACATCCATGTACCCAAGCTTAGGAGCTGTGTGGTTTCACTTTACTCAATCCCTTTCCTTTTCCTTGCTTCTTCCCTTTTTTCTCTTTTTGTTTATTTTTTTTTTCCTATTTGGCTCACAGGCCTGACTGCAACCATTCCATATACACAGGCCTTGAAGAGAAAGCAAATGCCATCAATTTGCCCTCAAATGCCTTGATTGAATAAAGGTAGCAAGTGACAGGAGCCAAGGCTAAGTGAAAATAGCTTGGACTTGAGTAATTTGGATACCTTGTTTGCTGGCAGTAAATGCATTTTTCATAGCCTCTACCTGATCTCTTTGAGTCATATTCTGTAGGAGATCTTTTAAAACTCCTCTGAGCTGAAGTAACTTATTTTCTGATTAAAAATAAATGATGGTAAGCAAATGGACAGGGAGACACCAAGATGGATGGGGTGATGGCAACAGGGATTTATGAATTCCCACTTGTTTGTGGTCAGCAAGCCCTCAGCGCTGTGTCAACTGTGTTACAAATGCTTGCTTGTTACTTATTCTTCACAACCTCTCCAGGAGACTGAGAAATCACCTTGTTTTCTTAGTGAAAAAGAATAAAGCAATGAAAAGATGGCAAACACTACTGGCCAGGCTGATGCAGAATTGGATGCAATTTTCTCAGAGACTTTTGGGGGCTCATGAACCCAATCTCTGAACTCTAATCCGGTGCTTGGTGTGATTGATTAATAATGTGCTGGTCGCAGAGGATTGTTTTACTTTGAATGGACCCCATTCCAAGGGTGATTTTTATTGGCCCAAAATAGCTTTTCGTGCCTGCCAATTAGCCACCTGGTAAAGTTAACAAATTAAAGCAAGCCACTCTTTGCCAGGTGTTTAGTACTCAGCAGCTACTATGATTCAAATTCATTTCATCTAATGCAGGCCTGGCTGCCTCCTGGTACCGTACTGCCTTTTCTCGCTCTCATGCCCCAAATGAACTTCCCTAGTAAATTATAATCCTTTTCCTAGCTCATTATATCTGGTTATATCCCCCAGAAACTATCAAAGCCCACATCTCTAAGGAGGTCGCACCAATCAACTAGAGCTGGAGTGCTCCAGGGAATGCATTTCCTATACTAGATCCAATGATAAAGAGCCCACTGAGCAGAAGCCTGTGAGTGTCCACTCTGGCTGGCATGGAGGACGAGACAGATGTGGTTGCAGCCCTCAGAGTTGATGCTCTGACAGAGGTCAGTGGAGAGCAGACGATTATAAAATTATGCATTTAATGATGAGCATAATAAGCACTGTGATGGCAAGAGAGAAAATACTATACTCAGTTTTCTTATCTGGTCAAACGGGCTGAGGAAACACCTCCTCAAAAGGATAATCAGACAATGCATGTAGAGTAGGTTGCACAATGCTTGGTACACATGGAGCACACTGCAATATGTTGTAGATTATGTCACTGACACGCGAAGATATATATGCATGATGAAACTGGTTGTCAGAGAGTTGCCTCTGACTCACGTGCCAGAGTAGGATTATCAATGGTAGATATCAAAGTAGATTGCCAGGCCTTTCTTCCGAGGTACCTCTGAAGAGACTCCAATCTTCAACCTTTCAGTTAGCAGCTGATTGTCTTAACCATTTGTAGAACTCAGGGACATTGCCTTTGTGATAAGCTCTTTCTATTTCCTGAAACCAACTCAATCACAGTCCCCCATTGCCATCAAGTGGGTCCCAACTCATGGCAGCCTCATGTGTTCCAGAGCAGAACTTCTTCATAGAGTTTTCTTGGTTGTAGTCTTGAATTTCCAATCTGTAGGTTGACTGTTGTTCTTGGGTGTTGTTGAGTTGGTTCTGCTTCAGACCCTAAGTACAGCAGAAAGAAACTCTGCTCAACCCGCTGCTATCGTCACAATGGTTATTTCGAGTTATATTGTTACCGTCACTGTATCCATCTGTCTCACTGAAGGGGGACCATTTATTTGACCAAGTATGATGCCTCCTTTTCAGAATTGGTTCCTCCTGATAACGTGTCCAAACTATCTGTGATATGGTCTCATCATCCTTGTTCCTAAGGAGCATTCTGCTTGTAGCTCTTCCAAGTCAGATTTGCTTGTTCTTCTGGCCTTCCATGGTCATGTCAATATTCTTCACCAGTTCCATAATTCAAATCAGTTCTTCCATGGCCTTCTTTAGTTTTTTGCCCAGCTTTCAAATGTATATGAGGTGATTGAAAATATCATGGCTTGGGTCAGATTCCCCTTTGTATTCAAAGTGACATCTTTTCTCTTTAAAAAGCCCTGTGATGCTTCCACCACCATTGGATACACATGACTTTGCTCCCACCAGTCTGTGATCTCCCTACACTCTGCATCATTCTATGTGACTGTGTGAGTCTGAAGAGGGACTTCTGGACTAGTATCAGACTGATGGCCTTGAGTTGGACTGGGCTGGGATGTTTCTTGATAAATAATTACTTCTTGATATAAAGCTCTTTCTTACATATATATGAGTGTCAGAAGATTTGTTTCTGTAGTCGACCCAGCCTAGCCCAAGGAGTATGATTTAAAGCAAGTCTCCTTGGTAGGCTTGAGAGTGTTTAGCACAATGGTGGTTGGAAGTATACAGACATGATGCTGCATGATCCTGGTGTTTTTTTTTCCCTTGAGCTAAGTAGACCTGAACACTGGTTAAAAGGGCGTTGTGGGATAATAGCTATAATAAGTCAATAACTATTTCCAACAAGACATACCTTTGGCAGGATATGTGCGGGATATCTGTCTGCTTAACTTCCATTTTAGCTTGGAGATTGCCACATGATATCGTTCTAAACCAATGATGTATAAAAAGGGCTCATTGTGTAGGACTCCTGGGGAAATGTCTTCAATGAGGAGCAAAGTCAGGTGACATCTTGTTGCTTTCTCCTATATATAATCTGGATGTGATCGCTAAAGCCACAGCCACCTTCTGAACCTGTAAAGCAACATTCAAGAGAGTCCTGGAGACGTCATCCTTTCCCTCTTGGATATACTGGTTAGCACTGGTAGTTGTAGGAGGAAAAACAAACCCTCAGTTGGCCAATTCATTATGATAAAGCTTTTCTGTTACATGCAGCTGAATACTCTGACATACTTATTAAAATATATGCATGCCAGTCTTACACATCTTCTACCAATTAGGAAAATGTGAACAACTCTTGGATCCATGGACTCCTTCTACACTCAGGAAATTTCTGGGACCCAAAGCTTACCAGACCAGGGGCCATTGATAAGTTCTATAGGAGTATCATTTAGTATTGTTTAAAATAAACAATTAATTTTAATTTATCTCACATAATAGTATTGTCCTATAGAGATATATGAAAAGCAATATATGGAGATTTTAAATTCTCAGTGAAGCTTTGTAGGAACACCCAGTGTTCACGGAGGAAGTTTAAAAGTAACCGTTGCTCATGCAGGAAATATAACAGTGATAAAAAGCTCTTAATGACCTTGCTCAATAGACGAGCTAATTTTTTCATTTCTTACAGTTGGATGTTTGATTTCAGTAATACTGATTTTGTATTAAAATTCAATACAGAAAAGTTTCTCTAATAACTTAATACACATGCTCTAAATTAAAACATGCTATTAAAATAATTTATCTCCCAAAGACTCCACAGGAGCAATGAGAGTGTCCCTGTATTTTGTACTTATTTTCCTCTTTGACTAATACCAACTCACCCAAACCAGGCGCACTGTTTTCCCTCACCTGTTGCTCCTGGTGCCTTGCCCATTTTACTAAATGCTCTCCCTACTACCCAGGTGATCAGCCCAGTGTCTTAGTTTGCTAGTGCTGCTGTAACAAGAATACCACAAATGATTAGTGCAAAGAATGTACAGATGTGCTTTATACAATTGATGTATGTATTTGTGTGGATTGTGATAAGAGTTGTATGAGCCCCTAATAAAATGTTTTTTAAAAAAAGAATATCACATGTGGGTGATTTAAAAGAACAGGATTCTCTTTTCTCAAAGTTCTGGAAGCCAAAACTCCAAATAATCTGGGTGTTCCTTGGTTCTTTATCTTATAGATGAATTTCACATGACAGCTGTAAAATCATCTATAAGTCAGACTCCTGTGTGTGGGTGCCTCTTTGTCTAATATATTCTTTATATAATTCAGAAGTGATTAGGTTTATAACCTAATGACCTCATGGCCTCAACAGCTTCCATTTCATTATGGAAGGCGATAGCAGTAGGTTAGGCTAGATGACATTACACCCATGAGCAGATGTCTCATGGGAAATTATCATCAACTTAAGGAGCCTGGTGGCATAGTTATTAAAGCAATTGACTGCTAACTAAAAGGTTAGCGGTTCAAACCCACCAGCTGATCTATTGGAGAAACCCAAGGCGGTCTATTTCTGTGAAGATTTACAGCCTTGTAGACCCCTATAGGCCAGTTAAATCCCATCATGAGTCAATATTGGTTTGGTTTACCATCAACTTACAGCAACTAGATATAAATCAAGCACAACTACTTGGCAAGATGTTTTTCTTCCCACTCCCTCCGCATTGGAGAATATCTCACACAATGTCCGATCTATTGAATTTGTTCTTCTTAATTTCCTTTTGGGAAGCAGCATGAGTTTAAGCGTTTACATGAGAGGACAAAGGGAATCTTGTTTGAAGAAATCTCGGTCATCTTCACATGTCTCAGAACATGCAGTGTGACACAATGTTGAAGGCACCGTGATAACTAGACTCGTGGGCAGTACGTGGGGGAGAATCAGTCAATAGCTTCTGCTAGAGGGTAAAAGACAAAGCCCATGGGTATGGGCACGTTGGTGAGCAATCTCAGGGGCCCAGAGGCATGGAGTATGGCAGGAAAGCTCCTCACTGTCAAAGGCCGTGCTTGTGCACTTCACTCCCCCTACCGCAAAGAAAGGATGCTGGTGGCACAGTCATGCGCCCAGCTGCCAACTGAAAGGTTAGTGGCTTGAACCGTAAAGGAGAAATCCACAAAACTGTCTTGACTCAAACTGCATGATTGAATTTAACCCAAGGCTTGCTGAATGAGATGGCTTTCCCTCCATCCCCCCTCCCCCCCACCGCAGATGCACCTGATTGGGAATACTGTTCATCTCCCTGACCAGCTCCCATAATCTGAGGGTTACATTGGATTAATTAATTGATTGGGATGGCTGGTTAATTTCTGGAGGCCATATGTGACTAAGGGAATGTTTTTCTGTAGTCAGGCCAGGATGTGGAAGGAATATACCCTGAGAAAGAGTAAATGTAAAATGGTCTTGAGAATTACTCCTTTTATGATAAGATATAAAAACAAAGTCCCAAGGGTAAAAACCTTGAACTGTTGACTCTTTTTCAGAAGTTTCCTAGACAACCAAGACGGTTTCATTTAAACAATCAATTTCGAAAGAAAGAGCCTGGATTTGAATTCTTATACCCCAACCCACCCCACAGCCTTGATTTTGCCTTTTCAGCCTTCTTGTTCCCCAAACTGAATGTGTGTTGATGTGATGTAAATGACAGAGCGCAGAGTTCTTTGGAGGAAGGGCTGGGAAGATGGACACACCTCCTTCACAAGTGCATAGACCTTAATGGGGGATATCGTGAGATGTAATTCTCTTTATATTGAAATGGTTTTCTTTAATAAGGATTTCTATCACTTTGTAGTCATACTTTTTGACTTACCCCGGTACAAAGATTCTCATTTCTTCCACCAGGTGGCTTGTAACAGTGGCAAGAGCCCTGTTTTCTGAGCTCCCAGGAAGTAGAATCCGTCATTTCAGTGGCCTTCTGCCCTCTGGGTTCTCTAGGTAAGGCTGCGTGGTCTGTACCTAGTGACAACCCGAGAGAGCTTCCAAACTCTTTCAGGTAAAAAGAACCGTTTTGTCTTTTGGATGGAAACTAAAATCAGATTTCCTCCATTCTAGAGAAACAGAGAGTAGATGTGATATGCTGTCTATAGAAAATCAGTTGCTTTCAAGCTAGTTCCAACTCATGATGATCTTATGTTTGCCAGGGTAGAACTGTGCCCCACAGTTTTCAGTGGCTAATTTCAGGCGCAGGTTACCAGTCCTTTCTTCCGAGGCACATCTGCTTGGACTTGAACCTCAGCTCTTTCAGTGAACTGTTTATACATTCCACTTATGAACTGCTCTTATCATTCATGGAGGAACAGAAGCTCAGGATATTCCATTTAACCGTCTCTCAGAGTTACTAAACCAGGAAAAACAACCTGCTCTGGACACGTAGGTGACATGACTGATATTGGGAGAGTAGACCAGGGTGAGTAATTTTGTAAATAGCAGCAATTCATGTTTGAAAAAGCTGGCAAAGGCCAAACAAAATAGATCTGCCAATCTTACACCTACCACTTGGTGAGCACAATTTTTTTCAAAACTTTCAGGGTTCCAAAGTTCCCGCAGGCTCATGCCCTCTGCTTTATGATCAACGAGAAACAACCACTTCCCGAGGAAGAGAAGCAATTTCTCAGTAGGCCGTCATCTGTGAACACACTTCAGACAAGTTCAGCTTCAGCCACCGAGGACCGTTGGCAGAAAGAACATCTGGTTCAGGCAGCCCCAACAGCTGCACATACTCTCAGCTCAAGCCTGGTCCATATGGGTGTCATTTAGCTTCCAAATTGACCCACCGGGTCTGCATTGAGAGTGAGCTGCCAAGTGGTGCGGAAAGAGTTCACAGGGGGTAAATTGAGAGGAAATTCCCATCTGTTTGTGGGCCAAAGGCTTCTTTTGGACTGACTCTGTAGAATGTGCAGGCAGCCCAGCTTGACTTCTCAGGGTTGGGTGTGGGTGTATACAGACCCCACGAATGCTTGTAGCAATCAACAGTGCAATAATGGGAGGCAAGGGCAGGGAAGCCAGGTCTGAGGGGATGCCAGCCATCGCACAAGATATGAGAAATGTCTTAAATAAAAACCTGTCAGTGTAGACTCACCATTTTTATACTTGAAATGTGTAAGAATGTGCCACTTTACTGGTTTGTTGCTGTTGTTGTTATTTTTACTGATTTTGTTCCTACTTGAAAGCAGGGCCCTGTAATGTTCGGGGGAGCTGGTGAAAGTCAACGTGAAAATCTTAGGGTGGCATGTCCCAGAGCAAACCAGAGACAAGGATGTGAGTGCAAGACGTTTACTGGCGAGGTGATTAAGAATTCATGCAAGAAAGGGAAGGAAATGTGACACTGAGTCGGTCATCCCGGTGAGCATCTGGGGTTCAATACTACTGGGAATCTGTGGGAAAAACCAGGGAGTAAACCTCAGATTATCTCCACTCAGAAATGAGGAGTACTGGTGGTGTCATGGTTACATGTTGGGCTGCTAACTGCAAGATAAGCAGTTCAGAATCACCAGCTGCTTCTTGGGAGAAAGAGGAGGCTTTTTAAATTTAGGAAGGATAGAATTGGTTTATTTGTATTCCAGCTCTCTCCAGTAATACTATAAATTTCTCACGGTTGAGGTCAACCCTCAAATCCTCACTGCCATTGAGTTAATTCCAACTCATAGTGAATGACCCTATAGGACAAGGTAGGACTGCCTCTGTGGGTTTCCAAGACTGTAACTCTTGATGGGAGTAGAGAGTCTCATCTTTCTCCTATGGAGCAGCTGATGAGATTAAACTGTTGCGCTTCAGAGACAGAAATCATGAACAATGGGACTGGGTATGGTAGGTCCTGAGAGAATGTGAATGGAGCACTAATAGTCCAAGTTACAGTTGGAGAATCCACAGGGTTGGATCCATGGAAGAAGGTGTTTTCCGGGTTGGAAGTATATCAGATCAGGCACTCAGATGCATCAGGAAGAAGATGGAGTTGGAAGCAGGAAGCTATGTCAGGTCTTAGGGAGGGGTAAATATAGGAGACGCTGAGGATGGGGTAGTCATGGCAGTGGACATGTGGGAAGGAGGCAGTGGTGAGTCATTAAAGACTAAGCTCAAGAGTTCACAGAGAGCATACATATTGTCAGACTTCTGTTATGTGAATTCTGTGTAGGGTGTTTAAAGGAGACGCACATCTTACAGGGACGGTCAACTTAAAGTGGGTTTACAAGCCTATTACCAAGTCTTTGCTCAAACTCACTCTGAATATATTCTAGAACAGGGCTCAGCAAGCTTTTTCTGTAAAGAATCTGATTGTAAGTAGGTTTTACAGCCCTCTTGGTCTTGATGTAAATGATTCAACTATGCTGATGTAGCACAAAAGTAGCCACTTAACAACAACAAAGCAACAGCAACAAAAACCTCACTTCCATTCAAGTTCATTCCAACTCACGGTGACCGTATAAGAAATGGTAAAACTGCCCATGTGTATTTCCAAAGATGTAAATCTCTATGGCAGTAGTTCTCAACCTTCCTAATGCTGTGACCCTTTAATAACTTCCTTATGTTGTGGTGAACCCCAGCCATAACATTATTTTCGTTGCTACTTCGTAACTGTAATTTTGCTACTATAATGAATTGCAATGTAAATATCTGATATGCAGGTTGTATTTTCATTGTTACAAATTGAACATAATTAAAACATAGTGATTAATCACAAAACAATATGTAATTATATATTGTGAAATACTTTTTTGTAATTACAAATAAATTAAATTTTGTCTTGGAGTGTGGGGTAGCATGGGTAACAGTATTAATATAACAACAGAAACTACATGGCTACATTTTGCGGCAGGATGCGTAAAGCCAAAGCCAGTGCCAAGGTTGAGATAGCTTCTTTCTCACCAGATCAGAAATTCTCAGGGCAGCCTTTGCAAGAGCACAAACGAAGATCATCTTCCACAACAAGTCTACTTCTCTATTTAGACTTGATAATAACCAACAAGCTGGAAAATCCTGTTTCACAAAGATATGTTGTTGGAAATGGAAGAAGGCACAACACAGTCTCAGACAGAACAGGATATGACTGCAAACACTTGGTCCAGAATTTTGTAACTGGCATTATAGAGAAATTAGTTCTCGCTGCATCGCTGTTAATAAGTTCAATGAACTCCTCTTGTGCTGTCTCAGGAATATCTTTATCTCTGACTGAATGGGCTTCTGGAAAGTGAAAATCGGTGTCAGGTAGATTTGGAAAGGACAATGAAATTTCATCTGCAAACATGTGCAAGTGTTCTTTCTCAGAAATTTCATCGTGACCCTTTTGTCTGGTTCAATGTCATGTTCCTCAAAGAAAGCAGATAAGATAGGCAACATGTACATTTTATTTTCATCCAATTTTGTTGTTGCCAAAAATGAAGTTTTATTTGGAATGATTGGATCTTTTCAGACAAATAGAGGCATGTTGCATTTGGTCTTTGCAGTGATAAATTTAACTCATTCAAGATGGCAAAGATGTCATCAGCTATTTTCTGCAGTTCACTTTTATTGCTTCAAACTGCAGTCTTGTTTCTGATTTTAAAATATTTTGGGTTCATCATGAAGCTCAAAAACACGTTTTAAAACTTCTCCTCTTGACAACTATCTCACTTCAGTGTGAAATAGCAGAGCATTATTCGGCGTATCCAACTCGTTGCAAAAAAAACAGTTGACTGTTTTAATTCACCTTTACAAAATTGACAGAACTTATGACGCTTTTAATTACTTCTAGTGGCAGTGTCTTCATTGTTAATATTTTCCATTGAATCATACAGTGAGTTCCAATGACTTTTGGTGACTCGTTCAGTACCAAATGTTGAAATCCAGATTGACATCCCAGCATAGCTGGAGCACCATCTGTGCAAACACCACAAACCTTTCCCCAAGAGATCTTATGCTCTTTCAGAAATGAACTGTGTCAAATACATCACGTGTAATAGTTGTCATTTCAAGAGGTTTTCAAAAAGACACTCATCTTTAAAGTCGCTGTCTTTAATATACCTCATGTAAACCAGTAACTGGGAAGAGTTTGCAACATCTGTAGATTCATCAAGCTGGATGCTAAATATTGGAAGTGGAGACAATTTAATTTCCTGGATTACCTGATCAAGAATATCAGCAGACATAATGTCATCTGTTCTTCTGCAGACAGTATCATTAGATAAAGAAATTGGACTCAATTCCGTAACAAATTCATCTCTGATCATAACTCGAACAATGTCTTTGGCCACTGGCAGCAGTAAATCCTCAGCAATGGTGTGAAGTTTCTTAGCTCTGGTGATTCTGAGTGCCACTAAATATGAAGCTTCAATGGCTGCTATATTTTGTTTGTGGTGCTTGCCACGAGTGTCAAGTCTGGCTATCTTGAGTCCATCAGCTTTGCTTCTAAAATAGTTGGTATCCTTGCTGGCAAAACTCAGATGCTATCAAAATGGTGTTTTCATTTGTTTAGCTTCATAAATTTGGCTGATAGAACTTCACAACAAATAACACATTGTGGTTTCTCAATTCCTGCTGTAATTATTGAGGTTAAACCAAACTAAAAAATCCTCACTATATTTTCATTTCCTAACATTCTTCTCTACACAATCTATGGGATGGTTTGCTAGTGAAAATAATATATAACAATAGCTTTAATAATACAAAAGATGATACATGGTATAATTCAGTCAATACAGTTCATTCAAGTTTCCTATGATTTACTATTCTGTGTTTTTTTTAACATACCTGTTAGTATCACAAGGGGCAGTATTCACATCAACCTCAGCTGAATATAAAAAGACTGATCAGCATCCACATTAAGTTCCCATGGTACAGGTTTTTTTGCAGTAGTTGATTTTACAGTAAATGATTTTACATTTACCCCGTAATTATAATTCATGAAGTGTTGTTTTACCTCCAGTACTGCTCTTTCAACACAGTAGCTGCTTTCTACACAGTAGCCACTCTCTACACATGTGTGAACTGAATCTATCAACCTACATAAAAGAAACATAACTTGAACCGCCACAGAAAGAAATCCTCAGAATACTGCTTTGAACCATACAGGATATAACAGAATCAAAACAAAAAAAGAGGATGAAAATCTAGAGTGGGTAGAGTCCACATACCAAAGGGAAATACGAGTTAAGGGACAATGCAGAATTAATGAAATGGTACAAGACATCACCAATCATTTGGAAGATGCAGAGAAATATATCAGCAACCTCAAAGATACCCAAGCAGAATTCAACAACCATGAAAGACAATCAAACAAAACAACTAAAGAAGCGGAAGAAACCCTGAGAACAAAGAGCAATGCTATGAAGAGAAACAATAGCCAAATAAATTGGATACCAGAGCAAGACACACCCAAGAAATAAACAGCCAAACAAAACAAATCTTACCATATTGAATGGGGGGGGGTGTGCAGAGTAGAGACCCAAAGCCCATTTGTCAGCCACTAGAGATCCCCTTGCAGAAGGGTCTAGGGGGAGACGAGCCAGTCAAGGTGCAATGTAGCAATGATGAAAAATACAACTTTTCTCTAGTTCCTAAATGCTTCCTTCCCTACCCCCCTCCACTATCATGATCCAAATTCTACCTTGCAAGTCTGTCTAGATCAGAGGATGTACACTGGTACAGATAGGAACTGGAAACACAGGGAATCCAGGGTGGATGATCCCTTCAGGACCAGTGGTGTCAGTGGCGATACCGGAAGGGTAGAGGAAGAGCAGGTTGGAAAGAGGGAACCGATTACAAGGATTTACATGTGACCTCCTCCCTGGGGATGGACAACAGAAAAGTGGGTGAAGGGAGATGTCGGACAGGGCAAGATATGACAAAATAATAATTTATAAATTATCAAGGGCTCCTGAAAATTGAATGGGAATAAAATTGCAGCCCAAGAATCCTCTATCTTGCCAAACTCTCTTTCAAAATAGATTAAAGTTTCTTGGGTAATTTTTTTTAATTTAGAGAATATGATAAAAACAAAAACAAGCAAGCAAACAAACATAAAACAGCAGTACAAAATTCTGTCCAATTCATTTTGGACAGAAGATCAACATCCACAGAAACATGAGACCACCTCACAGGGCAACATGATCCAGAAGTCACCACACTGAAAGCAATGCCCAAGACTTCTTTGACCCAATGGAGAAAAGAAGGCAAGAATGAATCCTCCCTACATACACTACACACAGCTAAGGATGGAGATAGGAAAATACATGACATAAAAGGTACAAGATGACAGCAAAGAATCCACAAATAGGTGTAATTACTCTTAATATCAATTAAGCCATTAAAAGACAAAGGCTAGCAGAGTGGATTAGGAAACAAAACTCATCAGTCTGTTGTCTACAAGAGAAACAGCTCAAGCTCACAGACAAATACAGTTTAAAGGTTAAAGGATGGCAAAAGTATATCAAGCAAATGCAACCTAAAAAAAGCACATGCAGCTAGTCTAATCTCTGACGAAATTAATCTCAAGGTGCAGGACATAACAAGAGACAAGTATGGGCACTATATAATGCATATGGGAGCAGAAGACCAAGAGTCCGTGAACATAATATGCATATACACACCTAATGAGAGACCTGTGAAATTCATCAAATCCTTCAAAATATGAAAAAAGAAATCACAGGATCAACAATCATAATAGGAGACTTCATTACATCACTCTCCAAGAAAGATAGATTAGTGGAAAGAATCTCAACAAAGAGGCTATAGGACTAAACTCTATAATCAGACAACTCAACCTCATAGATATATTCAGAACTTTCCACCCAACTGCAAAAAATACACACTTTTCAAAACCACAAGACTCGTATTCAAAAATACACCACATGCTGGGACACAAGTCAAGTTTGAATAAATTAAAAAATGTAGCGGTCACACAGACTTCCTTCTCTGACCACTACTCCATAAAGCTGGAAATAAATGTATACAGGTATAGATAAAAGATAAAGCTCATGACACATGGAATCCAGGAACAGGAATGGGAATAGAAATGTCAGAAGGGTAGGGGAAGGGGAGGGGGAATCTGAAGGAAGGAAGGGGAAACTGATTTCAATGATTGACACATAACCACACACTCCTCTACAGTGAGAACAACAGAAATCATGGAGGAAGGGAGACAGCAGTAAGTGTGGGATATGAAAATAATAATAATTTATAATCTATCAAGGGGTCACAATGTGGGTGGTGGTGAGGGAGGGAAAAAAGATGAGCTGATACTAAGAGCTCTAGAAAGTAAATGTCTAGAAAAGAATGATGTCAGCATATGTACAAATATGCCTGATACAATTGATGTATGTATTGTAATAAGAGTTGTAAAAGCTCCCAATACAATGATCTTTTAATAATAAATACATAAAATGAATAAATCAATGTGAAAAAAAAACATAAAACCTGGCTCTTTGAAAGGATCAACATAATCGACAAACTGCCAGCAAACCTAACAAAAGATAGGAAGGAGGAGATGTCAATTTCAGGATGAGGGATGAAACAGCAAATTACAATGTATCCCAATGAAATTAAAAACGAATTACACACTACTACAGCAGACTGTACCCCCAATGAATTCAACAACTTGGAGGACATGGACAAATACCTAGAAAAGCAAACTCTCCCCAAATGATCTTATGTGTACATCAAGAAATTGAACAGATAAGGTTATTAAGGAACTCCTAACTAAAAAAAGCTCCAGTCCAGTTGGCTTCACAGGAGAATTCTACCAAGCATTCAGGGAAGAGCTGACAGGAATCCTAGACCAACTCTTCCAGAACATAGAAAAGGACAGTACACTCCCAAACACATTCTATGGAGCTCATATAACACTGTTACCAAAGCCATGATCCCACAAGAAAAAAGAATGACAGCCCACTATCTCTAATGAACATAGATGGAAACACCCTCAACAGAATGTTGGCCAATAGAACACAAAAATATATAAAAATAACAATCCATCATGTCCAGGTGTGATTTATACTAGGGATGCAGGGATGGCTCAACATGTGAAAAACCATAAATATTATCCCCCAAATTAACAAGAAAAAGAATATATGATAATATCAGTAGATACAGAAAAAGAATTTGATCATATTCAACACCCTTTCTTAATTAAGACACTCAAGAAGATAGGATTAGAAGGAAATTACCTCAATATAATAAAAAGTAATAAAATTACCTCAATATATGAAAGACCAACAACCAGAGTTACAATTAATGGAGAAAAGATTAAAACATTCCCACTGAAAAGGGGGACCTGACAAGGATGCTCCCTTTCCCACTTCTATTCAACATCGTCCTGGATGTCCTAGCTAGTAAAATAAGGCAACAGAAGGATATTAAAGGTTGAGGAAAGAAGAAATGAAATTATTGTTATTTTCAGATTATATGATTTTATATATTGAGAACCCTCTAGGCTCCACAATAGGATTTCTGGCAATGATAGAGGAAGATGTTCAAGTGGCAGCATATAAGATCAAAACGAAGAATTCACCTAGATTGCTAAATACCACTGATGGTACCTCAGAAAAAGAGATCACAAAAGTAGTGCCCTTCATGATGGTCAAGCACAAACTAAAATATCTAGAGATATGCCTAACCAAAAGCAAACAAACAAACCCACAAACAAAAGATCTGTACAAGGAAAACTATAGAACATTATTACAAGAAACCAAAATAGAGCTTCATAAATGGAGGAATTTCCCATGTTCATTGATTGGAGGACTCAATATTGTAAAGATGTCAATCTTACCCAAAGTACTATATAAATTCAAAGCAATCCTAATACAAATTCCAACATAACTTTTCTTTTTAAAAAAAATAATTTTATGGGGGGGGGCTTACAACTCTTGTTACAAACCACAAATCAATTATATCTGACGTATTCATACATATATTCCATCATTCTTTTCTAGACATTTACTTTCCATTAAGCCTTTGGGATCAGCTCCTCTTTTTTTCCCACCCTCCTCCCCCATCCCCAACCCTCATGGCCCTATAGATTGTAGATTGTTAATTATTTTCATATCTCACTCTGACTGTTGTCTCCCTTCTCCTCTGGTTTCTATTGTTCTTCCCCCTGGATGGGGGAATATGGTTATGTACCATTCATTGCAATCAGTGCCCCCCTTCCTTCCCATCTCTCCCTCCTTCCCTTTTAGTATTTCTGTTCCCATTCATGTTCCTGGATTCCATGTGTTGTGTGTTTTCTCTCTGACCTATACCTATGAACATGCTCCCTTCTACTCTAGATTGCAAGGCGGCACTGCGGTCGTGATAGCAGGGTGGGGGGAATAAAGAGGCCTCCAGGGAACAGAGGTATAGTGCATGCCCCATTAGTGCTCTACTGCACCCTGATTGATGCACCCCCCCCCCCTGCGACCCCTGTGTGTGTGTATATTCCATTGTCCATAGAAGGGTTTTGGGTCTACACTCTAACCCCCCCTCCATTGTCACAAATGCATGTTTGTTTGTTTGTTTATTGTTCATTGTGAATCTTTTGATGCCAGCTCCAACATAATTTTTCAAAGAAATGGAGAAACAGACTCCCAACTTCCTATGAAAAGGTAAGAAGCCCACGATTGGCAAAAAAAAAAAATCCTCAAGGTTTGCCTTACCTGACTTCAAAATGTATTATATAAGCCACAGTGGTGAAAATAGGTACTCGAACCAATGGATAAAAACAGAAAATCCAGAAATAAAAATAGTGGCATATAGACAACCAACTGATCTTAGACAAAGGCCCCCAAAATATCAAATGGGAAGCAGAAGCCCTTTCAACAACTGGTGCTGGAAAAACTGGATATCAGTCTGCAGAAGACTGAAACAAGAACCTTACTTCACTGTATGCACAAGAACAAATTCAAGGTGGATCATAGACTTCGAGGTGAAACCCAAAACTATCAGGATAATTGAGGAGAAATTGGGACAAAGCTAGGAACCCAATTACAGGAAATACATGTGCGATCAGAAATAAGGAACAGTACTCACCCGAAGGAAGATAAAATAGATGAGTGGGACCTACTAAAGATAATACACTTGTGTGTATTGAGAGACTCCATCAAGAGAATAATAAGAGAGTCCACAGACTGGGAGAAGACATTTAGTAATGACATCGCAGGCAAAGGGCTTATTACTAGAATCTACAGAATCCTACAAGCTCACAATAAGGTAAAAACAAATACACCAAAAAGCCCCCGGATAGCCCACTGAAGAGATGGCCAAAGGATTTGAACGGAAGATTCACAAAGGAGGAAATCTGAATAAACAGATGAAAGAATGGTTCTGATCATTAACCATTTTGGAAATGAAAATCAAAACAACTATGAGATACCATCTAATATTCCACAAGGATAGCCCAATTAAAAAAAAAACAGAAAAGAACAAATGTTGGAGAGGGTGTGGTGAGATAAGAACTCTTAATCACTGTTGATGGGCTTGTAGATGGTCTCGTACAGCCCCTGTGGAAAGTGATTTGGTGATACTTAAAACAGATGGAAATCAAGCTACGTTATGACCAGAAATTCCACTACTGGGCATATACCTAGAAAAAATAAGAAACAGACTGTGACCAGACATGTGCTCTCCAATGTTTGTTGCTGTGCATTTACAATTGCAAAACACTGGAAATAGCCTAAATTTCCATCAATAAATGAATGGATAAAAAAAACCCAACTTTCATACATTCACACAATGGAATACTAAGCATCCCTAAAATATAGTCATGAAATACCTCATTTTGTGGAAAGAATTGGAAGATATTATGCTAAGTGAAGATAGCCAAGCCCAAAGGGTCAAATACAACATGAGCCCACTGGGGTAAGTTCAAACAGCAGAACGGGCATAAGGGAAAATGTACACAATATATAATCCCTGTGGTGAGGACCAGATATTCTGGCAAAAGCCAGACCAAACCCAATGATTCATATGTGATCAACACCATAGATAGCACCTTCACTGGAAGACATCTTCTTCCTCCTTTCATATGCCTTTATGCTGTGTGGGTGTAGAATAATGATGGCAATGGGTGGTCAGGGTGCTAACCAACCCAAGGGGAGGGTCTTGTTTATATTTCCCCAGGAAAGGGAGAGTGAGAGTAGAGGTCACTCTCCCAGTTTATGATGATGATGTTCCTGCTTGCAGCAGCCCACTCCCAGAGTTGGCTGAAGAGTTGTCCTCAGCTTTAGACATGATGTCCCTCCCTAGATGACAGTGTTATAGAGGGTAGCCCTGACATTACAGTTCAAGGAAAGAGGTCGGTCTGTCTGCCCAACTGGGGGCTAACCATGATAGGAGTGTTTCAGACAAGTGATGGCCAAGTTGCTCATCAAGTTGCTCACCAAGTTGAGTGAAGTTAAGATGTCCCAAAAAATCTTGACGACTTCTGACTTGGGGCCAGCACTTGGCGCCCCATCTGGAATGGTTGGGGATTACACACCGTGGGAATAACAACGTGGTCTTACAGGATGCTCACCTTGCGGACACGATGGATGAAGATAACAGGGTTTATATGTTGTTAGATAAGTGGGACCCAGGATAGATAAACCTGGGTAG
The DNA here is from genome assembly GCF_050624435.1 of Tenrec ecaudatus. NCBI lineage: Eukaryota > Metazoa > Chordata > Mammalia > Afrosoricida > Tenrecidae > Tenrec > Tenrec ecaudatus. The sequence continues at coordinate 50,684,366 of NC_134546.1, forward strand.
ACACAGATGAATGTATGCAGAGCAGAGGTGAGGCACTGCTCCCTGTTTTGGGGATCAGGAAAAGGCCTTCAGGGAGTTGGCATTTTCTCTTGGATCTTTAAAGAGATAGGGCTAACAGAAATGATGGCAGTGAGGCCAGATGCTAGATTGAGGGACGAGTGTGAGCCGAGATGGTGGAGCGATCGAGGGGATGTGTTCTATGCCACAGAGCACTTGAAGGGAAGTAAAAGGAAATAATGTTGGAAAAAACCGATTAGACACAGGTTGCTGAGGCCTTGAGAAGCAGATTAATGGATCTGGAGTTTATTTTGTAACTTTGAAGTTGGAATCAATGTAATTTTCTGAGCCACAGAGTGGCGGAATTAGTTATATGAGTCTCATTAGCTGTAAATTGAGTGAAATCACTGATCCATAGACCAATCTGATGCTTTTTGTGGAACCTCGGTTTTCTTGCTGGAAGATGGAAGTTAATGATAGATGGAGTTTCTGAGCAGTAGAAATGAGATAATACAGTAAGACCTGGAAAAGTTGGAGCCTCTGTAAGGTGGAGAACTGCCACAGAAAGAAAACTGAAAGATTTCCCATGACAAGAAGCAATAGAAAAGTGGCCAGACTGCATCCTGTGGAACGCAGATAACATGTGAGAAAATCACAGGCTTATTTAATCAATCAAAACCAAACTCACTGCCTTCGAGTTGAAGCAGACTCATAGTGACCCTGTCCCCCAGGGCAGAGTGGCTTCTGTGACTCGATGGCAGTAGAAAGCCTTGTCTTTTTCCAGCGGAATGGTTCCTGGTTTTGAACTGCTGACCTTGACCTTAGCAGCCCAACAAATAACTACTACAGCACTAATAGTATGTTGCAAAACAAACAAACAAACAAACAAACAAACACAAATGCACAGCCATTGAGTTAGATCCTCTAGTGAGCCTATAGGAGAGAGTAGAACCTCCATTGAGTTTCTGAGATGTTAAATCTTTGACCTCGTGGGTAGCAGCTCAGTAAGCATGCCACTAAGTCGCCTCGTGGTCATTCATTTCCTTGCTTTTTCTCCCCGTCTTCTACTTCTTGCACGGGAGCTTTGAAGGAAAAGCGGGTGTCGCAAGCTCTGCTCTGGTCCCCAGCTGACCACTGGTCTGCAGCTTATTGCTCACGTGACATGAAGCAAGCTGCTTTCACTTTTGAACATTCCACACGAACCTCGAAATGCATGTGTTGAAAACCTGCTTCCCGTGCCTCCTTCCTGCCTCCTTGTCCTCTTGTGCTTCCCAGCTCAGCACGTGCCATCATCCTTCCTCCGGAAACCAGGCAGGTGGAGGTCCCTTCCTTTCCTCTCCCATCCCTCTCACGTTGGGTCTAATTAAATCACTGGCTTCACTAATTTAATCTCACTCATAGACTCCAGCCTCTTTCCTGCTCACTCCCTTTCTTCTGGGTTAATGCATTAGTTCCGTTTTTGTTGTTTTGCTTCTCCCTTGAACAAATACCATAGCCTCCTTAATTGATCTGCTTGCACTTATTCAGCCTCCTCAATGCTGGCTGCCTCTCCCTGTATCAGACAGAGCTTGATAAAACAAAGCAGGTTCTCATTGTGTCCCGGACTCTTCCACCACTCCCTGCAACCTCTGGGCTGGCGTCCAGATTTACACTCTAGGCTGCCATCGAAGGCCATAGGCTGTGGACTTGTCTAGTTGTTCCTCTCATCACCCACATGCTTCAGCCTTGCTGACCCACCTGCAGTGCCTTCCTGCAAGACTCCTCAGTGTCTAGTCTCCGTGGCTGTTTTCCTCATCCACACAATCCCGCTCTGTGTCTTGGGATGCAGCTGCAGGGGATTTGGGGGGGGGGGATATTTGCTGGCCTTCCAGTTCTGGTCAGATGTAGCTGCCTGTCCCTAGGACTTGAACTTGTTACTGACACAATGCAGTGACCACAGGACATTATTCATTTCTCTCTCCGCTAGACTTTGCGCTCCTGCATTAGAGGGAGCTTATCTGGGGTACTTTTGTAGCCTGAATGCCATCATAGCTAGTGATATTATCTAGTTATTCTGCAACTGCATGGACTTGCAAGGTTAAGCCCTCCACTGCCAACTGAGAGGTGGATGGTTACAACCAACCAGTTCTCCACAGGCAGAAAGACCTGGTAATCTGCTCCCATAAAGATTACAGTGTAGGAAACCCCCTAGGGCAGTTCCACTCCGTCCTACAGGGTTGCTGTGAGTGGGGATGGCCTCAAAAGTACACAGCAACTTTAGATCCGGAGTCCCTGGGTAGTGCAGATGGTTCCCACGCTGGGCTTCTGACTAAAAGGTTGGTGGTTTGAGTCTACTCAGATGCGCCTTGGAAGGAGGGTTCATTGAGCTATTTTGGAAAAGCCAGCTATTGACAATCCTGTGGAGTATAGCTCTCTGTGGAGTACATCTCAAGGGGTTGCCATGAGTGCATTCGATGCTATTCAGCCCGTGACCTCCCTGCCAGCTGCCGTAGATCATCTGTCTTCAGATATGCCAATGTTCACCTTGTGAAGTTGGGGCCTTGGCACTGCCCCATGGCACAGGAGGAGGGACAGTGCTTTCCACTAGAGGAAGGACAGAGCTGCATCTTGAGAGGTAGGAAAGGATTGTGAAGATAAAGAGGGGGCCCATAGAGCCTCGGACTGTCCAGGACTGAGATGTGGACATTTGCTACCGAAGGACTTGAGTCAAAGCCCCTTGACCAGACAGGAAGCTTCTCTGCTCTTGACTCAGCAATGTGCTCAAGATTCAGGTGGTTGGCCAACAGGATACCACTGCCACCTTTTCCATAAAATTAAAACCCAAACCAAAAAACCTCCCAAGCTCACACACAATTTACAGTGTTGCTTCAATTCTGTCGACGCAATCTACTATGGCAGGTTTAGGCTGATGAAACTGCTAAATTGTATTGATTCAGAGAATGTTTTTTCCAAATGTACTTAAATCAATTAAGTGAATTTTCGGGAGGCTAAATTACGATTCATGCCAGCCTATCCAATTCAACAAACTTTTATCAAGTGCTTGCTCTGCAACATCGATGGAGCTCAAGTCTGGGTGGTAGGTGGGAAGACCAATAATAGGCAGGATACAAACTCCTTTCCAAGGGAAGCAGGCATTTTAAAGCTGGTATGAGACAACAGAGAAGAAGAACTATCCATCTCTGAGAGCAGAACTAGCCAGTCCGAAAACTCCGCGTGATATAAGGTACTACTGTGTACGGGAGGCCAGAGTGGAAGATCTGCTCTAAACGCATCCGGAGGGCACAGATTGAGGCAGGAAAGCAGACCAGAGAGGAGGATCACTTAGGAAAACATTCTAGATGCATGGCACGGAGATCTGCCGTTTCAATTTAAACAGTGGTCTTTACGTGAAATAGTCCAAGGGTGACATAAACAGTTTGGACTCAGCTTGTCACCGAGGCAATGGTGGCACAAATCCCACCCAATGGCATCCACTCCATATTCCATGGCAAAGACTACATCCAGGACCCTCACCCACCCCCCATGTCCCCAGCCTCTCTTCCTACAGTTCTGATTTAGATGGCGCACAGTGCCCTTGTCCTCTTTCCGCTGGAGCATTTGGTGTGGAGTGCCGAGGAAGTGGCTGGGGCTGCCAGATTCTCCCGAATGTAGAGAGGCGGGCGCTGGCGGCAGCAATCACCTCCCCAGGGTGGCATGACATGTGGTGATCTATTTGGTGCGACACCGCCCTGAACTGCTCCTCGAGACACGCAAACACGTCCCAACCAGCTGATTCTTCCGTTAAACAGGACAGAAATGAAACATAGTTCACAGCAGGAGCGGGACTCCCTTCTTCTAAATGGCCCCAGAACATGGTTTTTCCCGAACCCTCCTGGGAGGGACAGAGTCAGCCTTCAGAGGCCTGCCCACTAAAGAGCTATGGTGATGTGGCACCAGGAATGGAAATTAAAACCACAGAATCATACACTCTAAGGAAGGAAGTGTAAACGATCCAGATGTCACCCATAATTAGGATTCAGGGCTTCTTTGTGGCCCGATCGATATTCATTCAAGCCACGTTGCCCTCATTTTAAAAGAAGTTCTACCTTTCCGGTTTTCTTAGTCCGCCTCTAGGAGGAGAAGCCAGCCCAGCAAGATGGGATGGAATAGCGGGTCCATAGGGACTCCTGTTGACCTTGAACTTCAACAGGTTCAGTCTACACGGCAAATACTCACGTCAGTGTTTTCCACATTCAATGGAACTCACAGAGGCTGAGGCCAGGAGTTGAGTTCAATTCTGTGACTCGGCGCTGAGCACGGGTCCTGGCCATGGTAAGGGGCGAGTGAACATCCCTTGAATAGCTGTCTTTTGTCACACATTCTGGGTAGTTAAGCAGATGGAGACCTCAGCAGCTGATGATAAGGAAAAGGCAGATGGTGTGTGTGGGATTGGGTGGGTGGGTGGGTGGGGGCACTAGAACCTGTGAGCATAATTGCTACTTTAAGGAGGGAGGCCAATGTTCAGTAGATGATTTGGAATTGATTTAGACTTAACCTTGGTTGCCTTGGCCATCTGAAGAGGGGTGGTCCAGGGGTGGGGCATAACAATAGAGCTTCTATGTGATCATGGAGTCTGTTGCTGAGAGGATGTGCTAACAGAGCTGGACGTACTGAGGGCAGGTTCAGCTCCCTTCTTCCCATCCCAGCTGAGGTAACATCCCAGGGAGCTGGGGAAACAGGAAGAGGAATTGTGGGAGCAGCTTTGCTGGAGTCAGAAGGTAGAGTGAGGGTCACGGAAAGATGCTGAACTGATGGACATAGAGATAGTTAGTGTTCTCCTTAGGCTTGCTTCCATGACTTACTCTTTTTAAACAGTTATTGGCGCATAACTCGCATATCATACAATTCAGTCCTATCCAGAAGAGTTGCCCAATCATCACCACGTTCAATTCCGGAGCATTTTCCTCTTTCTTGTACTCATTGTTTCCAGCTCCCTATATCTCCGAACCTCCTCCAAGCAATCAGTTATCCGGTCCTCATCGATCTACCTATCGTGGATTTCATCGATCTACCTATCGTGGATTTCAATAGACAGAAAAACATTAAACAACCAAACAACTGCCAGAACAACAATAACAAAGTAAAACAGAGAAAAACCTCAATCAAAAGAAAGTAGAGAATATTAAACAATAGAACACATTTCAAATGACTCAAAGGGGGGGGTCGAATGATAAGGTGTCACATTTTAACCTCACCGCATCTTCAATCACCCACTTTCTAGAGCCCTCTGCATGAAAGCAAGGTCATTCACATCGCTGGTCTTTGGGAGGCACTGGAGATGTCATTTACACGCATTTCTCCAGGGATTGACTCTTGGCTGCAAGGAAGAATAAATCTTGATTCTATTCCCCAATGGAGTCAAATCATAACATACTCATCCTTTAAGGGGAGCTCAAGAACCCACATAGTGAAAGATGGGGCATAAAGCATATGGGTCAAAGGCACGTTCCTATGAGGGGTCTCTCTCTTGGCGGGGTAGGGGCAGGGGTGGGCGGGGGTGTGTGTGCAGCGTTCAGAGAAAAGTGGTTTAAGCTACATGGAATTGTTTGATTCCCATTCACCAGCGTCTAGAATTCTTGCCATCAGAGCCAAAGAGGGGACATGGTTTCTTTGCCCTAAAATACCTGTCTGCAGGAGGAGGTTCAGGGTCCCGCTGAGCAGGGAAGACAGATGCTGACCGCGGCAATGACCCTGGTGACAGAAGGTCCCTGATAGAAAGTCTGAAGCCCAAGGAACTTTAAAAGTAGCTATTCTCAACCGAGGGCTGTAAATACACACCGTAAATAGCAGATCTTGCACACGACCCCACGCTGAATCAATTAAAATGGGAACCGTGGGCTGCTTCTGAAAGCCTTTACGGCTGCTGCCCTGGCAGCCCCGTATCAGTAACATCTGCTGATGCTGCCTTTTGAGCAGAGTAATCAATCCTCCCCTGGAGGCTGCAGTGGAAGAAGGGAGTGTGCAGGCTGGGCGGCCATCAGCACCTGCCGTCGGCCGGAGTGGTGCTCCTCACATGCTGTAGATGCCCCTCCTCCTTCTTGGGCAGCGTGGCGAAGCCCTTCAAGGAGACCCTGGCTCTGCCCTTCTGCGGCCTGGCTGCAATGCATCCAGTTATTGAATTCCTCAACGTGTCCGTATGAGTCATAGCTTCCAAAGCAAGGGCTCCCCGACCCCGACACTACTCCTGGCTGTGGGAACAGCTGTCAGAGACACTTCCGGTCCAGGTGTCTGGAAGATGATTTATAGTATGTATTTAAGCAGCCTGGTGATATTTTATTAATCAAAATGTCAGGTAACCCAATGATAGCGCATTTGCAACGGGGCCCAATATTTCCAATCTTTTAAGTAAGCATTTTAGAGGTTGGCTTTCGGTTTTCATTTTTAGAGATCATCTTGTGCCCTAAGGAGTTTATTGGTTGCCTTCTTTTTTCCTACCAAGATTACGATTTCAAGCTATCACATATAAGGAATTCTAAGTAGATCCCATATCGCAGAGAGACAGGGGCTGTTATTCTCGTGTTGACTGTGGGGGGAAATGAATATTTCAAATTGCATATTCAGAGGTAATCAATGAGTAAGATTTCTGATGGTTTGTTTTTCACCCTTTTTAAAATGCTTCCTGTATGCCTCCGTCTTTCAAAAGGTCTTCCCTCGACTGACGCTTTTAAGTTCATCTTCAATATGTGTAATCCATGTTATCAGCTCCATTTTACAGACCAGGACCTGAGGATTCTGAAACTCACTGATGTCACCCAGTTCACGAGTCTCACAAACACAACTCCATCTCAGCAGCACTATGTGTGACTTTTGTATTAGCCCAGTTTTCCATTTATTTTTTCGTCTGTTCCTTTGCTCAGTAAACATTGTCTCCGTGTCTCTCTCTTCTGAGCAAAACATTGGGCACACAGAGGCAAACGCTTAGCTTCGCCTTTGTCCCTATGGAGCCACAATCTAGTGGAACATCAGATAAGCAATCAAGAATAACAATCCATTGTCCTAAGATCATTGAGAACTTTAAAAAAACTGCTATTTAACACGCATTCATCAAGCCCTTTGATGTGTTTTGGGCTGTCGTGAGCTAAAGCTGAGTAGGGACTGGGGTTATATTTAGATTGGGTGTGAGAATTCAAATTTCCCATAGTTCCTGCCACTCTCTTTTGTAGACCCCACGTGAGCCCAGAGCTCATCGTCATCAATTGACTTTTCTTTCACTCTACCTGTTTAGTACTTGTCTCAGTTCATTCAGTCCCTTATTTTCCTTGTTTGGTTCCTTTGGATGTGTCAGTTCTTGATCGGTCATCTGGTCCAGGATGCTTACTAGTTTTGCCTTCCCACACTACTTCCTCCCTACTTGGCAGAACTCTTGATTCTGTCAATAATCATATTGTATCTCCTTCCCCATCCCTCCACCATCACCACGGGGTGGGCTTGTGGCCCAAGCTAGGCCATTTAGACTCTTTTGCCTGGGAATTTTAGGATTGACAGAAGGAAAATGAACTTCTTAGTATCTTTACAAATTTTTTTTTCTTTGCCCATCCAAGTTAGAATCGATTCCTCTTGCATAAAAATCCAGACTGGTGATATGGATTGTATCAAGTGTTCTTTCCTAAAGAAGTAAATGGATTTTTCCAGGATGCTCTATCTTAAAGCACTTGTGGGTAACAATGAAAGAAGCAACTACAATCTCAGGCTTTACTCCGGAACCCGGGAGGGAAAAGTATCCAGAGTGTGTGGTTGGACTCTGTTTCTTACGGAGGCATAATTGAGTTCCTCCCACCCAGGGAACCATCCATCCCTCTCGCTGCAGTGTTAAAGGAACAGACAGAAGCATGGTTGAGAGTTCCCAATGAATCATCTCCTTTTGGGCACTTGCTCTAACCTTACTCTCTCTCACTGTTTTCAAACTGACATTCCTACAAAGAGTACAGCCCTCTGAATAAAAAAGCAACAAAGGGGTGCAGTCACATCGATAAGGAGGCCTAAGTTAAAGAAGGGATTGCTCGCCTTGGTTCCTTCTGAGCCAGTCAACTCATGAAGAATGGAGGGAAATCTCCTCTGAGACCCTTTTGAGAGGGCAAAGCTTTAATGGCTGAGTTAGTGACAGCTAACAAATTCTATTCATGTCTGTTTTGTGTAGAGAGTACAGGGAAGTTTTAAAAGGACGCTTTTACCTTGAGAAGAAAAGACCAGACTGTGTTAACAATTTTTAGGAAATCTAGCAATAGAATTTTCCCCTCCCCACCACATCACCCCCTCATACCCCCTGACCTTGATTAGATAAATGCTGTTTCTCCTTGTAAGGTGTTTACTGTGCGATTCAAATGTTGTTGGGGAACTTTCAAGGAAAAGATAGACTGCCTAGATGTACACTCTCTTCCTGCTGCATACACGCTGATTTGTTTGTTTGAATTTTAAAATAGAGTTCTGAGATACATGAGACCAAACCAAAACACCAAACTCACTGCCAGTGAGTGGGGAGAGAGTCCTGTGTTCTAGAAGTGATGAAGGAAGTCCTTTAAATAAATGCCCTTGCAGGCCAAAGAGAATGCAAGCTATAAGCAGGTGCTTAAGGCAGGGGCTTTAATATTTACATGCTTACACTGGGACAAGAGCTGTGACGTAAACATATCTCAGGCAGCGTCCGTGTTTGCTGACGGTGAGGAGGATGTGACACACTTGCTGATGCAGATCAAGGATTGCAGCCTTCAGTCTGGACTACAACTCAGTGTAAAGAAAACCAAATTTCTCACAACCAGAAAAGTAAGTAGCATCATGCTAAATGAAGGAACAATTGATGCTGTCAAAGATTTCACCTTGCTTGAACAATAAATGTTCATGGAAGGAGCAGTCAGAAGATCAAACGGCACATTGCATTTGGTAAATCTGCCGCACAAGACCTCTTTAAAGAGTTCAAAACAAGGATGTCACTTTGAGGACTAAGATGCACCTGACACAAGTCATGGCATTTTCAATCGCCTCATAAGCATGTGAAAGGTGGACATTGAATAAGGAAGACCAAAGAAGAATTGATGCATTTGAATTACAGTGAAGAATACTGAAAGTCATAGACTGCCAGAAGAACAAACAAATCTGTCTTGGAAGAAGTACAAGCAAAACGGTCCTTGGAGGCAAGGCAGGAGAGACTTCCTGTCCTCTCTCTTGTACTTTGGGGATGTTATCAGAAGAGATCAGTCCCTGGAAAAGGACATCAAGTTTGTTAAAGTCGAGGGGAAGTGAAAAACAGGAAGATCCTTGAGTTCATTTATTGTGCCAACCTGGCTGATAAACACATATAGGGTTAATTGAAGGGCGGAGGGATAAATGGCTCCTTGAGCCTTGCCTTTCTTGTTCTCAAGTCTCTTGCTTTGTGATGGTCTGACCAGGGTGCAGCTGCCTTAGCAGTTCCCTGCTTCAGCTGGAAGGATCACTTCCTGCAAGACATCCCTGAGGAGAAGCCACATAGACCTACCCCGATGCAGCCCTGGGTGCTGGAGCAGCCATGTGGAGATCCCCGCCAGCGCTGAAAGGTTTACACATTCACTGACTTGGCTTTCCCCCTGCAGTCAGCATCATTGCGTCTGTTTTGTGAGATGGAGGAGGACTTGGTGGATTGGTGTCGGGCATATGGGTTAATGTTGGACTTGTGGGCTTGGGCAGCACTGGGTGGGGATGTTTTCTTGATGTGCACACTTACCCTTTATAGAAAACTCTCTCTTACACGTGAGTTTCTGTGGATTTGTTTCTCTGAAGTACCCAGACTGACACAATCCTCGACAAGATGGAGTGGCCCAGTGGCTGCAACGGTGAGCTGAAGCATAGGAACCAGTGTGCGGATGCTCCAGAGCCAGGCAGCTGTTTTGTTCTGTTGTACACGCGCCACTTGGAGTCAAACCAACTCACAGCACCCAGAAACAACAAACGCTAAGAGAAGGCTGTTGAAGGACCTCTGAAGGGTGTTTTTGTTGTACGCCATCAATTAGATCCTACTCATGATGACTCGGTGGGACAGAATAGAAGTGACACATGGTATTACCTGGACTGTATTCCACCCCCCGTCCAACAGTTTTATTGGAAAGTAATCTATAAGAGGGAGTACCCCTCACCCCCCCGAAAAACCCCAAAAACCAAGAATGGCAAAAGTTCCTAGAGGCAGAGCTGTTGTAGTACACGTTTTCCCCAGTAGGCGAGCATCGAGCAACTCACTCAGAGTTAGTGCACCCCGTGGTGTCGCCTGAGAAGGTGCTCTGTGGTCACAGTGAATGTTTTTGTAAAAGCAATTTTGCTCAGACCTTATTTTTTGTCGTCCAGTTTAAGAGAACAGTGTGCGGCTGGGAAATTTTGTTTCCCGATCAGGAAAATTGCCGCAGAAAGTGTTGTGATGTTGAACACAGCTTACAATGACAGCGCTATGGGAAAAACTCAAGTGTACAAGTGGTTTTCTCCTTTCCCAAAAGGTGAAATGTCTCTTGATGACAAACCTCATTCTGGACATCTGTCGTATTCCTGAATGGACCAAAATGTAGACAAAATTCTCACACTTGTGCTCGCATACTGACGATGATGACAACGACAGATCATTGAAGAGATGAGAAGGTTATCTGGACTGTCGTGGAGCTTGGTTCAGTGAATTTTAATGGGAAATTTGGGAATGAGAAAGGTTGCTATGAAGTTTGTGCCTCAGGTTCTGACTAACCAGGAAAAATGGGATTGAGTGGAAACATGCCCTGCTTTGAAAGAACAACTCCTAAGCGATCCAGACTTTCCCCCCCCCACCATCATTACTAGTGAAGAGACATGGTGCTAATGCTATTCCTTTTTTCAAAAAAATAATTTTATTGGGGGCCCATACATCTTATATCACAATACATCATCTATCCATTGTTTCAAGTACATTTGTACAGTTGTTGACATCATCATTCTCAAAACATTTGCTTTCTACTTGAGCCCTTGGTATCAGCTCCTCATTTTCCCCTCCTTCCCACCCCCATTCCTCATGAGCCCTTGATAATTTATAAATTATTATTTTGTCATGCCTTACACTGTCTGACATCTCCCTTCACCCACTTTTCTGTTGGCCATCCCCAAGGGAGGGGATTATATGTAGATCTTTGTAACCGGTTCTCCCCTTCTACCCTACTTTCCTCCACCCATATTGTATTGTCACTCTTACCACTGGTCCTGAGGGGTTCATCTGTCCTGGATTCCCTGTGTTTCCAGTTCCCATCTATACCAGTGGACATCCTCTAGTCTAGCTGGATTTGTAAGGTAGAATTGGGATCATGATAGTGGGGGGGGCATTAAATAACTAGAGGAAAGTTGTATGTTTCATTATTGCTACACTGCTCCCTGACTGGCTCGTCTCTTCCTTGGGACCCTTCTGTAAGGGGATGTCCAGTTGTCTATGGATGGACTTTGGGTCCCCACTACATACTCCCCCTCATTCACAATGATATGATATTTTGTTCTTTGATGCCTGGTACCTGATCCCTTCGACATCTTGCAAACACACAGGCTGGTGTGCTTCTTCCCTGTGGGCTTTGTTGCTTCTGATCCAGATGGCCACTGGTGTATCCTCAAGCCTTGAAGACCCCAGACGCTATATCTTTTGATAGCCTGGCACCAAACATAATGCTATTCTTATGACCCCAAAAGCAAAGATCAATCAAGCCAGTGGAAGATGCCTTTGTCAGCTCGCCCTCCAAAAAAGTTCAAGTGAAGTCAAAGATCAGGATGATGCTCGTTTGTTTGTTTTTTTATATGAAGGAGGTAGTGCATCTGGAGTTCCTCCCAGCAGGTCACACAGCTAACCGTGCTTCCTATTTAGAGCTTCTGTAAAGAGTACATATCAGTGGGCAACAAAAAAGGTCTGATTTATGACAGGGCGGGGACTGGTTTTGCCATCACGACAATGCACTTGCTCACGCAGCCATCTTGGTGTGCCAGTTTTTGGCAAAAAGACAGCACGTCTCTCCTGCCCCTTGTGCCTTATACACCTGACCTCTCTCCATGGGACTTCACTTTGTTTCTGTGGATGCAGAGGGACAAGAAAGGGCAGCAATTTGACAAAGTAGAAGAGGAGAATTAAAAAATGAGGCCATCTAAATAGATGAGTTTGAAAAATGTTTCCAAGAATGGAATTGCAGATTGGACAAATGTATGAAGTGTACTGGAGGGTAATTTGAAGGTGATAAGGTTGTTTAGTGAAAAAAAATTCATACATAAGTTTGGAGGGGGCGGATAAAAAAATCCAAGTTTTGGGGGGTACCCCTTTGTGTATCATAAAATTTAATATTCAATCATCTCAAGGATAATTGTACAATCACCCCACAACAAGCTTACAGCATCTGTCCCTCCCATGGTTAAATTGCTCTGAGATGGGTTATACAATCACAATCCATTCTAGTGCTGCACCCCCCTCCCAGCTTCAATATTTACTCCTGAAATCCTCTCACCCACCCTATCCTCTACCCCCACCCTGTTCCCTATTTATCATTATGCATCCACTCCTGTGCCTCAGCTGGGAGACTCAACAGAAAACAATAAAAACAAAACAAAATTTCACTGAGGAGGTAAGGATAAAAACAGAATAGTATTCAGATAAAAACAAATAATACATAAGAAAGAAAAGACCCCCAACAACATTTAAAAAAATCCAGGGAAGAAGTTTAGATTCAAAATTTAGAATTTGGAATCAGTACAAGAGACTTGAACCCAGAACACATTCAGGTTGAGTTTATAGGGTGGTCAACTGGCCAGGTATCAAGGTCAATCCAGCATAATTAAGAGTACAATGGTCTCGGCTTTGTAGTAAGGTTGTTTGAGACTCTTGCCTGTGGCTAGAACAAATCTGCCAGGAGCTCAGTCTGACTAGATACTCCCCAGATGGGTTTGGGGGTCCCAGCATCCCCCATAGCCCTCCACAAACGGGGTGTTCATCATTGATGCTTTTTTCCTCGCCATATTTGAAGTTTGTAACTGTCATCTTTGCATCACAGAAACAGGTATGCTTCTTTCCATGTGGACTTAGTTGACCCCTCCCATAGATGGCTGTTTGTCTGAAGACAAACCTTTAAGACCCCTGACATTTTTCGATTGGTAGCCGGGCATCATCTGCTTTCTCCACCACACTTTGCTATAGCACCCTTATCTTCAGTGATCATTTCATGAAGGTGAATATTGAGCCGGTCCTTGATGTAAGAACTGATGGTTCTTAAGTTGGAGCTAGGATTCAGTGCAAGCACCAAACCCATTCCTGGTTCTGTGCCTTTTTTTTTTTAATTTCCTGTAACTTTGGAATTAATATATATGTCATATCATTCTATAGTTCACTCGTATCAAACATAATTGTGCAGTTTCTTCCATAATCATGTACGTTTCTCAAAGCTTGCTTTTCCTTTCTGAATGTCTTGACATCATCTCCCTCATATCTCCCCGACCCTCTGTACACCCCTTACCCCAAACCCTTGTTGGATTTTCTTTCCCTGTAGGCTCAACATCCCTGGGTTTCGTTTACTAAAAAGAAAAAAGAAACCCCACAGCTTTAAGAGAGTACGTCCAATGGAGAGGCACCTCTGAAATGCACCCTAGTGTAAAGGAGCGTAAGCAGAGTGTAATAGAAGGGTTGTCACAGGATTGCCGGGACCGTACATGTCTTAACACAGCATACAGAGCATTGATGAACCAAGACTTTGTTCACCAACCGACGGTACACCACTCTTCGTACAACTGTCTTCTTCTACCTCTGAGGGAGAGTGCGTTCTGTCTTAAGTCCTCAGGTTACAAGTGTTTCTGGGGTAGAGTCCAGTTCACCCAGTGGAGTTCACATTTGGGGTCTCGCTGAAGCAGCCTCTGGAGCCTGACATGCACCCTGAAGATCCAGGACTCAGTGTCCCAGTGTTCTGTGGCACGTGGCCTGGCTTCCTGGAGTACTGCCAGATGCCCTAGATCAACTGCCATCGGATTGCATGCCACTGAAGGCTCTCCTTGCCTAGTGATCCCAAGAGCATCCTCAGTCTCTCCTCCCCTCCTCCCCACAACAGACATGCACGTATGTTTGCCCTTACTCGAATATTTCCTCTCCCCTCTCCTCTGCTGCCCCTCCCATCAGTAAGCCTCATCCCTCTGACCTCACCCCAGACCCACATGGCTACCACTCAGCAGACAGTACCCCGTGCCCCATCTCTCCCCTGACCATTTGAATGCAGCTGATGTGAGGTGCCCTTGGGCCAAGTGACCTACACTGAAGCAGGTTATATGTGTGGTTCATTGGCACTGGTCCAGCTCTTTACCAGGTCGTCTGGTCTCCGCCAGAAAGTTGGATGGCCTGCAAGTCTGAGCTTGTGCCCATTCTGCTGCTTGCTCCTACCGTGGTAGACTCAGACAGTATTTGTCCTTTTGTGCTTGACTAACTTCATTGAGCATCGTGCCTTCCGGATTCCTCCAGGAGTTGAGATGGTCCATGAGTTCACACTATTGTGTGTATGGACCAGAGTTGTTATCCACTCTTCTATTGATGGACATTTAGGCTCTTCCTAGCTTCTTCCCTTTGTGACCTGTGCTGTATTCTTCATAGGAGCAGAACACCAGGTGTTTTCTAGGGTGAAGTGACTGGTGGAAATGAAAAGCCCATCTATTTTGTGTTGAGCAGCCCAACGCTCTATCATTTACCACCTGGACTCCTCTTTGAAGAGCACCTCTATAAAAAGAGGCTAGAAAAATTCCGCCTACTAGCCCAAAGAAATGGCAAGGCATGCCTGGAGTCCTGGGTAGCAGAACCTGCAGTTTCCACAAGCGAAGGCTATGAAATTTTACTTGCGCCCAAATGTACACATACATTTGTAAACACACAAATCTATCCAGGAGTGGTAGAATTACTAGGTCTCCTTCAAAATAAAATGAGACATCTTAGCACCTTGTGGAATTTCCAGAAGGACCAGACAACTGGGCATGTGCACTAATCAGTCAGAACAACACCCAAACCTATTATGAACCCCCAAAGATCCTATATGTCTACTCTAGACCAGATATGAGAAGGTCTCTCTCCCGCAACTTTACTGTCACGGTTAACACAAAATTTATGTCTTGCTCTACCATTCTCACACATGCCTCACTTTCTAGGTGGAACCTGATGCGGCACCCATGACCGAAATGTCATCAACAGGGCTGGACAGAGACATGTCAGGATGCTAACAGGCAATTCCCTAAATAATAGAACTGTGTTTAGAGCCGTTAGGAGATCCAAAAAACATGACAGTCATCTCCTACAACGACTAATCTATTAAAATAGGATATGAAAATTAATGTCGAATAGTAACTGGAATCATATATGTATAATGTATTCCCAAGAATAAATCTAACAAAGATATGCAAGACTTTTGAGAAGGAAGTTAAACATTTTATTAAAGTATGTCAAAGAAAACTGAAATAGGAAGATATAAGTTTTTCATGGATGAGAAGGCTCAATATTTTAAAATGTCAGTTCTCTTCCAATTCATTTATAAACTCATTTCAATTTCAATAAAATTCCAACCGGCTTTTTTTACTGAACCTGAGAGGTTGATTCCAATAGTAGATTAAATGGTCAAGCATAGGCAATAAATATATGATAAGATATGGAAAGGGTGTCCTGTACTCCAGAGACTAAACAGTAAACACAGCTTCTGTTGATGGTGGTGGGATAATAGGGAAAAGATAGTGATAATAGTTGTACAACAGGATGTGTATAAACAAGGTCAGTGAGTTGCAAAAATTATTGAATTGGCAAAGGCTTTGTGAGCTATATTTTATATATTTCTACAATAAAAATAGAAAATTTAAAGATACTTCTAAATATTTGAAAAGATTCATTAATGAAAACAATTGCCTTTAGGTCAGGGGTCCACTGCAAAGACATGGATTGGGAATTTGAAGAAGAACCCCAATGGTCAATACATATGTGAAAATACACACAGCCTTACTAGACTCACTAGTGAACTGCAAATGAAACCGGATGTCCATTTGTGCAAGGATGCAAAGAGAACACAGAAAGAGTCAAGGGCTCATTTAATACATACAGGGTTAGTATTCAAATCAAGGAGAGAAAGGATGGCTTAGTCAATTAATGGTGCTTGGCCATATACATGGACACCAAATCAAAACAAAACAACAACAAACTCCCCCCCCACACACACACACAATTCCTACCTCATGCCATAAACTCCAGAGGGACTTTATTATGATAAATTATGAAGAGCTAAATTTAAAAATCTTGAGAAGACTATAGACTAGAAAAATACCCTTTAGTGCATCTGTGTAGTACAGGATTTTATAAACAATATAGAAAAGCATAAATTAAAAAGAAAGAAAAAGATAATTGATTTGACAAAATCAAGTTTAGAAATTTTCATGATAGCAAGTACTGTAAACAAGGTTAAAAGAAAAGCCCGGGATGGAGTGTTTTAGTTACCTGCACTGCTATAGCAAAACTACTACAGGATGGAAACTTAAATAAATAGAAATTTATTTTCTTAGAGTTGCTGGACTTCAAACCCCCCTAGTGCCTCTGGAGGAAGATCCTTGTTCTTTGGCTCCTTGTTGATCTTCATGTGCGGTGGCATCCATCTTCCCCCACTTCTGCTTGCTAACTTGCTTGTTTAATTGCTTTTACAAGGAGGTACCCCCCCCCCCCCCACACACACACACGCCCTGCTCAACTAGAATAAGCTCTCTAGGTGGTTCCTACTCATAATGACACCATGGGACAGAATAGAACTGACCCACAGTATTACCTGGGCTGTATTCTACCCGCTCCCCACAGTCTTATTGGCAAGTTATTTATATGAGGGTCTACAACACCCCCTCCCACCAAACAACAAAAACAGAGGGGTAGGACTTTCGGAGGCGAGCCTCCGGCATCTCGCTCTGAGTGAGCACATCTGGTAGCATCTCCTGGGAAGGTTCCCTCTGGTCCCAGTGAATGTTTTCATAAAAGCAGTGTAGCTGGAACCTCGGTGTTTGTGATGGCCAATTGAAGAGAACAGTGTGCAGCTGTGAAATGTTGTTTCCTGTTCAGGAGAAATGTGACAGAAACTGTGGTGATAAGGAAGACGGCTTACAAGGACAGTGCTCTGGGAAAACTCAAGTGTACAAGTGGTTTTCTCACGTTAAGAAAGATGAAATCTAGATTGATGACAAACTTCATTCTGGACGTCCATCAACTCTCCGAATGGATGAAAATGTCCACTCGTGGTGCATTTGGAGTTTGTACCACTAGGCCAGACTGTTCATCAAATTTTCTATTTAGAGGTTCTCAAAAAATTCCCTAACAGTGCGTGACAAAAAGGGCTTGGTTTGTGGCAAGCAGGGGCCTGGTTTTGCCACCACTACAAGTGTGCTAGTTTTGGCAAAAACAGCTTGCCTCTCTTGTCCCACGCACCTTACTCACCTGACCTCACTCTGCGACTTCTCTTTGTTTCCACGGATGAAGAGGATTATGAAGAGACAGCGATTTGATGAAGTGGAAGACGTGAAGAAAAAAACGAGGGGAGGTGCTATTGTCCATCCACACAGATACTGTTTCCAAGAATGGAATTGCAGATTTGACAAATGTATTAATTGTAATGGAGAGTACTTTGAAGGTGATAAAGTTGTTTTGTAAAAAAATTTAAATACATAACTTTGGTAAAAAACTCCACTTTTGGGGGGGGTACCCCCTTATATATTTCAAAAGAGATTCACTGTAGACACACACTATTTTGATCTTGCCTCATTAACGTACAAAGACAACACATTCCCAAATAAAATTATAACCACGTGCGTGCTGTTATTGTGTTGTTAGTGGGTACTGATTTTGTCTCTAGGTACAACAAAGCAAAACACCATCATCAGCACAATTGGTTTTATGCTGGAACCTATTTGTGCAGCCACTGTGCCAATTCATCTTGTTGGGGATTTTCTGGTTTTATTTCTCACTGACCCTCTACTTTACCAAGCATGATATTCTTCTCCAGTAATGAGTCCCTCCTAAGAACATGTCCAAGGCATATGAGAGGAAGTCTTTCTACTCTCCCTTTTGAAGAGCTTTTTGGCTGTATTTCTCAAGACAGATTTGCTCATTCATCGGGCAGTGTTCTTTGTTAACACCATACCTCAAACGCATCAATTCTTCTCCTTTATTTCTTGTTCATTGTCTTGCCCTTACATGCATATGAGATGATGAAAAATACCAAGACTTAGGTTAAGTGCACCTTAGTTTTCAAAATGACATCCATGTTTTGTTTTTGCAGTAGATGTGCCCAATGCAATGTGTTAGGATTTATAATACTTATTTTGGGGAGACTAAATTCTATTCATAACACTGGAAAATATTTATAATACATTTTTCTGACAAAAGATCAATATCCAGAATATATGCCAAATTAATGTCTACAAATCAATATGAAAAAGATAAGCAACCCAGAGTAACAATAGGCAAAGCACTAGATTAGAAATCCATAAAAGAAGGAACCTAATGACCAATCACCAAAAAAAAAATCCCACTCACTGCCATCATTGATGCTACTCATGTGACCCAATAGGACAGAGTTGAATGGCCCCTGTGGGTGTCCACAACTGTACCTTTTTATGGGAGTAGAAAGACTCGTCTTTCTCCCTTGGCTTGTGGTTTCAAACTGCTGATCCTACATTACACATGTATGAAAATACCCACAACACTCTCATTAGTATTATTAAGGACATGCCAAATTAAACCATATGTATCCATTAGAATGTTAGGAAAATGTTCGTTGTTAAAGCTAAACATGGGCAAAGAGGGGTCAAATCTGACTTTCTCATATTGCACATCCTGATGGTACATTTCACCATTCAAGGGACAAAGTAATACTATTCTGGTCAAGGTAGTGTAACCGGGGCCAGACTTACCCTCTTCCTTAAAACAGTGATGGGGGGGGGGCGAGGAAGAACAGTTGTTTTCTGACATGAGATGTGAGCCAGCCGAGGACAGTGATCGCTAAGATACTGGAAACACATGAACGAACATCTCCAATTGCCTCTGCTTCCGACTTTGAGGATTTCTCAACTGCAGAAGGATGATGATAGGCAGAGCTGATGGCTTCCTGAATTGAGCTGGAGAGATGGACGTGGGAGTCCAGGAGAACCAAGCGGCTCCAGCTCATGGCAGAGCAGAAACCTGCAGCAGTGACTTCAAAGATCCATGGAGGAGACACATTGAGTTTTCAGCCAAATTCAGCTTAGTTCATGGGTCCAAGAGAACCAGCCACGGCTGGGGGGTACAAACAGTGTGCTTAGCCTGACCATCCACTTCTGGAAAATCTGTCATGGAAAATCGTGGTGCTGCCATGAATTGGGCTTCATTCTACTGCAGCCATTGGATAAGAATGACACCAACAGTTAAAGTCAGAGACTGGGATTTCTGAATTCTTGGTCTGGCCACGGGTCCAGATTCCACTGTCCTCATGCTATGTGGACAATGGCAGGGCCCAATCCAGTCACACAGTGTCCTAAGCCTCCTCTGTGACTTTTAAAAAATCATTTGATTAGGGGCTCATACAACTCTTATCACAATCCATACATACATTAATTGTGGAAAGCACATTCGTACATTCATTGCCCTCATCATTCTCAAAACAGTTGCTCCCCACCTGAGCCCCTGGCATCAGCTCATTTCCCCCATCCCTCTCCTCTATGACTTTGGCACACCTTGATGTCTCTTGGATTTCAAAATGGCCATTCTTGACAGGCCTCCCCCACGTCAGCCACCCCCCGAGGCTGGCATTATTGAAGCCTGCATTTGTCAAGTGACAGATTTAATGAAAAACGAGGCACTGACTCAATGCATTCGGAAGTAACTGAGCGTCCTCAGCTACATCACACTACAAAAACCACATCTGTGCGGTCAAGCTCAGAAGAGATTGATTTTTTTTTGAAGTTCTTCATCTCCTTCCGATATTTCATCTGCGGAAGTCAATATTGTGGTGTCCCCTCCAAACAGTACCTGTTCACATATGAATTGGTGGGTGGGAGATCAGGGAATCACTCCCAGCCAACCCTTCCTTTGTTAATCAGAAGCCAACATCTTTGCTGTTTTAATGAAAGACAGACTCCAGCCTGGCGTGATATCCAGCCTTAGGTGCATCTGACAACATGACATATCGGTCTCAGCACCAGATCAACACGAGGCCTCAAGAGCTGTCTAGTGAAATAATGGGAAGTAAAACCTTGCTACATCACTCTCCCATTGCATTGAAGGGGTTTGGAGAGACAGGAATTGGGAGAAGCAGACGAAGCGTTTAGCCTGTGGATTGAGGAGACGGGCAAGGTCAGTTTGTTACCTTTGAAGAGGCTGTACAGAGCTGGAGCCCAATGTGGATGTTCTTCACCTTGACTTTATTTGGTCATTCACAGGGACCAGATCTCGGGAAAATAAATCCTGTTGAAACCAGAGTCCAAATATTGGCTAGCCTATCTATGCTTTATTAATTGGATATTGGGGACCTCCCTGGTTGGAGAGTCAGGGCCACTGCTGGGAGCTTCATACTCAGTTGGCAAATAACAACCAAAAGCTGAGTGTGGAGTTAAGAGCAGAAAACAGGATGTTCTTCTAGAATGGTTGATCTTGGCTGGACTAAGCATTCAAAATATTTCCCTTCTTTCTTCCCTCCTTTGTGTCCTTTCTTCTTTTCTTTCTCCCTTCCCCCTGTCCTTTCTTGCTACCGGTATTCAGCATTTAAGGGTTTTTTTGCAGGCACTGGCAAAGACACAGATAACCATGTCCATTCCCGAGAGTTCATGTACTCCCAGATGAGGAGACAGATCAGACAGAGCACCGTGTCAGTAATGGCTTCCTCCCCTCCAAAGTGAGTATGGTAAGTGGATCTACGTCAGAAGCAGAGGGCGATGGTGAGGATTCAGACAGAAGGTACCATAAGCAATCGATTTGTGAGTGGCTCCGGGGCACATGATAAATGTTGGGTACAATCATTTTGATTCCTCTCTTACTTTGTGTTGATGAACAAAGAGCTATGGAGGCACAGCAGAGGAGAAATGGATGCTCCAGGAAATCAGCAAAGCCCTTACAGCTGGGAGGACCATGGCTGGCAGGCAAGCACGAGCAAGCCTCCACTCTCCAGAGACCGGGGCTGAGGGTCTGGCACAGGGGGGTGGATACTGATACTGTCTTTAGTGAATGAGGAGGGGCATTGAGGTGGGAGAGATAAAAGTTCTGCATGTGATAACGGGAACTCTGAAGGAATGAACAAAGGGGGCGTTTGAACAGTGAAAATATGATTGAAATTCTAGAAAGGTAACACGGACGACAGCACAGAGTTGCAGAAAGTAGATTAGGAGGCATTTCCAGGAATCCATAGGCGATGCAAACAGTGAAGGCATTCAGCTGCAGATTCAAAGGTCGGAGGTTCAAGTCCACTCAGAAGTGCCATGGAAGAAAAGCCTGGTGATCTATTTTAAAAGACCATCACAGGAAACCCCCCGGAGCACAGTTTACTGCGGCGTATAGGCCACATATTGCAATGAACTTAACCAAAGCTGTTTCTTTCTGTTTTTTTGACAAATGCAAATTTCTCACAGTTTAAGAAGCTACCAGTCTGACTTTGGGCCACTGACTCCGGGGAAAGTCTTTCTCTGTCAATTCTGGGGGACGGTTCTTGTTTTCAACTTGTTTTCTCACTCCTGGGAGATTTCCAGGGGTCCTGGCATCAATCTTTCCACGTCGCTGCTTCTTGCTCTTGTTATTTAAGCTCCTGGATATTTCCAAAGAGGTTGATTTAAGATCATCTTACACTGATCAATTGTCTCCTTAATGTAACAAAGACTAGCTATCCCCAAATGGGATGATACTCATAGAGCCTAGCGGGTTGTGTTAGGGGTTGTTTGGGGGTGTGCGAAGATATACTTAAGTAATCCATAACATGCTGCCCTTTGCCCCTCAAAATCCATGTCCTTGCCACATGCAAAACACATTCACCCATTACGTCACCCCAAAGTTTTAAATCAACCCAATCTAAAATCTCTTCTGAATCATATAAAGCAAATATAGGTAGAACTTAGGTATATTCGATCGTGGGTTGCAATTCCTCTTCAGCTGTGACCTGTAGGATAGACTACAGATCACCTGCTTCCTGAAAACAAATGTGGAACAGGTGGAACCAGGGATACATTTCCATTACAAATGGGAGTTGTAGGGAAATGGGCAAAAAAGACTGAACCGCTTGGTTTGGGATGTTGTTGTTACTTTGTTTTATTTTGGTTTGGGTTCAGTTTTTTAATGCATTAAGGTATAAAACAACGAGGCCTTAGACCAAATCTGTATAAACAGAGAGAGAAATGAGAGGCTACCGTTGTGAGATACCAGTTGTCAGAAAATGCTCACCAATGGAACTCTGGAGGTGGAAAAAAAGGAATGGTTGAGTGTATCTCTTTATCGACTTGAGTGGGTGATGACTCAGCAAACACAAGAAAGGCATTGAATGAGGAGGCTCAGGACAAGGACATTTCCGTTTGGACAAGGGTTGGTAGTGCTTATGGGACATTGAGACAGACATGTTCGAAATAAGGTCTGGAGCTCAGAAAAGAAGTGAGGGTTGGAGCTACCATGTTGGGGCTATTGTAAATCAGGGTCACTTAAGGGGAAGGACAGAGAAGGCAGGAGGGCAGACAAACACCAGAGGAGTTCCGAAAAGAACACACTCAGCTGAGGAGCTGAGGAAGAAGTCATGTGGAGAGGCAGGAAAGGAAGACAACAGGGCAGGGTGGCCAGCTGGGCAGTCACACACAGGGGCAAGTAGCATGAGTGCTTTGATATCTGGGCATGCTGTTTCTCAAATAGATGCAAAATAAAAAATTAATGCACCCTCAAACTTCACTTTTCTAAGGTTCCTTATTCGTCAGCAAAGTTTCGTTGACAGAGCATACAGCTTCTCGTCGAATTTGTCTGGCCCAGTAGATGTGTAAGTAATCGTTGAAATGGATATTATCATTTCCAACCTGAAAGCTCATCCTTCAGGCCGGTTATTATCAGAAGCCTCCTTTATCCATTCAGGAACACACTGATAACCGGTCAGGTAGATGGTTTCCATGGAAACTAATCTCATAGAGTCATTAATCATTTCTCTCAGGGCTAATGTCATCCAGTGACCTGCTCTGCCCCTGTCTCCTCACTCTGGCCCTGATTCATGAAAGAGTGGCTCAGGGTGAGGCAGGATTTGCTGACCCGTGTCCCCCCACCCCCCCCACTGGGAGCTAGGCTATCTCTTCCACATTATTCCTATGACCTTTTCGAATACAGTAAACATGGTTTCCATGTTGACATTTTCTAGAGGACTGTGCACCTAGGTTTACATTTTGACTGCTCCTTAGAGGTTCAGATCGTGAAACTTCATCTCCCTTACTTTGGACACATTGTCAGGAGAGATCAGTCTCTGGCGAAGGACATCATGCTTAGCAAAGTAGAGGAACGGAGAATAAAAGGAAGCCCCTCAATTAGATGGATTGACACAGTGTCTGCATTAATGGGCTCAATCATAAGTACAATTGTGAGGCTGGCACAGGGCCAGGCAGTGTTTAGTTCTATTGTGCACAGAGCTGCCACGTGTCTTGACTAACTCGATGGCACCCAACACCACCACCTTTGGCATATAAGATATGTTATTTAAATGACATGAGCGTCCTTTTTTCATCTGTAAAATACAAATAAATCCTAACTCATGGGCTACTTGAGAGGATTGCTGATGTGATAGATTAAAACTAGAAGTCCCTAAGTGACACAAATGGGCTACTAACTGGAAGGTTGGTGGTTTGAATACACCTATTTACTCACCGCAATACTCTGAGTTGAGAAACAGTTTAGGTTATAGGACCGAACATTTGTTCTTACGTATATTTTTTCCTATATTAACTGATGATTGACCATTCTTCTTAGCTATTGTTTGGTTTCATTTTTTACCTCTAGTTTATATTTTATATCATTATTTCTATCATATCATATCACATCTTTTACCTATTTCCCCCTATTTACTGTGTTGTTTATTCTCTTTATAGTAGATATTTGCTATGAATGTCTTAGTAAGAAAATTTTGGTATATATTTTAAATATTTCCTGTTTCCTTTCAAATAAGCAATGTATGCATGTGTGCAAAATTCAAACTGTCCAAAAGCATCGATAGTGAAAAGAAAAATTCCCATTTGTGTCCCCCATCATTCAGTGCTCCTCTCCCGTGTCAACTACGGGTAGAGTCTTGTTCATCCTTCCCGACATATTTCATGCATAGATAGAATATATACCTTTATATATTCCCTTTTTAACACTTCTAATAGCTTATGTAAATTGGCTTGTTGTTGTTGTTGTTGTTAGGACAACACAGAGTAACCCCTGTGACAGAATGAAACTGCCCCATAGCATTTTCTAGGCTGTCCATCTTTGTGAGAAGGAGCCCTGGTGGCTCAACGGTTAAGTGCTCAACTGCAAACTTTCAGAATGCCAGGCTGAACCCACCAATCAGTCCACAGGGAGGAACCAGGTGTGTTCTCTGCCTATTATGACTACAGCCCTACATCAAAGACACAAGACTGAAAACAGGGTGCCAGAAATATCCATTGGTAAACAAGTTCTAGGGGAAAAAAATAACACGTTCTATGGATAAAAGAAAACTTTCATGTGAAGAGGACATTAATATGACTTAGAAATAACAGCCTAGTTTAAACTTAGAAAGACAAAGGTAAATCTCGGAGTAACCACAAAGAAAATTAATGAAATACTCACTAAAAGAAGAAAATTATAAAGACTCAATAAGCACAAATTCAACAACATTGAAGAAAGTGAAAAGAAAACCCATAAACAAACTCAGCATATCAAATTCAGTAGAACAAAGAAGTTGTCAACATCACCAAAAGTATATATAATCAAATGAGAACAATAAGTTCATGCCTATCGATAATCACACAGGATATAAATGATTTAAATGCACCAGGCAAAAAACAGGGTGTGGCAGAATATATATTTTTAACATGCCTCATCGATATGTTCCCTATAAGAGACTCATATTAGATACAAAGATGTAAATAAACTGAAAAACAAGAGATGGAAAAAAATAAAGAAAACAATAACAACAACAATAACAAAATCAAGAGTGGCAATATTAATCTCTGGCAAAAGAGACCTTAAGTCAAAATCACAAGACACAAAAAAGGGCATTATATAATGATTAAAGAATAATCCCCCGCAGAAGACATAAAAGAAACTAACAACTAGAAAGGAAAAGAGACCACTTCACGGTAACTGTGGAAGAATTAACACACCACTTTTGATGAAGATCAAAAAGAACTCAATAAATATACAGAAGATCAGAATGATGCAGTCAACTAACTTGACCTCATAGACATATACAGAGCACCACACTCAACAGCAACACAATACATGTTTTGCTCCAATGGGTATGGATTGCGCTTTGGAATTGACCATGTTTTAGGCTAACCAGCAAGTCTCAATAAATTGGCAAAACACTAAAATAATACAAATCAACTGATCTGATCACAGCGCAACCAGACTAGAACTTAACAACAGAAAGAGCAATGAAAAAAAGGATAATTCAATACATGGAAAAATGAATCGCACTTTGCCTAAAAACAAATAAGGAGTAGAAGAAATTAAAAATTTCCTAAAATCAAATACAATTTAAAAACATTATAACACCTTTGGGACACAGCAGAAATGTACTTAGCAAATCACTTATAGATATACATGCACACAATGTAAAAGAAGAAAGACTCCAAACCAAAACTTGTCCTACAACAAAAGAAAACAAACAGAAAAGAGTAACAAAAGCCCACAGTCCCCAGAAGAAGGGAAATATAAAGATCAGTGCTAAATAAGTGAAACCTTAAAACTAGACAATCGAGTTTAGAAGTGGGTTCTTTGAGAGGACCAACAAAATTGATCAACTGCTGGACAGTTTAACAAAGGGAAAGAATGAGAACATCATACAGCCCAAACAAGAAATGAACTGGGTAACATTGCAACAGAGCGAAGTCAGATTAAAAAAAGACCAGAATATTATGAAAAGTTGTACTCCAACAAATTTGAGAACCTAAAAGAAATGGATTAATTTCTAGACACATAGTACTCACTTAATTAACACAAACTGAGATCCAAATTTTGAAAAGACGCATAACAAAATTAAAACATCGAAAAGTATAAGTAATCCCTAAAAAAAAGAGGGCTAACCCAGGTGGCTTCACTGGGTCCTCATACCAAACCTTCAGAGATGAGCTGACACCAATTCTACTTAAACTATTCCAGAACACACACAAGGGAAAGCAGTTCCTATTCCATTCTTTGAAGCAAACATAGCCAAGTCACCAAAGCCAGAAAAAAAATCACTAAAAAGAAAATTAATGACTAAAATCCCTCATTAATACAGATGCAGAAATTCTCAACAAAATTCTAGCTGGTAGAATTCAACATCATGTAAAAATAATAATACACCACAACCAAGTGGACTTCATACCAGTTATGCAAGGGTAGCTCAACATTTAAAAACTCAATAGCACACCCCACTACATAAATAAAGCAAAAGAAGAGATCATCTCAATGCAATGGACTTTAATAAAGTCCAACAGCCATCCAGATTTTAAAAAATAATAACTTTCAGCAAAATAGGAATAGAATAGAATTTCCTCTGAATAACTAAGGACATATATTAAAAACCAATAGTCAAAATTATTCATTCTCAATAGAGAGAGACTAAAAGTATTCCTGAGAACTGAACCAAGACAAGGATACCCTTTATCACCATTCTTCAATTCAATTGTATTCAATATTGTGCTGGAATTCTTAGCTAGTGACACCATTGCACCCCAACAGTAATGGCACTGATTCAAAACGAACCAAAGAAACCCCAGAAAACAGAAACTAACAAATGCCAGTAAGACTGTTGGAAAACTAGAACTCTTATATATTTCTTATGGAATTGCAAAATAGTATAGCCACTATGGAAAACTATTTGTCACGCCCTAAAACAGCTAGAAATAGAATTACCATTTGACCCCTGCAATCCCACGCCTAGCTATAGATCCCAGGGTAATAAGGACTGTGACATAACTAGACATATGCACACCATGTTTATTGCAACAATCTGCAAAAATAGCAAAAAGATCGATACGACCAAGTGTTCATCGATGGGTGACTGGACTAAACAAACTGCAGAATACGTGTGCAATGGACACTGCATAAGGATCAAGAACATCCAGGAGGGTGTTTTGTTTGGGAGGACGTTATGCTGAGTGAAATAAGTCAAGCATCGAAGGACAAAGATGGCATGAGACCATTTTTATGAAAAGTCAAGAATAGGTTTGCACACATACAGAAACATTCTTGGATGGGGGACTAGAAGGAGGAAGAATCACTAACTAAACAGTATACAACAGTGAATTCTAGCGAAGGCAAGGCAACACACAATGTGGGAGAAGTCGGCACAGGGTGACAAGGCAAAGGGAGACACTGGAAAGTACACATGCATAAACAACTACCGTAAGCGCTAAATTATATCAACTCTAAACCAGCAGTAATCGCTAAAAGGCATTAGTTACTAGATACATAGGTAAATATATAGGCTGAAGAGGCGGAGGAAGTTGTACAGATGTATACCCTTGTATAGATAAATAGGTACGGCAGTGGTTATTTCCACATACAGATTTGTAAATCTACATGCGCACACACACGTGTGTAATATATGATAGGGAGCACCATTATAGAAATGACTTAGAAACTGCACGGTGAATGTCATTGCAACACATGAGTTTAGCTATCGAATAAATGGCCTAGGTATAGAATAATTAGGATAAAGTGTGATGCTGTTGTTAGTAAGTGCCATCAGGTGGATGATGGCTTCCAGCGACCTCATAGGGCAGAGAAGTGTCCCTTAGGGCTGTCAGGCTGTGATTTTCATATGAGCAGATCCCCCACAGCACTGATTAACCGCTGTGCCCGCCAGGGGTCTATAGGAATGGTTCCAATTTAAACCCTCTCCAGCAGTGTTTGAGAATATTTGTCTTCCCATAGGTTTTTCCACACAGAATGGAAAAGTCTTCTGAGCGTGATAAGATAAAAGATAACTCGGCATAGTTCTAATTACACCATTCTGATTGTGATTTAGGTGGAGCAAATTTTCATAGATCATTTATTTTTCCTTCCTGTGTGTGAAAAGGCTCTTCATGTACTTTCCAATTGTTCCTACTGACGCTTTTCTCCTATTCATAGTTATTTGTAAAGCTTTTAACATGTTAGTGAATTTAGTCATTTGTGATATAAATGGAAAAGGTTGCTTCCCATGTTTTTGTCTTTGGCTTTAGTTTATATATCTGAGTAGTTACATTTACCCACAATTTTCTTTTATGACTTGGGTTTTGTGTTATGCTTAGAAAGCTCCTTCTGCTTCCTAAAATGATTTTTTAGGCTGCCATTTTATGGTGTTTAATTTTTTTAAATATATAAATATTTGTACCAGTTGGAATTTGTTTAGTGTAAGGTGATGAATTATTACTTCAATTTAATTTTCCTTCCAGATGACTAACAGTTGTCTCAATTATTTTTAAAATAATCTATCACTTCTCCACTTACTTGAAAATTTATCAAATGATAGATTTTAAAAAAATGAATTTGTGGATTACATTAGCAAATAGGTTCACCTTTCCTTTCCAGGTCAGTTGTTGGGTTTGAACCATCAACCTTAGGAGTGATCAGACCAATACTTAGCTCACTGTTCCACCAGGGTTCTTAAGTCAAATGAAAACAAACAAGCAAAAGCACACACGAAAATAAAACCCACTGTAAAAAAAAATGAATTTGTGTCCATTTCTATTCATTCTTTAAATCTGCCTGTGGATTTTTAACCCCAGTATCATACATTTTTATTGACTATAGTTTGAAAGTATCTTTTAATATCTGGCAGATCTAATCTATTCTCATTATGAATAGATTATTCAAAGTCCATTTCATATTTTTTTCCTAGTATGCTTGCCTGTCCATTTTTCCAAATGAACTTCAGAACCATTTTGACTAATCGCAAAGAGCCAAAAGATGGAATTTTAATCAGGAGCTCATTGTCTGTATAAATTTTCTTAGGAAGAAGTGATGGTTTTACGACATTGAATTTCCTCTCAAGATAAAAGTACCTTTTGTTTAAGTCATCTCTTTTGTCAGTCAGTAACTCTATACAGTTTTCCTTACATGTCGTTGCTAAGTGTTGTCAGGCAGGCTTCAGCTTATGAAGACTTGATGTTCAACAGAGGCCAGGGTTGGCTGGTCTTTCCCTGTCCTCGCCATTGTTGTGTCAGCCCATCCTGGCAGCCGCTGTGCCAGTCCACCTCGTTTAAGGTCTGCGTCCTTCTCACCGAACCTCCACTTTACCAAGCGGTCTTTCCTCTGGATGACATGTCCAAGGATGTGAAACAAATTCTAACCATTCTGGCTTCTAAACAGTATTCCAGAGAGACTTATTTCAAAACAAGCCGGTTTGTTCTCCTGGAAGTCCGTGGCACATTTAAATGTTCTTTGCCAACGTTGTAATTCACAAATCATTCTTTTGGCCCTCTTATTCATTGTCTGTGAGTCTGACATTCACCTACATATTTATTTTGAAGTTTATTCCTAGGGTTTTGATGTTCATTTTGTTTTGTTTTTAGTCAGAATGTCTCCTTTCAAAAATTGTTGTTTACTCTCAGTGTTTGAGATAGACAAAAAATTTCAATGCATGTTACATTTAATCTAAAGTTTTTCCTTCACAATTAAAAATATTAATCAAAGTGTACAGATTACTTAAAATCCAAAGATTAATAACTTAGTAATAACTTAAGCTTAAATATGAAAGTCACTCGTTCTTCATTTTGTTACCAGATGTCAAGTAGTTTTTAACTTCATATTTTCTTCCAACAGCTAAGTACTCTAGTACCATTTATTCAATTATCTACTTTTCCCCTAATTTGAAATTTCATTATATATATCTGTTTCTAAGGTTTTTATTCTACTCCCTGAATAAATTGATTTATGTTTTACATTGCTTTATTTAGGGAAGCTTT
The DNA here is from genome assembly GCF_050624435.1 of Tenrec ecaudatus. NCBI lineage: Eukaryota > Metazoa > Chordata > Mammalia > Afrosoricida > Tenrecidae > Tenrec > Tenrec ecaudatus. The sequence continues at coordinate 50,714,486 of NC_134546.1, forward strand.
CGATTATATCTTGCAACTAGGTAGAGCAAAGTCTCCTGAATTATTATTTTTGCTGAGAAGCAAGTTATCTTTACTTATTCTTACTATACATGTTTTAGACGTGGTTTAAAAAATTCCTAAAATTAAGGTAGATTTTTAAAAAATTGCATAAATGTATAAGGTAATTGGTGAAATTGACATCATTAAAGTATCATACAAGGGAACTTCAAAAAATTGGTAGAGAAATGGAATTAAAAGAAAATGAGAAAGCTGTCTCTAAAAGTGAGCCAGGGACATAATTATATGAATGGGTTTTGAGCTCTCTCTTAACCGTAGCCCTAATTAAAGAACAATTAGTTTTTGTGCCATGGCCCTGCATGGTACGTGCCCTCATGAGATCACTGAAGGTATAGGTGTATACAGCAATGTGTGGTGGAGAAATCAGATGGTGATCATGTTCAGCTATCAGGAAAAATATCATCTGGGGTCTTAAAGCCTGGTCTCAAAACAAGCAGCCATCGAATTGAGGCGTCTGCTAAATCCACACAAGAAGCCCACCAGCACGTGTGGTCCAAGGATGGTAAACAATAAGATCTAAACCTGCAGGAGGGAACAGTACCAGTACCTACATTGTAAACACTCAGACTGTGAAACACTGTGGATGAGAGTGGAAGCCAAAATACATGTGCAGCGTCCCTACATGGATTGATTTCCCATGAATCCCCACTGCCCACAGATTGGGCAGGTGAGCAGCCCTACCATCGCAAAAAGAACATGTTGAAGAAGTTCTAGACACTGCGCTTAGACTGGAATGCCACTCTCTGCTTTGAGATCTCCCTTTGGACTCACTTTCAATGTATCCTAAATCTTTTAATATCACTTGATTTCCTTAGTATGAGCTCTTTCAATGTTTTATGTGATCGTTGTTGCTGCATCTTTTTGTCCATCTTTCTTTGTTATATACTGAATCCGTAATTTAAATAACAATTACCTGGGGCATGAGCGAGAGGGGTGGAGGAGGTGGAAAGCCACCATCAATGCGTACAAGGAGGAAGAAAATGTTCCAAAGTTAATTATGGTGCTGGTTGCCCAACTGTGCTTCATATGATTTGACTATTCATTGTATGAGGTGTTTGTTGTAGCTCAATAAAAACAGTTTTTAAAATAATGGGATTTTCTCCTACACTTTCAGAATTCTCCTTGTAGATGAACAATTCTTTCCCCATTTCGTCCAGTCGTTTTTCCTTTTTCCTCCCCGTTTCCTGGGTTTATTTTCACAGTCCAGCATTGCATTTGTTCCTTGTATGGTTACTAATGACTGACATTTATGGATGGACCAGGTCTGAAAGTCATGTAACTTCGTGTGTTCCTCACAAAAAGGTTTTGGGGAAGGCACTACGATTATGGTCATGTTATTAAACCGAATGGACTTTAAACAGCTGGTCCAGAGTTCTGTAGTCACGAGATGGAGGAAAGATGGGATCGCAGAGCTCACATTGCTAGTTCTTGCTCTCGTGTTCCGCAGAGATGTAGAAGGCCTGGGCCTGGACCATGAGCAGCTCGTGCTCCAGCGGAGGAAAGAAACCTTCTTGAAAAGGTATTCCTTCCCACATTGACTAGAAAGCTTATCTTTTCTGTTTCTTTTGGGGTCACTGTTGGCAATAGCTGAGTTCCTCTATCAATGACCACTAAAATTATATTAGGAGCCTTATGTCTAAGACTTTAAGCTTAAGGCCATCGGGACCAAGGTTGGTTATGTGACCATTGGATTTGGGTTGGGTAATTTTAAAGTATTTTAAGCCAGATTCTCAAATCTATTAGTTTAGAGCTTAAACTGATAATTTTCTATTTGCTTTTTGCTTGTAGCTAGAAAGCTAACCTTATTCTTAATTTTGACTACTCATATTTTCCCCAATTAGACTAGTTTTGCCTAGTATTTGTGAGGTAGTTAGTTTATTGTGCCAACCTGAGCAATAAACACACGTGGGGTTAATTGAAGGGCAGAGGGATAAATGGCTCATTGAGCCTCGCCTTTTTAATTCTCCTCCAGTCTCTTGCTTTCTGATGGTCGGACAAGGGTGCAGCTGCCTTAGCCAGGTAGGACCAGGGTACAGCTGGCAAAGCTCACTTCCTCCAAGACATCCCCGAGGAGAAGCCACATGGACCTACTCCAATGCAGCCCTGGGTGCTGGAGAAGCTGTGTGGAGACCTTTGCCAGCGCTGAGATGTTTACACATTCACTGACTCAGCTTTCCTCCTACAGTCGGCATCATTGCCTGTTTTGTAAGATGGAAGAGGACTTCGTGGATTGGTGTTGGACATATTGGTTAATGGGTTAATGTTGGACTTGTGGGCTTGGGCAGCACTGGGTTAGGATGTTTTCTTGATGCGCACTTAACCTTTATATAAAACTCTCTCTTATACATGAGTTTCTGTGGATTTGTTTCTCTAAAGTACCCAGACTAACACAATATGGGTTTCATGAACAAAGGGCCTTTGAATTAGCTTAGAGACTTTGTAATTTTGTTTACTGTTTCTAAATATTCTTAAAGGTTGCCTGGTGGCACTGCAGGGTAAATACTGGAGGGCAAACCACAAGGTAGGTGGTTCAAACTCACCTGCTGCTCTGTGGAAGCCAAGTGAAGCTGTTCCTCTAAAGACTCACAGCCTTGGAAACTCTTCATGGAGTCTGAGTTGGCATGGATGGATGGCAGTGATATTTTGTTTAAAATTATGTTTATTTTCTATGTTCTCCCTTATTACTTTCCCCCCTCTAGATTTAAGATATAGAATTAAAAGTCTAGTTTATTCGTATCCTTTCTTCTTTGATAATAAATACATTAGTGCTATTATATTGTTTTGTATTTACTGCTGAGATATTGATAGATGGCATTCTTTAAAATGCTCTAATTGTGGTTTCGAATTTTTCTTTACTCTATAATTACCGAAGATCCTTCTCTAAAATTCCAAATGATTGGATTGAAAAATATGCATACGTCATTAGGCGTTTAGCATCTCTTCTAACAGATGAGCCTGGTTTCCTGGCTCCTGGAGTTTTGTTGTTGTTAGTGTAAGAAACCTTCGTTTTATTGGGAATGATAATAGTGCTAAAAGGTCAGTGGTTTGAAACCACCCAGACCGTCTGAGGGAAAAAAGACCTTGTGATCTGAGAACTCGGGGTGGGCAGTGTTGCACAATCACACACGGGGGTGCCAGCATCGACTCCATGCCACCCAAGAGTCACAGCAATGTAAAGTTATCCGACATGTTAAATGAAATCATCCATGTCCTCAATAAGCACAGTTGTCACTAATCCCAATGCAATTGAAATCGTGAACTTTACAAGTCTCTTTTAAATTAAGTTTCCTCGAACCACACTTTTAACTATAGAGAGCCTTGTTAATGGAGCTTGAACTTGAGTCAGTGCTAAGCATAAAATTGGTCATGTTATTTCTGGGTGTTCTTTCTCTGAGCTGGGGATGGTTGTCGATTTCCATCAAACTTCAGGATTCTTAGGTATATTTACCTTGTGGTCTGTTTCCTGGCTCCAAGGGTGCAGGCCAGCATTCAGGTTGAGAAACAGTCCCCCACTTTCAGGGCTCAGTTCTCCCACTCATTGGAGCAAAGAGACATGGCCACTCCCATACCTCCATCTGTGAAACGAGGCTGTTAACAGCCCCGCCTTCTTTGGATTATCATGATTAAATGAGTCCATGCCTGTAAAGCATTTAAACACCTCGAGGTGGTTAGCACGAGGTAAACATGAGCTTTCATTACCTATTATTCATATCTTCCTTTCTTTCTTATTCAGGGCCTCTCTCCCTTGCATAAAAAATAATCCTCATTAATTCAATTGAATACAAGAATACTTTGAGTGTCTACCATGTCCCAGCCACTGTGCTAATACTTATACAAAGTTCATTTGCTATCGATGTTGTTAGACGGCTTGAGTAGGTTTTCCCTTCAGAGCGACTGCAGGAGAACTGCATCTATCAAGATCACAGTCAGGAAAACCCTACGGGGACAATTCTAATGTGCCACAAGGGCTCATAGGAATAGATTTGGCAGGACCCAACAAAAGCAGAGTGGTTGGGAGTGGTCTCTTAGGGAGACTGTGACTCTCTATGGGAGTAAAGCACCTCATCTTTCTCCCGACGTGTTGCTGGTATTGCTGACCTCGAGGTAAGCAGTCAAACTGACACCACTATACCACCAAGGCTTGTACGTCCTAATTTCTCCCCCATTTGCTCATCTGTTGTACTCTTATTTAGACCAGGTCCCTGAACTCTGATGAAGCCAGTTTTTAGAGCAGATATCTGTATATCCTCTTTCCCTCCTCATAGGTGTCTACACAGGGCCAGAATCATACTTGATGGATTAAAAAATTGTTAGACCCTTAATTAATCATCGCTTGTTCCCATCACCATAGTTATAAAAGCCTAATCCCCCCTGAAATCCTCCTTAGTCTTTGAAGATGAGAAGTTAGCAGATTTGTCTTTGCAAAATTCACAGAGTTCCTTTTACACAGTTCTGTTCAGAAATCCAAGGGAGCAGACGGGACTGGCTGGTGGTTACCAAATGGCTGAGAGACAAGAAGGAAAGGGGTGCAGGAACCTCGAAATTACAGCTTCCATTGCTGAAATGTCAACTCTCCTGAAGTCAAGCCCATTAATCTTATTTTATTGCAAGATTCAAAATCGCTCTGCTGTGGCAGCCACAAAATTGATAGATGGGCTTCCCTGTGTTCACCCAGCACCTCGGCTGCCTGGGAAACCAGATGAACAGGGAGAGGAAATGAAACCGCCTTCGAGCGTCACAGTAACTACTGGGAGAGGAAGATGGCATATTCATGCTCTTTGGCCTTCAACTTGCATATACTTGATTTTTTAATGCATTTTGAAAATAAGCAAATGAGAACAGCAGCAGTGCTGAGATCGTCACAGTAAATCTTAAGCCCTTTCCTGCTCCAGTGAGAGGTCAGAACAGGACACAGCCTGGCTGTGCTGTTCCTCACAGCCGAGGATCGTGCCCATTTTGTGATACTGAAGATACTGAACGATGGTACCTACCTGTTTTAATTTATCATTCTTTGACTGCTAGAAGCCTAATCCCTTCCTCCCAGGTCAGTCTTCTACTTATATGCCTCCCACTCCCAAATTGCCATTTTCTATGTGGTCTTATTATAACTAATAATTGTTGAACAGTTCCACATTTACCGCGGGCCTGCTATGAACTTAAAACGTGCCCTAGTAAAAGCACAGACTAAAATCATGCACGGCCTATTATCTTGCCAGCTCAAAGTGTTGAGAACGTGAGCATTCACTGACAAAGATCAAAGATGTCAAGCTTCAGGAAAACACAGCTCCTCACAAAACTGAACAATGGGTAATAAACAAGGAAGAAGAATGGGTGCCCTTAAATTGCAGGGAAGTGAAGAATATTGACTATTCCATGGACGGCAAGAAGAATTAAATAAATACGTTTGGAAGGAAGTATAGCCAATAGTCGTCTTAGAAGGAGTAAGGCTGAAATTTTGTCTTATGTACTTTGGACACATAAGTCATTAGGGGAGACCAGTCCCTAGGGGAGGATATTGTTCTTGGTCAATTAGAGGATCAGCAGAAGCAACAAAGAAATCCTATAGAGCAGTTTTAATCTGTTGCATGAGGCAGCTATCAGAACCGACTCCATGGAACTTAATAACAACATTTCCAGTAGATGGTGGAGTTGTCAAAAGACGCAGACAGAGAAACGTAACATTACAAGTATCGTGCTCCTGCAGTGCATCCCTGGCTTGATGTTTGTCTTTTGATTTTTAGGAGCTCTGGTAGAGTGGCGGTTAAGTATTTGGCTTCCCATCAAAAGGTCAGTGGTTGAAATCCACTAGACCCTGCTATGGGTAAAGATGTTTCTGTGACATGCAAGATTGGAAATATGAGTTGGAATCAACTTGATAACAGGTTTTCTGATTTTTGAAGATCAGAGAGGTGAGTTTCTATATAGATACGTCGTAAGTTGCCTTTGTTTCTTTGCACTTTCCTCTGCCATTTGATAAGTTTCTATTTTAATTTAATTTTATATGACCCAATTGAAAGATACCTCAAATACAGCTGAAATTTCTTCTCAGTATAAGATGTGCAAAATTGATGTCTGTTAAAATTACTGAATCCCAAATTTTTAAAATGCCACATTTTATTTACCCATGTCTACATTGTTATGGAGACGCTCATTGATTTTTTAGCTGTTTCAAACAACTCCTTGCGGAACATGTGCCAACGTTTCTTTAAAGGGTGTGTACATGTAACTGAAGTGGTGGGTCACAGGTGTATGTATTCTATTATTTTAGATAATGACCAGTTGCTTTGAGAAAACAATGGGACTGACAGTTGGGGGGGAGGGGCATGGCATAGGGGGAGGGGGAGGGTAAGGAAGTGGTGTTAACAAACCCAGGTCAAGGGAACAACAAGTGATCCAAATTGGTGGTAAGGTGGGTGTGGGAGGCCTGGTAGGGCATGATCAAGGGTAATGTAACAAAGAGGTATTACTGAAACACAGGTGGGGACGGAGCATGATAGTGGGACAGAGGGAAGTCAAGGGAAATTGAGGAAAGAGCTGGGAGGCAAAGGGCATTTATAGAGGTCTAGATAAAGATATATACATATGCAAATATATTTATATATGAGGATGGGGAAATAGATCTGTGCCTATATTTATAGGTTTAGTATTAATGTAGCTGAAGGACATTGGTCATCCACTCAAGTACTCCCTCAATGCAAGAATACTTTCTTCTATTAAATTGGCATTCTATGATGCTCACCTTCCCAACACAACCGCTGAACACAAACCAGGTGAATAAACAAATGTGGTGAAGAAAGCTGATGGTGCCCAGCTATCAAAAGATATAGTGTCTGGGGTCTTAAAGGCTTGAAGATAAACAAGCGGCCATCTAGCTCAGAAGCAACAAAGTCCACCTGGAAGAAGCACACCAGCCTGTGTAATCATGAGGTGTCAAAGGAATCAGGTATCAGGTATCATCAGAACAAAAAAATCTTACCATAGTGAATGAAGGGGGAAGTGCAGAGTGGAGACTCAAAGCCCATTTGTCGGTCACCATTTGTCGGCCACTGGAGATCCCCTTGAAGAGGGGTCTAGGGGAGGAGATGAGACAGTCAAGGTGCGATGTAGCAATGATGAAAAATACAATTTTCCTCTAGTTCCTAAATGCTTCCTGTCCCGACCCGCAGGAACTTCAACGCGGACCCTGGAGGAGGGAGTGGGAATTGAGGAGACAAGAGACATGAGAAATGGAGACCAGACAGTAGCCTGATCAAGTCTCGTTTATTGAGTAAAAGGCTACAACTTATATAGGCCAGCAATAGGGGAAGCAAGCCTCAGGTGTTTCCCTGAGAACAATAAATGGAGGAAGGAAGCTGCAGGTGTTTCCCTGAGAACAATGACTACAGAACAAACAGTTCGTGTATGTGGAAAGCCCCTGGCATTTTAAGCAAGCCTGAAATGTCAACTATGCCTATAGCGGAACAAACAGCAACTGTGCCTTCCTGTGGAAAGTTACAGAGCTCAGGCAATAAAGATCAAGACAATGGCCGGGCCTCATGGCTCCGGACAGGCAAGGTTATGGCCGGGCCTCATGGCTCCGGACAGCTTCCTTACCCCTGCCCCCCACTATCATGATCCGAATTCTACCTTGCTAGTCTGGCTAGACCAGAGGATGTACACTGGGACAGCTAGGAACTGGAAACACAGGGAATCCAGGGCAGATGATCTCTTCAGGACCAGTGGTGAGAGTGGCGATACTGGGATGTTCATTTTTAAATATTGTAGGACAAGTGTAAATAACCCATTTTCCAATTCATCTTTCATGTGTATACCTCAGTAACACAGTCATGTTTTATCGTTCACTGCCATCAATCAGTTCTGACCCATAGCGACCCTGTAGGACAGAATAGAACTGGCTCCTTAGCTCTTGGAGGCTGTAAGTCATCATGGGGGCAGGAAGCCTCATCTTTCTCTTTAGGTGCATCAGCTGCTTTCCAACACCTGCCCTGCTGGCAGCCCAATACAGAGCCACTGTGCCCGCAGCGTTTCTGTTCATATCATGTGGCTGGCACCAATATCTGTTGCCAAATTTTCTATCAGCATAAACAGAAACTCAATGATGTGGTCAGGCAGGTTTTAACCTTTTTGTGATTTTTGCTGTGTGTCTTTAGTTAAGAAACAATTTCTCCACTCTCGGCTCATGAAAATATTACCTTGTATTTCTTGTCGTGTATTTCTAAATTTCTCTTCTCGTGTGTTGTTGTCCTTAGGTGCCACGAAGTTGGTTCCAATTCACAGTGACCCTCTGTGTAGCAGAGGGAAACAGTACTTGATTCGGTACCACCTTCACAATAATCACAGCTATGTTTGAGCCCACCACATCAATCCATCTCATTGAAAGTCTTTCTGTTTTTCATTGACCTTCTGCTTTCTTATTTAGGTTTTAAATCAATCCAAGAGTTATGCTGGGACCTTATTATCTCTGTATCAAGTCTAGAAATTTGAAGTGAAGAGGATTAATTAACTTTTTAGTTAACACATAAGAACAGATGGTACTGGATGGGTATTATAAGGGCTTTCAATATTTGTATAGTTTATCAATGAACCCATGAGGATCTTGGGACATTTTGATGATTCATTCCATGTTTCCTTTTTGGTTTTGATTTTTGGGGAGACAGGGGGTGGTGGTGTATGTGTATTTTATGTAATCTGCATTCACAGTCATTTAAATGTAGTTAACTTGCCCCCTCTGCTTTATTTATCTACCTCTGCTGTAACAGAAATACCACAAGTGGATGCCTTCGGCAAACAGAAATATATTGTGTGATGCTGGATTGATAAGAGAAATCAATCCAATGACACACCTATACAAGCTTTATATCAAGAAGTGTATATATCAGGAAAACATCCCAGTTCAGTCCAACGTAAGTCCACAAGTCTGATGCTAGTCCATAAGTTCTTCTTCAGACTCATGCAACTGCATGTAATGAAGCAGAATTCAGGAAGATCGCAGGCCGGTGGGTGCAATGCCCCATGGATCCAATGGTAGTGGGTGCATCTCCAGGGTTCCGGCAGGTCCCTGGCAGGTCCCTGGCAGGTCTCCGAGCAGCTTGCCAGCAGGAAGGTGAAGCAGAGAGAGAAGGGGAGATTCCTAGGACTCTCCTTATGAGGAGGTCACGCCCACAAGGAGGCACCATCAGGCTGTGATCTGATTGACAGGCGAGACTCCACCCCTGTACTTCAAGTTGACACAAAATTGTGTAACTACCACATGTATCCTTTCACAGTTGAGGAGTCTAGAAATCCTAATTCAGAAAGCCAGCTCAAGAGTAAGACTTCCTTACCCCTATCCTTGGCTCCCTTCAATATCTGTGGGCCCCGGGGTTCTATGGAGCAATCTGTGTGTCTTGACATCAATTTTGCCCCAAGTTCAAATGTTGCATTCTGCTCCCCGTTTTTTTTGTTTTTTGTCATGGGGATACTGAGGTCCCTCCTTTTTGCTCATTTCTCTTTCCCTTTATCTCTGGTATGATTCAAGGTGAAGTAGGCCACACCCTTGGTAACCCCCCGCCCCCCTTACGTGGAATCAGGACTGTGACCTGGGGTAAGGTGCTGCATGCCCTTTAAACACCTTCCAAGTGAGCGGCTGATCACATCAGATCACACCATGAGGGTGATCACAGCATCACATAACTGCCAAGCCACTGAGAACCATGCACGGCCCAGCCACATTAGCACAGTTGACAGGGAGCGCAGATCACTCCATAACCCTCCCCCCAATTGCAGTGTCACGTTTTAAAGGTCAATCTTAGAATTCTGGGAACGGCCTACCTTGGCGCTGAAGCAAAGGCTGAGATTTTAAGGGTCACATTTAGGTAACAGGGAGTTTTGTCAGCAGAGTCACCCTGAGAAGTTACCAAGGCTGAGTTTAGAGCAGCCGTTTTAGGTGGACTTTTGGTGACAGACACCAATCGCGATTTTAAGTTGACACTGACTCCTGGGGACCTCTGTGCCTCAGAACAGAACTGCACTCCTTGGGGTTTCCCCTTTGTGGTGGCTGTACTTTGACGGAAAGTTTACAGAGCAAATGGATTTTCCATGCGACAACTCATAGACATTTTGGTTCATAACATTAATTATAGTACCCACAAAAGCACATCTTGGTATAGTATTCTCTGTATGTCTATATTTTTTGTTTTATGCCCACGAGAGTCTTGTACAGGGTTTTAAAAAATGATTTTTATTGGCACATAATCCACATATCTTACAATTTAATAGTGTGTACAGTTTTTACTTGTAAATGGTGTGCTGTCAAGAATTCATTCTGCTGCTACTTGGTTTGATTTTGACTGGCCTATCATTGGCCTAGGAGCTCTGGTTAGGTGTTGGGCTACCAACCACAAGGTCAGCAGTTCAAAACCAACAACTGCTCCCCAGGAGAAAGATGGGGCTTTCTACTCCCGTAATGAGTCACAGTCTCAGAAACTCTCACGGACAGTCTGCCTGTCCTATGAGGTCACTCCGAGACAGAATCATCTCAAAGGCAGTGTTTTTTTTTGTTTGTTTACTGCTTATTATGGCCCTAGGACTACTGGTGGCATAGTGGTTACATGTTGGGCTGTTATGTGCTAGGTCAGCAGTTTGAAACTGTAAGGTCTCTCTCTCCGGGCTAGATTTCAGCCTCGATCCTTGGCTCCGCACGAGAAAGATTTCACATCGAAGCCGTGCTCGTGATCCAAGTGAATTTAATGAGAGTTAAAAGAAGCTTAAGGTCTCTCTCTCCGGGCTAGATTTCAGCCTCGATCCTTGGCTCCACACGAGAAAGATTTCACATCGAAGCCGTGCTCGTGATCCAAGTGAATTTAATGAGAGTTAAAAGAAGCTTCAGGTTTTACGCGTCACCCATAGGATTCCTTAGACCATGCGTCCTGGCAGATTCTGCCCCAGGTCACGCAAGGAGCTCTCTCCCAAGTTTCCCCCAACGAAGACGACCAGACCAGCCAGCCAAGACAAGCCCCCTCTCCCTCTTGGTTCCTGCTTTTTCAAGGGTTCCCGGGGGAGGCGTGGTGAATGACCCCCAGGTCGCTCCCATTGGCTGAATTGCAATCACCTGGCCCAGGTGGGCTGCTCCAGGTGTAACGCCCATCTCCGCCCACCGGTGGGAAAATCCAGCTTTTGTCCTTTGCTGGCTCTCCTGGGCATGCGTAAATGGACTTCCCAATTCCCTAAGCTAAGCTGCCTAACATAACCACCAGCTGCATTGCTGGAAAAAGACGAGGCTTTCTTTTCCTGTCAAGCATTACAGTCTGGGAAACCCACAGGGGCAGGTGTAAGGAATTTTGGGCGCGAAACAGAACCAAAGATCCAATCGACAAAATTTAGAAGCAGGCTTCACTGGGAGGCTTGCGGGCGGATTCAGCAACTCAGGGAATTGAGCTATTGAAACCACACTTTGGGGAATTTAGGCTGTGGCTTTTATACCCCTGCTGGCAGACACAGCTGGGAAGAGTCCAAGCTGGGGAGGATCTGTGCACACAGGTGCTTCAGAAGGGAGAAGTTCTTTGACCTTTTCTATATGCCAAGGACGGCTAGAGTGGAGTGTGCATATCTTCAGAAAACATTCTGGCTCCCGGAAGAGCCGGCTCCAGGAATTTGAAGGTTGAGCAGGGGAGGGGGAGATCAGTGAGAGAGGGAGGTCAGTGAAAGGGAGGTCTATGAGAGGTGAATTCTGAGAGCCAAGCTGAAGGCACTGGATTCAAGCTGAAGGAACCGGATTCAAAATGGAGTCCCTTTTGCCAAGACCAGGCAGCAGGTCTACTCTGTTTTATAGGCTATGACTTGGAATCTACTTGATGGCAATGAGGCTGCTTTTTTAAAATTCCTTTAATCAATCAATTAATTTGATGGCTCTGGAAAGGGCCATCATGCTTGGTGGAGTATCAGGGCAGCAACAAAGAGGAAAACCTCCAACAAGATGGATTGACACGATGGCTGCAAAGGTGAATCAAGCATAAGGACAATTGCGAGGACGGCGCAGGACGGGGCAGTGTTTTGTCCTCTTGTCCAAAGGATCGCTGTGGCTGGACCCGATGCCACCCAACAACAACAGTTGCAGTCCACATAGTCACCGTGCCCCCACATTAGGTCAAAAGCAGCCAATTGTAGCAACAATATCTGGTCCAAGAATTGATGTTTATCTTTCTGCTACAGAAACCTATCTTAAGGGCAACTTAATGCTATCTCATGCCCCATTTGTCTTTCTTAAAGTGATTTAAGGCAACTAATTAAGAAAAACATTTATGATGAAATTATGAGCTACCCAGTAGCATTATTAAAACTATAATCATGATTTAAAGATTTCCTAAGCGAATGTAACAACTCCTAACTCCCTATTTTAGCTGATGAATGAGTGTACATTCTTTGTTCATGTTTCTTCTCATTTTTCATTCTTTTTTTGTTCGTAAAATCTGGGGCTTGATGGCACTTTAAATTTTACTGTCTGGTTTTAAAACGTTGGTTATTTTCAACTTACTCTGTCTACTCTAGTTAATAAAATTAATCCTCGCTAGTTTTCTCTTGTTCTATTGTCTTATTTTTGACACCCTGCTATTATGAATGTGGATTTTATTTTAACATGCACTACACACTTTCCCAGAACTTTTCCATACCCAAGTCTTCTTTATTCCGTATGTGTCTGAGAGCGTTCCCTGCGGAAGAAATGCCTGTGATGTAAACCTATCGAAGTTCTGGAAGTGAGGACCGTAGACTTTGTGAAGAAATTCTGTTGAATGCTGCACACTTTGGGTTAGTACCTTAATTTTGAAAAGATTACACAAGTATCATGGAGTTTTCTCCTATCATTGATTTTACAACTGTGCCCAAAAGCAAAGAAAACCGCTCTGGACTTCTGTTGGGTACTTATTCATGCTCATTGAGCTGCACAAAATCCTTCATCACCACCAAATGACATTATTGTTCCTGTTCAATGGATGGGGACATTGAGCCTCACAACGGTGGAGTGGCTTGTCCAGGATTAACAGTTTATGAAGCTGAAATTAAATTCAAAATCTGTCTGATTCCAAATCTATGGCATGGTCCCCTAAGGAACTGGAAACTTCTCAGATGCTGGTTCCTTTGAGTGGCACATTATATCCGGCGTTATCGCCACTCCGGAAGCTGGTCGGCGACACTGTTCCACATGTCAGGGGTTCCGCCTACTCACATGAGCTCCACTGTGGCTCCATGGCAGGAACTACTTCCTCTTCCTTTCCACATGTTCTCCACACTGACCTTCTCCCAACCCCGTCAAACTTGCTGCCAAGTCTCTTCACGTCTCCATTTTGCTGCATCTCCTCAGGAGAGCTGTCCGTGACCTGCACCCTGAGCCGCCACCTCCTGTGTGCTCTTTCTTCTTCCTCCACCCTCTCGGTCACAGGTGCAGAATCGTGCATTTACATACATCACTTAAAACTAACAGCTTTCCTCCCCACTCGTCTGTACAGAGTCTGTTATGGAGCAGACACTCACAGATCTATGGACTAAAAGTGCCTCTTCTTATCCTACATTGAGGCGATGCCCCAGTCTCAACACGGGCAGGGCCATCCTAATTCTATTGTTAACTGTTAAACCTTGCAGGCAGAGAACAACTGTCAAACTTAGTCATCAGACCTGGACTGGAAATATGGCTTTCCTTGTTCTCTGTGGGCTGAGAAGTCCAAACTCTGTCTCCGCAGGTGGAAAACAAAATTGAACGAGATGTTTTCTGAGGTTCCTGAGCTCCCAAGGCCATTCCGTTGTGGCTGGACACACCTGCTACCTTGGCGGATCGATTCTCTGCAAGAGGAATGACAGAGGTGTGGCTCAGACACAATGATTTTTCTCAGGAGGAGAAGCGCCATGGATTCTCAAATCTCAGTAAACATGGGATAATTAGGGAGCACAATGGCTAATTAATTTATTGCAGATAATTGCAACTTAGTGCTCATTGACAAAACAATTTGAAGTCCTCACGCACACCAATGGCTTCTGAATCCCTAAGAGTGCTCTCAGGACATCTTTAACATGTGAACGACATTGTATTTCAGAGCACAAGGGGTTCTTTGAGGCACCAACTTGCCAATAGTGAATCCATACCCTCATCTTTCCCTCCGCTCTCATCTAATGCACAAATCCAACGACTGGTTTGCAGGGAGCAGGAGCTCACTCACAGGAATGGAGACTCAGCCAAGGGATAAGGAACATATATGTGGTATATGTACTCACTCACGCAGACTGTTCTTAACTCAGCTAACTGGCTTTGAAATGCATCTTGTTAGGTTATTGATTTCAGGTCTTAGAACATGTTCGGCAGTGATTCAGACCACTCAGATTCTGTGCAGTCAGGGTGGTTCCGTGGTAGAATTCTGTGATAGAATTCTCCACCTTCTGTGGAACAGACTCAGGCCCCATTATCAGCCAATGCACCTCATGTATAATCACTGTTTTCTGTGGAGGCTGGTGCGTTGTTATGATGCTGAACGGGTTTCAGCAGGTTTCAGCAGCTGAACGGTTTCAGACTTCTAGACTCTGACACACTAGGAAGAAAGGTCTGGTGATCTCCTTCCAAAAATCAGCCAAAGAAACCCCTGTAGAACACCACGATACAATTTGTAACTGATCATAGTGATGTCACAGGACCAGGAAGCGTTTCATCTCACTGTGCATGAACTCATCGGGAGTCAAGTCTGACTCAATGTCAGCTAACAGCAACATCAGAGGCTTGGAGCATGAGCAGAAGGAATGTGAGGGCTTCAGCGCTCCAGAGAGGCGGTCTCAGGAGGCAAGGCACATGTTAAACCGGATGAGACGTTACCCAAGGCGCTTTCTCACTTAGACACTTGTCAGTGTGTGAGCATCTACTGGAGGCGCCGACTAGCCCAGTGGCATTGTTGAGTAAGCACTGCGCTCTAACCACAGATCAGCCATTCAGACCCCCCATGGCCTTCTCTTGGTGGATATCTTTGTGGGAGCTCTCCAGACCTTTCTTCTGTGGCACTGCTGGGGACGCGGGGTTTCAAAGCACTCACTTTTACGTTTTGCAATCAAGCACAGACCATGTGGATCACACGGGGGACCTCGACCTGTACAGTATTTGACAAATCAGGGACCTTCCCTTGAGAATTGAAAATGTTAGGTTCTCTTGAAAAATCCGATAATGTAGGTGGCAATAACTGGAGATGCTCATGAGTAGTTCTCTTCTTTAGATGGCCACGTCAGGCATCTATTTTTCACATCGGTGCTTTCAGTTATCCTGGTCCTGATGGGCATTTGAATTTGTGCTCTGGACTTGGAAGAGTGTTGTATTGGCATGATCCAGGATCTATTGGACACAGATAGTTCTCATTGACTCAACACATTATAAGCAGTCCCTCTGCTCCATTTTCCGTGCTGAGAAGACTGGCCCACCTCAGTGATTCTGCAGGTTTAGTTCCAGACCACTGCAATAAGGTAAATATCGGAAGAAAAGCAAGTCACATGAATTTCTGGTTTTTGGTGCACAGAAAAGTTATGTATATACTATATTGTAATCAAGTGAAGGAGCCCTGCTGGTGCTATGGGGTGACTAACCACTGGGTTAGTGATTCAAACCCACTAGAGAGACCGGGCAGTTGAGAAATAAACATGGGGTAAGCCCCTGGTGAATTCCCTCTGACCGTGAACCAGGGTTGAATAGCCTGGCTCTCATGCCGAATGCACTGGAAAATGGGTTTTTACAAATTCTTTTAGGTTAAAATATAGCACCCTATCATTGGACTTTCCTTTTGATTCATTTAAATTTGTTCTAGTTTTTTAACATTTTCTGATTTCTTTTCTACTGAGGTTTTTATCTGCTTGCTTTTGTTATTCTTGTTAGTTTTTTGGTTTTGTTTTGGTTTTGTGTGTATGGAATCCAGGATAGGTAAATCCTAAGAGACAGTCCTGGACTAATGGCCCCTTGGGGCATGGCAGGGGAAGTTGGAAGCTGGGGAAGAAATGTGGAGCTGGTGATGAGAACAAGATAAAAGAAAATGTTCTAAAACTGATTGTGGTGGTGATTTTACAATTCTTCTTGATGTGACTAAACTATTGAATTGTATGCTATGTGAATTATATGCCAATAAAACTCTGGAGAAAAGAAAAAGAGTTATAGTCTCAGGAACCTTCTCTCACACCACTATGGATCTGAACTGATCCAATCACAGTGGGTCGGTAATCCGTAAAGTGTGGGGCAGTAGTCTGGAGGAGCTGAACATATTGTGAGAATTACCACAATGCCACTCAGAGACATGAAGTGGGCACACTCAGAGACATGAAGTGGGCACACGCTGTTGGAAGAATGGCGCTGATAAAACCACTCAATGCGGAGTTGCCACAAACCTCCATTTTATAAAAAACAAAACCAAAAAACAAAAACCCAAACATCATGTCCACAAAGCACTATAAAACGAGGTGTGTCTGTGCAAAAGCAGAGATTCTTCGTTGGTGTTCTTGAGCCCCTACAGTCCCATGGGGAGATAGACGTGTGGACTTGAATAGAGGGCGATTTCTAGGGCAACTCAGAGATCACGGTCGTCCTATGATTACCCTCCGCTGTCCTGAACACACTTGCTGTGGAATAAATGTTCTGAAGAACTCTTCCTTAGGAACGTTTGTCAGCTTTTGAAGTTCAAGCAGAACCCAAGGAGGAGGATCTTGTGACAGTGGTCTTTACCGGCCTCCTTCCTCTCTGATATTCAGCTTCCACACAGGAGGGACATGGTAGCGCCACCAGTTAAGCATTGGGCTGCTAACTGAAAGGCCAGCGCCTACCAGCGGCGCCATGGGAGGAAGGTCTACAGTCTCAGAAACTCTGTGGAGCAATTGGACACTGTCCTCTAGGGTTGCTAGCAGCCGGAAGCTACTGGATGGCAGGCTCGGAAATGGAAGGGTTACGCATTCTGCTGCTAGCCCAAAGGGCTGCAGTTTGAACTCACCCAATGACTCCACGGGAGAAAGATTTGGCTGTAAAGATGCTAAGCTAGGAAGCCCCATAAGGCCATTCTACTCTGTCAGATGGGAACACGGTGAGTCAACATTGACTCCAGGGCACCAAATCACGCCCACAGCATAAAGCTTAGGTAGCAAGGTCATTGTCAAGATTTTCAGAAAATGTATAGAAAGCGCACTCTAAGTGTTCCCTGGTGGCATAACGGTTACTTGTTGGGCGACCGAAATGATCACTCGCTCAAGAGATAAGCCTTTCTATACAGACAGTTACAGAGTTACAGCCTGGGAACCCACAGACGCCGCTCTACACAGTCCTACAAGATCGCTGTGAGCTGGAGTCGACTCAACGGCAGTGCGTTTGGTCTTTTTTGGAAGTGTGCCTTGTGCCTGGCATACAGGAGGTGCTCAGCAAACTGCAATGCCTCGCCCTCTTGTTTCTCTGTGCTCAGGAGCAAGGTGCTAAGCCAACTTCTGACTGTCTCAGCTACCAGAATACCACAGAACTACGGGCAAAGTTCCTTTTAGCACTAACAACAGTAGTGATGAATTGAGATGTCAAGTGATTTTTTTTTTTTTTGCTGAGGAATACACACGTGAGAACGATACTTCTCACATTCTGTCACATGCCCACCTGACAAACGTCTTATTTATTTATAGGTTTAACCAATTAACAGATAGGAAAAAGCTTGCGCCCAACTAGAATGTTCTGTTATTTCAGTTCCTCTTCCCGGTTTTCTGTGCTATGGGGAGGATTCTTTGGGTCAAGGTTAGAAACCAAACCTTACAAACAAATCCTTAAGGAGCTTTGCTTGTGATTGGGATTGTGGCATTTTCCATTTCGTTTCAAATGACCTGACCACAGTAAAATGAATTCAGCGGAGGCTTCATAGATTTGTGGTCTTGAGAAAATCGCTTCCACCAGCTGAGCATCTCAGTCGTTAAAAGGAAGATAATTTTGTCCCATTCTGTAAAAGAGTTCTGAAACAAGCCAAAAAAGATACTTGTGAAAATTCTGGTAATTGAAAATAAAATCCTGTACAGAGCCAACATTAATGCTGTTCTGGCATGTTCCGAAACATGAAGAAACTGAGGTAGCACTGCTACAGGCATTCTTGATAAATTAAGACCTGAACCGTTTGGTAATTTTATATAGAGACATGGGAAGCTCTTAGACGAATTCTCAATTGTAGTTAAGCAGCAGCTATGAAAATGGGCTTAGAAACAGAATAAAAAGCGTGAGATGATTATGTCCATTGGGCAGGAAGGGCCACATTATTTATCCTCCCTTTGCCCAGTCACCGGCTGGGAGTTTGAACATGGGACTGGCTGCAGAGTACGGAAAGGAGTGAGTGCCGCTGAGGACAATCCTAAGGATGCTGACAGAGGGAGTCTCTGAGGGAGACCCTCCCCACAACTGGCAACACGTCTGTCCTCAAGGGGGGCCGACCTGGTGACACAGCTTCATGTCTACCAGAGTCTACTCTCAGAGCCACTTCATCACCCGGAATCAGCTTCTGATGGGAGTTTTCCTCAGGGGGTGATTGGTGTAATTAAATATGGTCCCTGTCACTGAAGCTGGTCTTGAGGACACAATTGGTATTCGTTGTGTCTCTTCTCTCCTCTCTCTTCTAGAGCCTCCTCACCTCCAGCTGCCATTTCTGCTGCACTTGACGCCTTTCCTTGTGCCAGAAAAAGATTCCCATCTCCAAGGGGGTTGAACCCTCAGTCAATATGTTCTTCTCAATACTGGAAGGGGCTATATCAAAGAGCACCCAAATGGCCCACCTGTGTGCCTGCATGTCCCCCTTGAGTAATACTTCTGGAGGTTCAAGGTCAACCAACCCTCCCAAGGTGGTGACTTTTCTTCTGGACTTCAGGTCCCTCAACACCAGAAATTCAACATATCCAGACAGGGAGGCCTTCAAAAAGTTTGTGGAAAAATTACATTTTCTTTTAATCCAATTTTCCCACAAACTTTTAAAATTCCTTCTTGCATAATTCAATAGGACCCTTACACAGACTGTGTCCCTTCTGGGAACCAGGACCTCTAACCCCAAAGAGCCTCAAGTTGTGAGAGTGGGAAGTCCAGAGCCCACTAGTGAATCAATGAGAAGGATGGTGGGGATTCACTTGCTTCCAATCCTTGGTTTCTGAACCTCTGTATTCTTCCTTGTGGCAACACAAATCCATATAGAGAGCTTTTATCTGTGCATGCATTACATCCCAGAGGATGGTCCCTGCCTTACAGAATGTTGCTTTGAGGCTAGCATACAGCTATGGCTTCAGGAGGTTGTTTCAATGTCCTATCAGACAGCAGACAGCTTCTGGGTAGTTAGGTATCTTTGATGAGATCATATGGTTCCAGGCCTACTCTTTCCAGAACAAGCCCGAAGCAGCCCACCAGATAGTGTGGTTCCATCTTCATTCTAAGTTGTGCAAATTATAATCATTTGTCTTTTATTTTGGTGAAAGTACCTTCAGTGTATCCCTGATCACTGGACATTCACATTTTGTGGCTGAGGCAGTTCCCTGAATACCCATTTATCTCCAGCCCTCTGGAGAGATCTCTTACTCATCTAGCCTGCCTGACACAAGGGGTCAAGAGAAGGTTGCCTCCTGTGCTTGTGGAAAGCGGAACACTGAATCAGGACAACTGGAGGCTAAGGGATACCTTTCGATTGGAAGATTATTGACAACTAGTCTATTGCAGGCTGACAGAAGGGACAAGTGTGTCTCGGAAGAGGCACAACCAGGATGCTCCTTAGGAGCCAGAATGGTGGGATTTTGCCTCACAGGCTTTTGGCATGTTACCAGGAGGGCTCAGTCCTTGGAGAAGGACATCAAGTTTGATAACGGAGACAGCAAAAATAAGGGGAGGGCCCTCAATGAGTTGGACGGACATGGAGTGGCACAAAGGGACTCAAACCTTTGTGAGGGTGGAGCAGGACCCAGCCTTGTTTCTTTCTGTTGGAACCAACTGGAAGGCAGTCACAACCGTAGAATGCCCAGATCTCTCCAGACGACATGAAGACGAAGAGAGCTGTGACTGTCTAGTTGCTGTGGAGTAAGTTCTGACTCACAGCCACCCCACACCCCCCGCCCCGGTGTGTGTGGAGTGGAACTGATCCAGTAGGCTTTCAAGGCTCTGGCTTTTCACACGCAGATTGCCAGGCCTCTCTTCCCAGCTGCCTCGGGGTGAGTTCCTCCTGCCAACTTTGGGCTGGTAGTCAAGCACTAAGCCATTGGTGCCCCTCTTAGGAGAGTTCACACAGCCTCCGACCAACCTGTTAAGAGTCCATTCTAGGCAATCGGAACACAAGCTGTTTCTCACATCTTTTCTGATCGAGACGGGAAAGAAAATGTTTGTTCAATCGATGACTGCCTACGATCTACCTATTTTCGCTAGCTGCGCGGGTGCCAGGCATCCTGGTGGCTCAGTGGTGAAAGCATGTGGATGCTAACCCGATGGTGGAAGTGCAAACTCACTAGCTGCTCAATGGGAGAAAGGTGTGGTGGCCTGCTTTAAAAGGCTTACATCTTGGAACCCCAATGTGGCAGCTCTGCTCCATCTTATAGGGTCTCTGTTGCTCAGAATAGACGATTGCAGAGGTGTGTTTATTACTGTAGTAGCCTAAGTACCACAAGTGGATGGCTTTAAAAAATAGAAACTTATTTTCTCACATTCTGGGGGCTAAAAGTCCAAATCAGTTTCTTAGGTTAAAGTTTATTTTTTGTTTGTTTTGGTTTTTTTTTTACTGGTAACCTCAGGCATTCATTAGATCCTTGACATGTAGATTCCAACATGACATTGTCTTCTTCACTATGTCTAATTGAGCCTTTGAATAAATCAGAAGTGACCATATATTTTGGAGACACCGTATACTCTTACAGGCTAATTAACATCCCAAAGAATACCCTATTTTCAAGCAGAATTACAGTCACATAGCTAGAGAGGTTAAGATTTCAACACACACACAAAAGGACAGCATTTGCCCCCTGACACCGTTTAGAAGGGTTAGGAAATAAGGAGACTGGAAACAGGAAATATTGGAAGGAAGTGGGATAAATAATATTACATTATAGGGATTGCAAACAATGACATGAAACAAAATGTGTATGAATTGTTAAATGGAAAACTGGTTTGCTTTGTAAGCCTTGACCCAATTCACAATGAAAAGTTTTTGGGTTTTTTTAAATTGGCTTCTTCCATGGTGATGGAAATTTTGGTTATGGCTTATGGCAGTATACATTAATTGTATACTGTGGTAGTTACATAATCTGGTATCTTCTTGAGAATACTAAGAATGAAGGGCTGGAGTTTAGCCTGTTAATCAGGTCACAGCTTGATGACATCATTTGGAGGCACAACAGAGATAAATAGCTCTCTGGAGGCAAGATACAGGTTCCCTGGGAGACATTCCTATCGACAAGCCACATGGAGCTAAGCTGATGGAAGCCAGAGCCCGACGCTGGAGGAGCCACATAGAGAACCCACCAGTGCTGAGATGCTTCCACCGCCTCTGCATCTCCGCAACTTTCCACCCACTGGCCTGTGATCTTCCTGAATTCAGTGTCATTGCATATGTTGCCTGAGTCTGAAGAGGAGCTTATAGATTGGTATCGAACATATGGGCTACTATCGGACTTAGGGAATTGATCTGGACTGAGCTGGGATGTTTTCTTAATATACAATTACTCTTTGATATAAAGTTCTCTATTACACACATGAGTGTCTATGAATTTGTTTCTTTAGTTAGCCCTTGGATCCAAAATAACCAGGTCTCGATAGTCCAGCTGTTCTCAGCCTGTGGGTCGCGATCCCTTTGGGGGGGAGGGGCTGAACGACCCTTTCACAGGGGTCACCCAATTCATAACAGTAGAAAAATTACAGTCCAGAAGTAGCAATGAAAATAATTTATCGTTGGGGGTCACCACCACATGAGGAACTCTATGAAAGGGCTGCAGTATGAGGAAGTCTGAGAACCATTGTTACGGTACCTCCTCACTTTGTCACCAGATACAATGCACAGAGAGGGGCAGCTGGGATAAGATGGGGGTCTGCAGTGAGGAGGATCCTGAAGGGATGGCCAGTGGCAGGTTGTCTGCTGCTCAATCTCCCTGCAGCTGGAGATATCAGATAGCACATGAATTTGTGTTCTGGAAGGTAAACTGGGAGCCCTCCCTTTGGGTAGTGGGTCCTGACAGGAACGTTGGAAATGTGGGATTGGGCCAGAAACCACGAAATAAAGAGACGGTGTCATGTTAAGAAGTTTGAGCACTAACGAATGGGCAAGTTGGAGTCCCTGAAGCATTTTGAACTTTGGAATGATATAGCTGGAGATGTGCTATAGGATGTTTCCCAGAAGCCCGTGTGGAGAAAGGACGGGAGGAGATTGGTACAGGGGAGCATATGAGAGATGGTGCGTGTCTGAACAAAGGCAGGATAGGGAGTGACCAGAGAGTGAAGTGGGGGAGAGTTGAAATAAATCTAGAAGGTAAGATTGCCAGAAATGCAGATGGTGAAGACGGGGCTGTCAAAGTCTCCCTACAAGATCACTGAATCCTTTTTTAATAAGGATTAATATACACGTATACACATATACAGCAAATGTGACGCTACACATCCTTCCTCTATATCTAGAGGCTGTGTCCCACCTCTGTAACCCATTCCTGAAGAATCCCGTGCTCTCTGACTTGCACTAAATCTGAATGACAGTTTGAGAATCCCTAAAGGACTCAAACCACATGCCTTTGAAATGCTTTTTGAGTTTGGGGAAATCAGAAATCTGAAGGGGCAATTGGCTGTAAGGTGACTGGGATCAGATTTCCCAGGACAGCCCTTGCTACACTTGAAGAATGAGCAGGTGCCTTGTGACAGAAAAAAAAAAAAGTTCCTCAATGCAATTTTCTTCACCAATAAACTTTTCAGTTTTCTTAAAGTTTCTTTGTAACAACCCCCCACCATGGTCCTGTGTCCTTGGAGACAACTTATCAAGATAAATGCACCCCCCAAACCCTCAAATCAAACCCACTGCCACCCAGTCTGTTCTGACTCAGATCAACTCTAAAGACAGAGAAGAACTGCACCTGTGGACTTCTGAGGCTGGAACTCTTTTTAAAAACAGCCTTAATAACTTATCATTTGCATATCATATATTTTAATGGCTCAATCATATTAAAAAGAATTGTATAATCATCACCACAATCAATTTTAGGAGATTCCTTGTTCCTTGTACCCATTGTGGTGAGCTCTCCATTTCCCACCAACCTCTCCTGCCATTCCTCTGGGCAACTGTGAAGCCATGTAGTGTCTCCGTAGATTTACCTGTCCAGAATTTCATATACAAAAAACATACAAAATCAAAACTAAAACAACTCAACAAAACTGACGGAATAAAACAGAGAAAAACTTCAATGGAAAGAAAGCAGAAAATATTAAAACCTGGAACAGACATATATTAGATCAAAAGGGAGATCAAATAACAAGATATTACTCAACTACATCTGTGATAATCAACCCTATATAAGTCTTTATATGAAAGTGGAAAGCCACATTTTTCTCCTGAGAAGCAGTTGGTAATTTCAAACTGTTGACCATAAGATTACAGTCAACACTAAACCTATAAATATATGTACATAGATCTATTTCCCCATCATCACATATAAATATGTTTGCATATGTACAGGCCTGTATTTAGACCTGTATAAATGCCCTTTGCCTCCTAGTTCTTTCCTCTATTTCCTTTTACTTTCCTCTTGCTCCACTATCATGCTCAGCCTTCATTTGGGTTTTAGTAATTCCTCTCAGTTACATTGCCCTTGACCAAGCCAGGCCTCCCACCCCCGCCTCACCACCAATTTGGATCACTTGTTGTTCCCTTGTCCGTGGGTTTGCAAACACCACTTCCATTCCCCCCATCTACCCTGCTCCCGTTTTTTCTCCTCCAGATTGTTCATCCAGCCTATCTTATTTAGACAGACCTGCGGAGATAATAACATGCACAAAAACAAGACAGAGCAAAACCAAGCAACAATATACAACAAAACAATAACAACAAACCAATGACAAAAACAAAACAAGAAAGAAAGCTTGTAGTTAGTTCAAGGATCATTCGTTGGCCTTTAGGAGTGTTTTCCAGTCCAATCTGTTGGGGCACCACACCCTGGCCCCAAAGTCCACCTTTAGTATTCCCTGGGGACCCTTGCTGCTCCATTCCCTTGCTGTTCTGTTGCACCCCCTTAGTGTTTTGCCTTGGTGTGGCAAGATCAGATCGGGTGCAATTCCCACACTGTGTCTCTGGTGGTGTTCCCTGTAGGGTTATGGGTCAGTGAGGGGTGTCATGTCTCATATTGGGGCTGGCCATGTGGTCCTCTCTGTGGACTGGCTGCTCTAATTGGCATCATCGTCCTCAAGGGCTGGTGGGCCAGGATGTGCTCCACTCTCTCCTCCTCCCCTTTCATCTGCTCCCATGTGCTCTGATCAGATTTGTCCCTCTCCCTGAGCTGCAGATTCAATGTTGTCCGTCCGTTGAAATAAATTCTTCTGGGGAGAGGGGCAGGTGTCCACTTAGTAGTTGGGGTTGGGGGGTTGGGGCCAGCCCCCCAGACCTCTCCACTGGTTCCCTACTCCATGCTGGCATGCTGCTTTTATATCTTGGAGCACTGGGTTGAAATCTGCCCCTCTTTCCCTGTGGAGATATAAACAATACCCTCCCCATTGAGTGGGTTAGTGCCCTGTTCCCCTGCTACCCATTTCTTTATTATTATTTTTTTCCCTTTCCCCACCTCCTTTTTAGTTGTCTACCATGTGTATCCCTGTATTTGATCTGGTCCCTGCCAAATTACCTGATCCTCACCCCAGGAATGTTTGTATATAGTAGCTTTTTCCCTATGCCCCTTTGGCATTTTTTTAAGCTTACTTCAGCAGACTCATGTTGTACTTGCCCTTTGTGTTTGAATTACTTCACTTAGCATGATTTCCTCCAGTTCTTCCCATGCAGCGATCTGCTTCATACGTTCTTCACTGCTTGTTAGCGATCTGTAGTACTCCATTGTATGTATATTCCACAGATTTTTAATCCAATCATCAGTTGATGGAAATTTTGGTTGCTTACAACTCCTTGCAATTGTGAACTGTGCCGCAATGAACATTGGAGCACGGATGTCTGTCCTTCGTTTGTTTCTTGCCTCTTCTGGGTATATGCCTAGTAGGGGGATTGCTGGATCATATGGTAACTAGATTTCCATCTGTTTTAGATATCTCCAGATCGATTTCCATAGTGGTCATACATACTTACAAGTCCACCAGCAGTGGATGAGAGTTCCTGTCTCCCCACAGCCCCTCCAACACTTATTGCTTGCTAATTTTTTTAATTGAGCTACCTTTGAGGGTGTCAGGTGGTACCTCATTGTTGTTTTAATTTGCATTTCTCTTATGGCTAAAGATCTGGAACATTTTCTTATATATTTGTTGGCCATTCGGATTTCTGCCCTGTGAAATTTCTGTTCAGGTCCTTTACCCACTTCCTCAGTGGGCAATTAGTTTTTTATTTTTGGGAAGCTAGCAGAATATTGTAGGTTTTAGTAATAAGGCCTTTGTCTGATGTGTCATTGCTAAAGATGTTTTCCCAGTCTGTGGACTCTCTTATTACTCTCTTGGTGAATTCTTTCGATGTACACTGGTGTTTTATCTTCATTATATCCCATTTGTTAATTTTTACCTCCTCTGTGTTTGTGTCCTTCCCTATTTCTGATAGTGTATGTATTCCCTGTGCCAATGTTCTCAGGTTGGTCCCAATTCCCTCATTAATGGTCCTAATAGTTTGGGGCTTAACTTCAAGGTCTGTGATTCACCTTGAGTTTATTCTTGTGCATGGAGTGAGAAAGGGATCTTGCTTTATTTTTCTGCAGGAGTGCTTCTAGAGAAATAAAATCATAAATATGGACATCTTAAATTCACTCTCCAGCCTGATTAGTCTTAACACTAGTAATGCTACTTCAACACCCCACTCCTAGACCAAAATGTGTTAGTCAGGGTTCTCTAGAGAGACAAAACCAGATTGCTGATAATTATATATATATAAAGATAGATATATAACATAAGAAATGAACTGTTAAATTAATACAGATAGTAGATATATAGTACAAGAAATGAATAGTTAAATTATAAAGCAGTATAAATGTCTCAGTGCAACTCACTCCCGTGAGAGAGTTGTGAGACACTGGCAGTCCTTCAAGTCTTGAGGGCCACCAGGTAGTCCTCTTTAGAGAGATTTAGGCTATCCTGGCACAGGCAGCAAATAGCAAGATAGGTCACCAACCATCAGCCAGGCACCAACAGTCAGTCCCCAACTCCAGAGATGTATATTCCAATTCTCTGGTGAAGCAGGTCTTAAGGGGGCCTCAAATGATAACCCCACAGTCCATAGGTTAGGTGTCCCACAGGTAGTGTAGCTTGCAGATTGAGGGGCAGAACAAGCAAGGCAGCTGCATTCTGGTCCGATGATCAAAGAGCGAGAGACAAGAAAGGTGAGGCTTGCCAAGATATTTATCTCTCTGCCCTTCAATTAATCCTACATGTGTTTATTGGCCAGGCTGGCACAATAAACTATCTAAATAAATATCCATTTTTTTCCAGCACCACTTGTAAAAGAGGGCATCTCCTTTCCATTTGATATTTTTGGAGCCCTTATCAAAGATCGGTTGTCTGTATGCTGATGATTTTTTTTCTGGGTTTTCAGTTCTTTTCCATTGGTCTGAGTATCTCTCATTGTACCAATACCATGCGGTTTTGACAACTGTAGCTGTATAGTATGCGCTAAGGTCAGATAGAGCAAGCCCTCCCACTGTGTCCTTCTTCTTGAGGAATTCTCTGCTAATTCTGGGTTTCTTCCCTCTCCATATGAAGTTGGTAATCAGTTTTTCCATTTCTTTGAAGAAAGATGAGGGTAAATGTATCAGGATTGAATTTATATAGTGCCTTGGTTAGAACTGTCATCTTTACTATTTAGTCTTCCAATCCATGAGCATGGGATCTTCTTCCATTTGTTGAAGTCACTCTGTGTTTCTTGTAAGAGTGTTCTGTGGTTTTCCCCATATAGATCTTTTGTTCTTTTAGTCAGGTATATCCCTAGATATTTCCATTTGCACTTGGCTATTGTGAAGGGTACCACCTTTTTGCTCTCCTCTTCTGTGGTCTTATCTGATGTGTATTGCAGTCTGATGGACTTCTGTTTGTTGATCTTGTATCCTGCCCCTCTGCCATATTTCTTTATTGCTTCCAGTATTCCCCTTGTTGAGCTTTTGGCATTTTCTTTATATGAAATCTTATCATCTGCAAATAACGATAGTTTCATCTCGTCTTTCCCCAGACAAATATCTTTGGTGTCTTTTCTTTGCCTTATACTGTTAGCTAAAATCTCCAGCATGGTATTAAATAAGAGTGGGGACAAGGGGCATCCTTATCTGGTACCCCTTTTCCGTGGGATTGTGTTAATCTTTTCTCCATTGACTACCATGTTGGCTGTTGGTTTTTCATATACAGCTTGTCTTGTCTTGAGGAATTTTCCTTCCATTCCTATCTTTTCAAGTGTCTTAAGCAGGAATTGGTGTTGGATCTTGTTGAATGCTTTTTCTGCAACTATCGCTATAATCATGTTGTTCTTATACTTTTTCATGTCAATTTGCCGAGTGATACTAATCGTCTTTCATATGTTGAACCACCCCTGCATGCCTGGTATGAATCCCACTTGGTCATGGTGAATTATTTGTTTTATATACTTTTGAATTCTATTGGTCAGTATTTTGTTAAGGATTTTTGTATCAATGTTCATTAGGGATATTGGTCTGTAGTTCTCAATTCTTGTGGGATCCTTGCCGGGTTTTGGTATCAGAGTTACACCAGCTTCATAGAAGGAGTTCGGCAGTTTGCTGTCTTTTTATGTTCTGGAAGAGTTTGTGTAGCATTGGTGTTAGTTCTTCCCTAAATCCTTGGTAGCATTCTCCAGTGAAGTTATCTGGTCCAGGGGAATTTTTTGTTGGTATTCCCTTGATAACTTTGTCTATTTCTTCTATTGTTATGGGTCTGTTGAGATTCTTGACGTCCATCAAGGATAGACTAGGGAGGGATTGTTTTTCCAAGAATTTGTCCATGTCTTCCACATTGTTGAATTCATTGGAGTACAATCCTTCCTAGTACTGTGTAATTAGCCATTTGGTTTCATTAGGATGTGTTGTAATGTCCCCTCTTTCATCCCTCATTCTTACTATTGAAATTTGTTCCCTCCGTTCTTTGGTTAGATTTGCCTGTGGACTGTTGATTCTATTTGTCCTTCATAAGAACTAATGTTTAGTAGCATAAAATTTTCCCATAGTTTTCTTATTTTCCCTCTCCTGAATCTCAGCCCTGATTTTTATTTTTTCCTTTGCTATTAGTAGGGTTGTCCTGCAGACTCTGTTTTAGTTCTTGAAAATTTTGTGCCAGCATATGAATCATGAATCTCTCTTCCTTTTTCAGGTGTGCATGTATTGCCATGAAACTTCCTCTGATAACTGCCTTTGCTATGTCCCATAAGTTTGGTACATTGTGTTCTCATTGTCTTGATTTCTAGAAATTCTCTAATTTCATCTCTGATCTGTACCAGTATGCATTCTTTTTGCAACAGAGAGTTATTCATCCTCCAATTGTTTGCACTTGTTGGTTTTGTTTTTTTTTGATTTCCAGCCTTTTAGCACAGTGGTCAGAGAAAGAGGTCTGTATGATATCAATGTGCTGAAATTTATGTAGATTCACCTTATGCCCCAGCATGTGGTCTATCTTCAAACATGTGCCATGTTGGAAAGAACATGATTTTTTTTTTTTTGTATTTGGATGAAAAGCTGTGTAAATATCTATCTGGTCAAATTGTCTAATTGTAATGTTTAAATCTCTAGCTTCCTTGTTGAGTTTATTTCCTGTGATCTATCTTACACAGAGAGTGGTGTATTGAAATCACCCACTATAATTGTTGAGGCTGTGATCTTATTTTTCATCTTTTGGAGTGTTTGGTTGACACATTCAGCGGGTCTCTCATTCAAGGAATATATGTTTACAATGATTAGTGGTTCTTTGTCTACCGTTCCCTTGAGCATTATATAATGCCCCTCCTTATCTCTTTTAATGGTTTGCATTTTGAGGTCTATTTTATCTGAGATTAGGATTGCAACCCCTACTTTTTTTGAATTGGTGGTTGTGTGGTATATCTTTCTCCAGCCTTTGATTCTTAGCCTATTTTTGTCCGTAGCCTTGAAATGTGTTTCCTGTAGGCAGCAGGTTGATAGGTTGTGTTTTCTAAGCCAGTCTGCTAGTCTCAGTCTTTTAATGCCTGAGTTCAGTCCATTGTATTTCAGTATTATCTCCATCTGTGGACTCTGTGATGTCATCTTATACCTGTTGTGTTAGGTGTTTTGCTACCTTCCTTTCTTATTAGTGTGTTGTGTGTGTGTGTATCATTCTTGACTTCTTTCCATCCTTAAGCCAATGCTATCTTGGGGTCTGCTTTCTCTTTGTTGCCTTCTGGGTGAGGTTGTTCTATGTGGCTGTCTCTTATTTATGCTTGGTGAGTGTCGTACTTTTGCCCATACGGGGTGGGCAAGAATCTTTTGTAGGGCTGGGTTTCTTCTAACATATTCTTTGAGTTTTTCCTTGTCTAGGAAGACTCTTCTCCATCTATCTTGATCAATAATTTGGCTGGGTAGAGTATTCTTGGATTTGCATTGTTTTCCTTCAATTTTTGGAAAATTTTACTCTACTTTCTCCTCTTCTTCATAGTTTTTGCTGATAGGTCTGAGCATATTCTTATTTGAGAACCTTTATATGTGATTGCTTGTTTTCCCCTAGCAGCTCTCATGATTTTCTCCTTTTCCTCAAAGTTGGATAATTTAACTCTCATGTACCTTGGTGACATCTTCTTGGATTCAGTCTAGCTGGTGTCCTTTCAGCCTCCTGAATGGTTGCCTGGCTTTCATTCATTACGCTGGGGAAGTTTCCCTCCAAGAATTGTCTCACTATTGTTGTAGATGACTTCTGTGCTGTGTCTTCCTCTGGTAATCCAATTATTCTGATCTGTTCCTCTTCATGGCATCAGACATAGCTCTTAGGTTTTCTTCAGCTTCTCTGATGATCTTATTAGATTTTTGTTCATCTTTGTTAAAGTCTGGCTGTCTTCCAAGTCACTGGTGTGGTTCTCTGCTTCCTCCAGATGAGTGTGAAGGCCCGTGATTCTGCTACTGGTTTTTGTTATCTCCTCCCTAAGCTCTTATATATCCCTTTGGTGTATGGACTTTATCTGCTCTATCATTTCATCTTTGTTCGGTATGGTTTCCCTAATATCCTGTATAACTCCAAGCAGCATTCTGAAAGTTTCCTTTTGTGGCAGCTCAATGTCTTCTTCTTCTATGCATGTCATTAGGTGCAGGACATCTTCTGCCATTGCCTTTCGTTTCTCCTGTTTTTATGTTGAGGTTGTTGGGGCAGATCGCTTTTGGTGTTGCGTTATTTTAGAGGAGCCAGGTGCCATTTTCCAGTGTGTTGAAGAGCAATGACTCTCTCTGGGAGACTCGTAGGAATGTTTCTTCATACTGCCTACAGTTAATTTCACTATAGAATTAGCCTACCACTTTACTCTCCTGTGGCTTCACTCTCAAGGGAGTTCCCCAGAAGGCTGGCGGATTGCCTGCTTTTGTGTAGAAAATCGCGGATGATGGGTGAAATTGCCTTGGCCAGGTAGATCACTGGGGAGATTAGGCAGAGGTTCCTACAGCAGCTTGGAATGTTGGTGAGTGTTGGGCAAGCTCAGTCACATGGGACAACAGAGGAAAAATAGGAGTTTCCCTAGCCACACAGGCGGGAATTCCCCGGTAAGAAGTTGGGCAGAGTATCCCCTGGTGGAGATCAGCCAGGCTTTCCCCAGCCAGGCTTTCCTCTGCATAGGATGTAGCTCACTTAACTGGTCGGGGGCAGGAACAAATGCCCTAGACTAAGGGGAGTGGTCTGGAGGTCAGCAGTGGTGTTTGAGAGAACAGGGAAGAGACAAAGAGGAGAGAGAGAAAAACAACTAATCCGCTGAGACTGTGGGGGAAACAAAAATAACAATAGAGCTGAGCCCCGAGCCCTGCCCCTGGGGCTGCAAGGGTTTAACCCCTGCCCTGAGGTGGCGACAAGCTGTGGCTGTGTTGAGATTAAGCCCCTGCGCCAGCTCCAAATAGTCCCAGCTCCGGCCGAGACAGTGGCAGGGCTAAGGTCAAACCCTAGTCAGCCTCCACTGTGGTAAGCCAAAAGCCCCTGCCCTTCAAAACCTTGTTGATCTGTGCCTATTTATCTTTATGATGCTCCTCTTGCGATCCAGCAGTGTGAGATTTCCCTCTTAGTAACTCTCCTGGGCTGATTTCTGTGGAGTCCCTCTGGTATGTGTTACTCAGTGGCCATCTTCCTGGAAGAACCCGAGCAGTGCTTTTTAAAAAGTATTCTTTTTTTTCCCTTTTTTGAAGGTACCCTCAAGAGACTAATTCAAGTGTATTGCTGAAAGAACTTGTCTTCAGCCATCCCTGATCAGAGACTTGTTGACACATGCTTCGTTTGGAACAAGCTCATGCATATATGACCTGGAATCCTAATAGCAGGACTAGAATTTTTGTCGTTGTTGTTCCATGATCTTTGTTTGCTTGTTTTTGCTCATTTTATTAAGGGCTCTTACAATTCTTATTACAATCCATACATCAATTGTATCAGGCCTATTCGTACATATGTTGCATCCTTCTTTTCTAAACAATTACTTTCTATTGAGCCCTTGGTATCAGCCCCTCTTCCCTTCCCCTCCCCACTCCCTCATCCCTCTCCCCAAGTGACCCCTTGATAGGTTATAAATTATTATTATTTTCATATCTTACATGGACCACTGTCTCCCTTTCCCCATGGTTTCCATTTTTCTTTCCCTCTGGACGGTTGTGTGTGGTTGTGTGTCGATCATTATGATCGGTTCCCTCTTCATCCCCTCCTCACTCCTACCTTCTCTCTACCTATCAGGTATCACTATTCCATTTCCTGCTCCTCAATTTCATGTGTTGTGAGCTCTTATCTCTTATCTACACCTGTGTATATGCTCCTGTCTTGTCTGAAGTGTGAGGCATCACTGGGGTCATGGTAGTCGGGGGTGAGGAAGCTTTAAGGAACCAGAGGCATATTGTGTTTCATTGGTGCTTTACTGTGCCCTGGTTGACTCATCCCTTCCCTGTGACCCCTTTGTGGGGGATGTTCCACTGTCTACAGATGCGCTTTGAGTCTCTACTCTGACTCCCTCATTCTCAACCATATGGTCTTGTTTGTTTATTTGTTTAAGGGTCTTCTGATGCCTGTTACCTGGTCCCAATGACACCTCATGATCACACAGGCTAGTGCACTTCATCCATGTCAGTTTGTTTCTCTGCTGGATGGTGGATTGTTTACCTTCAAGCCTTTAAGACCCCAGATGGCATATATTTTAATACTTAGGCACCATCTGCCTTCTTCACCACATTTACTTATGCACCCATCTTGTGTTCAGCAATTGTGCCAGGAGGGTGAGCATCTAAGATTGCCGATTTGTTAGAACAAATTGTTCTTGTATTGAGGGAGGGTATGAGCAGAGGCCCAAAGTCTATCTGTCCACTACCTCAGTGCATTGCCATATAAATGTATAGGCCAATACCTCTATTTTTATGGATTAATGAGCAGTACTAGAATTTGACTTACCCTCATATCAAATGTTAGGAAATGGACACTCATTTATTTTACATGCCATTTTTTACATTTAGACCCATTCCTTTAGCATAGTCATTAATCAAAGCGTGAGCATGAAGTCCCATTAGGGAAAGGATTTGAAATGTTTCTATCTCAGAGTTATAGGAACCAAAACAAATAAGATGGATCTAGTGTTCCTAGACTGTTTCCATTCCAATTCTTTCCCTTCTGCTTTCCCCAGCCTTGCACAGTGATATACCTTACCTCTGAAGCTTGGTTCTATGGATTTAATTGAGTTGCACAAAGGTTAGGTTGAATTTCTATGACCTATATCTATAAGCAGCAGCCATTTGAAAATACAGGTTCTCTTTCCTGATGTGTGTGAGGTCATGCCAGAGTAGAGTGAGTGCTAAATACAGTCCCTTCAGAGTAATGTTTCATTAAAACAAAAGAATATGCACAGATATACACAGGCAAAGACAGATGACACATAAAACACATATTTACAAGCAACCAAGAAATGGGCATGTCCACAGAATAGAAAGAGATAAGGATCATCCTCCAGGGAGGACAAAGAATAAGAGCAGGAAGAAGGCCGACCTCTGCTGACATCCTGAATTCACACTCCCAGCATTGAAAGCTCTGAGAAAATAAAGCCATATTTTTAAAGTCACCCACTTGTTTCATTATTAAAACCCTAGGAAACTAAGACACTGTTTCCCATACATTCATTCTGGAGTCCAAAGGTTGCTAGCTGAGACCAGGGTCGAATACATCCTCCAAACCTTCTGATTGCATGGTTGTCCTCTAACTCCATTCACCTTTCTACTATCCCTGCTTACCTGCCCCACTCTAGCAATATGAAATCACAGATTCATGCTTACACCTATTTAGACCCTGCGATAATCTCTCTCACTGACACCAGTAAAACGGCCTTTGCTCTCAACCTCATGCTTTAGAAGGGCTTGCTCTGGCCATGCTTCTACCTAAGCAGTTGGACTTAGACCAGCAGCCTTTGGGATAGTAGCACAGGGGCAGTGACTCTTTGCACTCTCTGCTAGTTCACGAGCCAGTTCTTTACCCCAAATGCCCTGGAGTCTGTAACCAGGGTCCATAAATTGGTTTCTGATCTGGAGTCCCTGGGTGATATTAAAAGATAATGCACTTGTCTACTAACCAAAAGGTTGATGGTCCATTTCCAACCAGAGGTACCTCAGAAGAAATACCTGG
This sequence comes from Tenrec ecaudatus, assembly GCF_050624435.1. Taxonomy (NCBI): domain Eukaryota; kingdom Metazoa; phylum Chordata; class Mammalia; order Afrosoricida; family Tenrecidae; genus Tenrec; species Tenrec ecaudatus. Next base: position 50,748,510 of record NC_134546.1, read on the forward strand.
AGATCTGTTTCCAAACTATCAGCTGCTGCAAACCCTATGGAAATAGTTTCACTTTGACCTTCATGAGAAATGAGCTTGATACAAGCAGACAGGCCTTTTATGTAAGGGGTGGGGTGAACAGTGCAAGTCTTTTCTCAGTTCCTGCTGACTTGATGGGAGCAGGGATGGCAGAGCTGTATGAATCAACTGGAAAACAAAAGAAAAAACAAAAACCCATTGCCACTGAATCAATTCTGACTGATAATTAACCTACCATCTACACAAAAGCGGGCCCCAAAGGTTTCCAAGGCTATGCATCTTTCCTGAAGCAGCTGTCACATCACTCTTGCATGGAGCAGTTGGTGGATTCCTCAAGGGACACTTTTACTCTCTTTCCAAATCCAAATTCACTGCCATCGGGTCAGCGCTGACTCATAGACTCGCTGCGGGTTTCTGAGACTGTTTATGGGACTAGAAAGCCCAGTCTTTGTCCCGCAGAGCTGCTGGTGGTTTCAAACTGCCCACCATACTGCCCATAGCACCACCGGGGCTCCTCTTAAAATAAAAGGAAAGGGTTGGAATGATCCTGTGCTTCTTGTTTATATACATATAAACACTAAGCAAAGAAAGGCCTCCCAGTAAACACGTTCACAGAGTCAGCCTAGATCAGCTTGTCATCAACATGGCTGTCTTGTACATTTAAAAATCGCACTTCCAATTCTTTTTTTAATCTCATATTATTAAAGGAGATATCAAGTGTAATTAGCATGCCTCTCAAAAGCACATCAGCTTTCTCATCCTTGAAGAAAGGTTGTTTAATTAACTTGAGCACACTGGGAATCAAGATGTAGAAATACAAGAAAGCAAAGCCAAAAAAGGAAGCTCTAAGCAGTGGAACCTTTTCAATTAAACACCCAACTGACACTTTGATATTCATAGTTACCAGCCCAAACTGGTAGGGACCATTTATTAAAGGCCTGTCCTGTGTTGTTGCTGTAGCTGTTGTCTGTCATTGAGTTAGCCCCCGACTCATGCCAACCCATGCACAATGGAATGAAAGGTTGCCTGGCCCTGCTCCATCCTCATGAGTTTGTGGATTGAGACCACTGTGAGAGGCAGGGTTTGCATGGCTGGTCTTCTAAAGTAGGGTGCCAGGCCTTTTCTCCTACTCTTTCTTAATCTGGAAGCTCTGCTAAACTGTTCAGCATCATAACAACACGAGCCTCCATGGACAGGAATCAAACCCTGGTCTCTAGCATGGAAGGGGAAAATGCTACCAAAGAACTACCAATACCAATTATCTCATTTCATCCTCATAACAGCCATTGTGTGGGAAATATTACTTCCCCTATCTTGCTCAAGAAAACACTATGATTCAGCTATTTGCTTAAAGCCGTGGAGTTAGTAAATAAAGAATCTGTGATTCTACCCAGGTCTGCCTAGTTCCCGCACCACTCGATTCCCTCTGCATTCAGCAGCCTGTCGCATGGTCAAAGCCTGCAGGTGAGCCCTTCACTAGAGAAGTTCTTATTGTAAATTGATGAACTCTTCTGGGCGAAACCCACTGCCATCTAATTGATTCTGACTCACAGTGATCTTATAGAGCAGGACAGACAGAGCTGCTCCTCAGGGTGTCCAAGGCTGTACATCTTCACTACAGGAACAGACCGTCTCATCTTTCTCCCATGGAAGAGCAGAGGTTTGAACCGCTGACCTCGTAGTTAGCCACCCAAAGCTGATCCAGTCACTACCAGGACTTCCCTCAAATGCACATTAGAACAATAGTTTATGTCTTGTCATCCACCTGTGGGGATTATGAAAACGATCACTTTGAAATATTGCAGTCTACATTTTAAAATTAAAGCTGTACTTTGGCTGAATGATCACCGGAAAATTTTTTTCTGCCCATTCCATCTAAATTCATATGTATTGCAAGAGCTTTTCGATGCATTTATTTTCTAGCTGCTTCATGGGAGTACGGGGAAGACCATGCCCCAAACCTCCTTTGCTTCCTTTCAAAGCTTCTCTGTTAAGTAAGCTCTCACTCACAGCACCTCTTTCAGGTGCTGCCGCCCTCTCTGGCTGCTTCTTCCGTGGGTTTCCTCTCCTGGCCTCTGTCCTGACACTTGCTGCACTGGGTTGTCTCTGTCTTTTCCTAGATAACTAGACTCAGAGGGGCACCAGGCCAGGGGCCAGGGCCCGTTCCCTTGTGTACCCACCTCCTCGCCATCTCCAAGCAGGAAGCGAGGCATTTATTGCAATGCTCAGAGGGCGTCTGTTGAACTCAACCACATGGCACAAAACCTTCACGTCGGAGTTTCCGCGGCAGACTTCCAAAGGGAAACCAAGAAGCAATCATTCTGCATCAGAGCAAACCCGGCTGTCCTGGGATGGCTGTAAAGCTAGTGGAGTGGCCGCTCCAGCTTGCCCAGTCATCCTGGGGACGGAGGTTCCCGGGCTTTCCCTTTGCACCCGGTAGATTCCTGGGCCACCCACCCCTCACCTTCTAATTCTGACAACAGAATGAGAAAGAGAAAGGAAAGGAGGGAGCGAGGAGGAACACAGGAGAGTTGAGAAAGGCATCCTGACACTTTAAGAGGAGTCGGGGTATGTATGTAGGAGAAAGGGGTGTTTATCCGAGCTCCATGAGCCAAACAGGGTTTTCCAGGGACTGGAGTCAGGGTTGAAGGATCAAAGCAGGGATTTCAGGGAGGTGCTTTTGGGAGTCCATCTCGCTCTATTTTCCAGCGAGGGACCGGAATCCCTCGCCCTCAGCACGATTGGCATTTGGGGCTGGATGATGCTCTGGTGTAGGGTGCTAGCCACATTCTCGGCCTCTGCTCACTGTCGGCCAGTAGCACCTGCCTCTCCAACCTAAACCCCCAAACCAGACTCACTGCCATAGAGCCAATTCCGACTCATGGTAGCCATCTAGGACAGGGTAAAACTGATCCTGCTCCTGCTCCTGAGACTGTAACACTTCACGGAGCAGGAAGCCCCTTCTTGTTCCTGATCCCTCCAACCAGGACAACATTTTCGTTCATTGCCAAGTGCTCCCTGCGGTGCCCACTCATCCCCCAGTGAGATCTCCTCATTGTCTAAAGCTGACCATGGCCACTTTGAACTTTTCCATCTCTTTGCAAGCTCTGAGCCCATCACTTGCTGGCTCTGAGGAGAAGGGTGGGGCATGAGCAGCCTCTTGGAAAATATCCTCCGTAAAAGTTAATGAGTGGGGCTTCCTAACTTCTGTTCCGTGTGCTGAGATAATCAGGGACTGGTAAGGTGGGTCTTGCTGCAAAGTATCCCTGCTGGGAACCCCTTAGCAGGCAGATCTGCTTAGATGCGTGCTGTTCTGAGCAGGGGTTGCTTCCCCCAAGGCTCTATTTACATTTGAAGGTCCCTGGCGAGGCAGGCTTTGCTAGAGAGCAGGCTGTTCCCCTGAATCAAGGTGGAGACCCCGCCCGCAGGAGAAAAGAGTCGGCTCCGGCTCCCTCACCTTGTGTTCTTCCTCATGGACCAGGACTGTTTTGTTACATCTCCTTCCATTGCCACTGGCAAACCACAATGCTAGCGGTGCAGTATCCACGGGGAAGAGCGAGAGACCCCGTAGAGAAGGTTTCCCAGCCCTCATTAGAATCTGTGCGAGAGGCAGCAAGACACGTTAGAATGAAAGGACCAGAAAAATAGGTGTCTGCCCCGAAGGAGAGGCTGTCCACGCTCCCCCTGTGTCTACTCTTGCCACTGGGGTCCACTCCAGTGGCTTCCAGCGCAGTATCCCTGTCTCTTCACCTGGGCGCTCTTGCTGGTGGCAGAGTCTGTGCAGGCCACGCTATTGGGACTCTTAACTGACGGTCCAGTCAAGCTCCATTCGCTGTTAGGGAGGAAACGTACTATTCCCCAAGCGTTCCCCATCGGGGTTGCTGTTAGCTACCGGCAAGTGCTCCGCCAGGAGCGCAAGCAGCCTGGGAAGAAACACTGCTTGGTCCTACACCTCCCAGGGCTGATGGCGAATCGGACTGTCGTGCTCCAGAGGGTCTAGGGTTCACTGATTTTCAGAACTAGATCTCCAGGGCCTTTTCTTCTTTGCCTGGCAACTTTTGGTAACCAATTCAGCATCTTAGCAACACACACTTCTCCGCTGACAGACAGGTTGTAGCTCTGCTTAGGATGCACTGGCTGGGACTCAAACCCACATAGAAGGCAAGAACTCTACCACTGACCGTCCAATGTCTCTCCTTTCTCTTCACCTTCTGCTTCCTGGTTCCTCAGAGCTCTCCACGGGGGTTAGCACCTGCCCCACCCCGCGTCTCCTGCTCTCTTATTTAGCCCCTTTTCTGTCTCGACAACGGTCTCAGGCACAGACACACTCGTGAGGATGGTGCGGGGCCGGGCAGTGTTTGGTTCTGTCGTATGTAAGTCAGAACCGACTTGATGGCCCCTAACAGCAACATATCTCAGAAGAGATCGGCTTCCCGCACACCTGTACAGCACAATTCCTGTCTTGTTCATTTAACAACAACAACAAAACCTATTCCCAAATGAGAGTAGAATCACACGCATAGACATTAGGATTAATTGTAAGAGGAGGCTATTTAACTTATAACAATAACTCCTTTCTTCCATTTCACTTCCCCAGTCTACTACTGGTAAAGACCTCCTAAATGGACTAATTGCACCCATCCCCTCTGTTCAAGATCTGCTTCTGAGAACACCCAAACCAACACATGGGCTGAAAGGCTTGGTAGGTGTTCCATGCTGTGCCATCTACACAGACAGAGGGAAGGGCGCACACAAACACATAAGAACAAAGGCAGTGCTAGCAGGCAACACATGTTGCATATCAAATTTGATAAGCAAACATGTTGACTTATCAAATTCAATGGAAGGCCATCTCAAAATTTTCTCAAGTCGTATTTTGGGACTGGTTGGTCTGATAGCTCCTAGCTAGCTAAAGCAAATATCACATCTAGCCTAGACAGTGAAGGCCCTTTTTCTGTAGATAAGTGTATTCTCACTTACAATGGCCTTATGCGTCTGAACAGACTTTAAGTGTCTCCATTTCCATTTATACTGGTATGTAATGTTGCTGCTTCAGGGAAGGTTGACATAACACAAGGGACCCAATCCTCTGGTTTAGGGCGGACGCCAACTGCAAATTGACTCTGGTCTGAATCTTTATCTAGATCCCTGTAGTCATTTGTTTGTTTTCGTTTTGTACTTTAGAATTACTTGGATCTAATGCTAAAAGCAAAAACAAGTCAAACCCATTGTTGTGCAATCCACTCCCACTCTTGAAAGCCACACATGATGGAGTAGACTTGCCCTTAGGGTTTCCCGGCTGTGACTTTATGGAAGCAGACTGCCATATCAGTGTCCCCAGGAGCAGCTGCTGGATTAGAACCACTGACCTTGCAGCCACTGCTTAACCATGGACATCAGAACCCTCATATTTCTATTTTAGAGAATTGAGGTCATTTTTAAAGTTTTGGATGGCATCTAATAACTCTATTATCTTTCATTAGATAACAAGAAAATCTTATTATATACTGCTTATAATACCCAGGGGTTCAGGTTCTTTAATGACCCTCTTGGCTCAATTTATGCCAGAGCCAACAAGAACCCAGCAGAATATTCAGCTCTCTCACCATGGGGATATGGTTGAGGTTTAGAAAACAACCATAGTATTTGCTAATTCGTTCATAGTAGAGAATAATTCATGCTCATTGTGACCTAGCTCTTAGCTGAGAATGCCATGTCCTTGGAGATGTAGATAAAATTAATTCAAGCCTCTTATCCTCCATCCTGTGGGAGTTCCAAAGTCCTTCTCCAGCTTTCTGAAAATTCCCAGGGCCAGCATGCTCAGGCACTGCTGGCTCTGGGTTCTTCTTTTACTGGACTTGGGTTCTCACAAGGGTCTTCCCTCCTGATCTATTTTCTCTGCTCTGCACAGATATGAAATTCATCTCCTCTCTCTTCTCTCCTTCAAACACTCACATAGTTTTGTGTGTGATGAACTTCACCGGATGTCTGAGAAACAGGAGGGGCTCGTGTTGCCGCAAAGCAGTAGACTTTCAAAACGAGGCTGAGCTGTGCCTGCTTTGTTGGCAGCTGCCTTCTTGGGAGTCTTCACTGGCCATTTTTATTCCAGGCTTTTTTGGTCTCCTGTCACCTGCCAGCAGGCCTTTATCTTTCCCTGCTCCTTGTCCCACCTGAAGGATGCTGGCCAATTCACTATTCTGGTAGTTGATCCAGGCGTCCCCTGTTATTCAACAGCAGGACTGTCCCTCAACTCTTCTAAAAGCTAGTGTGGCGTAAACAGAAGAAGCAACTGCTATAAATGGAATTATTATTTTGAGCTCTTTTAGACCCAAAGAGTACCCTACCAAATCATACTAAATACTAGGTAAACATAAAGTAACCATAACATATAGTGATCACAGACACCGTTCACAGATAGAAGGTGGCGGAAACGCTGGGTGGGGGTAGTTCCTAGAGCAGGAGCTTAGTAACTCCACTCGTGCTGCTCCGGCCATGTGCTTCCTCCTCAGCAGTTCACTGCAAAGAAATGCTGAGCCTGAGGGGTTCATCCGTCCTGGATTCCTTGTGTTTCCGGTGCCACTGTGCATCCTCTAGTCTAAACAGGTTTGTAAGGTAGAATTGGGATCATGATAGTGGGGGGAAGAAGCATTTAGGAACTAGAGGAAAGTTGTGTGTTTCATTGATGCTACACTGCACCCTGAGTGACTCTTCTCCTCCTCACTACCCTTCTTCAAAGGGATGCATTCATGATGATATGATTTTTTGTTCTGATGATGACTGATACCTGGTCCCTTTTACCCCTCGTGACCACACAGGCTGGTGTGCTTCTTCCATGTGGGCTTTGTTGCTTCTGGGCTAGATGGCCGCTTGTTTATCTTCAAGCCTTTAAGACCCCAGATGCTATATCTCTCGATAGCCAGGCATCATCAGTCTTCTTCACCACACTTACTTATGCGCACATTTGTCTTCAGCGTTTGTATGGGGAAGGTGATCACACAATGATGATTTTCTTCTTTGGTGTCTTCTACCTGATCTCTTCAACACCTCATGATCACACAGGTTGATGTGCTTCTGTGGGTGAAGGGAGACATCGGGCAGTGCAAGATATGATAAAATAATAATAATTTATAAATTATCAAGGGCTCATGAGGGAGGGAGAAGTGGGAGAGAGGGGAAAGAAGTGAAAAATGTGAAAAGTGAAAAAAAAAGTGGAAAGCAAATGTTTTGAGAATGATAAGAGCAATGAATGTGCAAATGTGCTTTACACGATTGATGTATGGATGGATTGTGATAAGAGTTGTATGAGCCCCCAATAAAATGATTAAAAAATAGCTGAACATTATCTTTTCTTTCTGCCTTTTCTCATAAAAGCAAAGCAACAGCAACAATAACAAACCTCTTTTGATTTCTTTTGGTTTGGGAAAGAGATATGAATGAATATAGGTCTTTTGTAAAAGAGCCTGATGGCATTGGTGGTCGAGTGTTGGACTGCTAACCAGAAGTTCAGCAGTTCAAATCCCCCAGCCACTCTGCAGGAGAAAGATGAGGCTGTCTACCCCTGTAAAGATATGCAATCTCAGAAACTTCAGGTAAGGTCACCGTGAGTGGAAATCGGTGTGATAGCTATGCGTCTTGTCTAAAAGCAAAGTTGCATAAAGCACATGTTCAAAATGTCTGTATTATAATTTGTTAAATTCTCTGGCGTGGTTCTCGCCACAGGAGGATAAGACACTCCATCCTGTGGAAGTCAGGACAGCCTGTGTGATGTGCTTTGACCACTGAGATGTGGCTGTGGAGATGTGGGTCTTGTCTGGGCAAAAGAGTTCATGTCTGGTTCATCTTTCTTTCCAGGTGACTGTTGAACTTCCAGGTAAAGGAAGATCTAGGAGCCTAGATCCCAGAGTGCTGACAAGTTCAGCCACTGCTATCCAGCAAAAACCCCCTAAAACTGTTCTGTAGGGTTTCCATGAGTGCGCATCTTTAAGAGAGCAGACAGCCTCATCCTTCTTCCATTGAGGGACTGGATGGTGCAGACAGCCAAGATTTTGGTTAGTGGTCCATTGCTTAATCCCATGCACTACTAGGTCTCCTTGTTTATGTGGTAAGTGCACTCGGATTATGGTAAAATGTCAGGAGGGTCTTTTGGATTTTCTTATATAACCAGGCTATTTGGGACTGTAGACCATCTTTGCCTTCCTGTCCAGTTCTTTTATCTTTCATTCCGACGTTTTGCCTTAGTGATGATTTTAGGACCTCCGGTGTAGTGCTGCCTAGCAGTAATGACAGGAGGCAAGTCTAATGCACTCCCAGTCTCAGCATGAGATATCATTAAATATAATGACTACTAGAGGTTGTTCAGTTATTTTTATTATATTAAGAAAGTTCCTCTCTAATCAGAATTTTATATTTTTAACATAAATACATATTGAATTCCATAAAATGTCTTTTCTCTATGTTTGAAATAATCATGATTTTTCTTCATGATCTGTTAAAGTGAACAGTTAAAAAGAATTGAATATTTAAATATCAAATCAATCGTGCATTGCTGGAAGAAAAAAATACCTTTGTATATATTGGTAGACTTGGTTTGCTCTATTTTATTTGAGTTTTTGCATCTATTTTCCTAGAGATCAGCCTGTGTGCGATCTTTCTCACTATTACTTCTCAAGTTTTGCAGCACGGTTTTACTGGCATCGGGAAACAAGCTGGAGCTATTTGGATCTGGGCCTAGAAGCTTCTTTATCTAAGTCTTCTATTTCTTTTTAGTCAGTTTAGGTGGCATGTTAAGGTCACACAATTTAGTAACCAGGTCTCTTTTAGTTATTGTTTACATCGTATGTCTTTTCATCCTTTGATTTTCAACATGTTTGCAGTCTTGAACTTAAAATGTTGCTCTTCTATAGAGCATGTAGTTAGATCATGTTTTTAAACTCCATTTTAATAATCTCTGCCTTTTCATCAGGGTGTTAAATTCATTTATATTTAGTGTAATTACTTTCCATATACCACCTCTCCTTTTGCCTCTCTAATTCTTCATTATTGTCTTCTTTTTTGTAGAATAGTTTCTAGTGTAGCATCATAATCCAACTGTCATTTCATTCATTTATATTTTATTATAATTTAAAATATTTTCTTTTACTGGTTTTTTAAGTATTTTCTTATTAGTTGATCTGAGATTATAACAAATATCAGAAATTAGACCGATCAAGTTTAAATTTATACCAACTTAATTCCAATAGTATAATATAAAGGCTTGTTCCAATGCGGCTCTGTCACCTCTTTACCTTCATTGTTTTATTACTGCCATAAAAATATATAGTTATGCAATATAAGCCCATCAACATAATTTCATCATTATTCTTTATGTAGTTTTTTAATCAGCTAGAAGAAAGAGTTATTATCAAAATGATTTTATACTTTCTTATATGTATCAATTTCATTACCTTTAATTGTGCTTGCTGTTTATTCTGGCACTCACTCTAGAATTCTAGTAAACCTACCCATTGCCATTGGGTGGATTCTGACTCGTGCTGGCTCTCCATAGGGATTCTGAAGCTGGGACTCTCCCTGGAGCATAGGAGCTCAGCTTTTCCTGTGGAGAACAGGGTGAGTTTGAGCCTCTGACCTTCCAGCCCCTGACAGCACCACTTCCTTCAGCATTTCTCCTAGCACAGACAGCGAATAGACGCATTCTCCCAGCTGTCTCAATCTTGGCTTAATTTTTTCTTCATTTAAAAAATATATATGACAAAACATTTTTTATTTAAAAAATGTATTATATTTGAGGATGCCTCAAAAAGTTCATGGAAAAAAATCCCTTTGTGTTTTGGTTCCACTTTCTTTGAACATATATATATATATATATATATATATATATATATATATATATATATATATATATTATTTTTCAGAGTACAATTCAGGGGTATTAAGTACACTCACTGTGTTGTGAGACCATCACCACTGTCTGTTCTAAGACATTTTCCATCACCCCAAACAGACTCTGTACCCCTTAAACAATAACTCCCAATTTCCTGCTATGCCTATCTCACAATCAGCTTCTCTTTCTATTGTAGGTATTTCATAGAAGTGGGATCATGCAATATTTCTCTTTCATATATGTTTTATTAGTGAAAATTTATTTCAAATTTACAATATTTCAATGTTCATATATGTTGCAGCATGTATTCACTTCCTTTCTTTATAGCACAGAACAATATATTCTTGTGTTCATGTATCATGGCACATTTTATTTATCCATTCATTTATTAATGGGAATTTAGACTGTTTATACCTAGGACCAGCTCAATATTCATCAAAGATAAAACAGGATTGTTACAAATCTATAACTTTCAAGAAACATGAAGTCAGTCTAGTAACAGTGCCCGATGTCTAACATAATTCCGTGTGACCTTGTAGTTGGCTCTCACAGTTCTGACTTTTGGACTATTATTATCAGTAGCCATTCCTCGACTCCTTCTCAGAACCATATTTTCTGGCTCTTGACCCAGTATAGTCTTCAGTCTTCAGGCCAGCCTTAGCGGACCCCCTACACCTCACCATGGCCTCTTGTAATGCAGACTGAACCCATTCCTTGCTCCTACAGGCTCTGCCTTGCCTACATCAGGCACCATGCATGTGTGGAATAAAACAGACTTCATTATATGTTTGGATTTAAATTCGCTCGATATAGCTAGAATACCAAAAATTATTAGCTAAAAAAGACCAGTCTAATGAATGTGTAGTTCAAAAAAGATATATTCTCTCTTCCTAGAGAGAATAGACAGACATCTTTTAGTAAAGTGAAAAGGTACAATTTCTCTGAGCAATGGAGAAAGAGCTTGTGACAATTTCCAGAGAAGGCTTCAAGTTGATTATCACAGTGTAGCTGATTAAGCAGCTCCATATCTCAGAAAGCATCGCACTTCTTATATATCCCTTGCTTAAACCTATTTCTGAAAAAGTTTACACTTTATCTGAGATTAACAGAGGCTATAAAATAAGGCATTCTAAGTAGTATAGGAAAGGAGCTATTCCCATGAGGCGTTCAACTTCCATAAAATTAGTCTTAGAAACTCACAGGGCCTACCCTGTCCTATAAGGTCACCATGAGGCAGAATCATCGGAAAGGCAGTGAATTTTTTTTCCTGAGAGGATGCAGATGGAAAACTTCACTCTCTAGTATATTAAAAGAAGCTTTGCTGGAACAGTGGTTAAGCATTTGGCTGCTGATCGAAAGATTGGTCATTTGAACGCACGCAGTCTCCGTGTGGGTGAAAGGCCTGAGAGCAGCTTCCATGAAAGATTATAGACAAGAAAGCCCCATGGGGAAATTAACGTTCAGTCCCAGGGGGTCACTCTGAGTCAGGGTTGACTTTGTGACACCCAGCAACAACTTGTAGGTGCAGGGGAATCTCAACAGAGATCATTTCTTAACAGGTAAAAATCCTTTCTCTCCCCTTTCCAAATGGCTCCTTTGAGAGTTTCAGAAGAATTGGACTAGAGAGTGATGGGACATACTAAAGCAAAGGGTCCTAAAACTTAGAGACTTTAAAGACTTAGAAAAAGATCCAATTGGCTGGGCATCTGAAAAACCAGTGGCCTCAAGCATTAAGAGCATCAGCAGGAGACTCATAGCAGAGGACACAGGCAATAGAGCCCCATCAACAGTGATAAGATCTTGGGTTAAGGATTAGGTGTTTCAAGAGTTTAATGAAAATGCGGCAAATGTTGACCCAAGACAACCTGGATTAATTTCAAGAATGACCTTAGAAAATAAACTAGAAACCAGGTGCAGAAACCAAGGTGACTGGTCAGAATAGAAGGAGCACCTATTCTCTTCCCCATGGCCACCAGCTTTTCTGGTCCCAGGTTCCTCATTCATAAATTCATGCATTCATTTATTCATCCACTCACCAAGTTGTTCTTCATGCCTTACTACAAATCAAATGTACTTCTGGAGGTTCAAGGATACAAAGTAAACATGGTCCCTTTTTACATGGAACGTAAATCTAGCTGATTATGTGATTTATCATTCAAATCTGGTCACTTTTCAGAGTCAAAGGGGCACTATTAATAATGATACCAAGATGTCAAACATAATTAGATTTCCCCCCCGGACAAACGGGATATAGATGATCACATATTAGAGAAGACAGCTATGGAACAAAGTAGCACACAAAACCATGACTACATAAAAAATGGATTCTTTTAAGAAAAAAAAAAGAGGCCTTTGCAGAGAATATATTGGGCAGCTTGGCCTAGTTGGAGTGTATCCGGGTAGAAAGAAGAGGATCAAATTGTAGGGATTGACGGTAGGTAGGAACTCTCTTGTAGGTGGAACACACATCAGTGAATTAATGTCATTTCCTGGCATTGTCTACCTGAAAGGTCAGGAGGCGGCTGGGCTATTGGGGCGAAGGAAATAGGCAGAGGGAGAGAATGAGGTCCAGGTCAAGCTTAGGAGTTAGATATGGGCAAGGGGCTGGGCGTTAAACGGAGAGGTTCCACCATATTGTCATCAGCAGATCAGCACATAGTGCCACTTCCCTGTCGCAGGCAGTTGGTTTCCATCTCAGAGCACAGACAGATTTTATTTTGATTGATTGATTTTTGAACTTTGTATTGGAGTCTGGGTGTAAGTTTCCAGTGCAAATTAATTTCCCATTCAACAATTTTTCCACATTTGGTTTTGAGACACCGATTGCTCTCCTCAAACTGCAACAGCACCCTTTCTGCTTTGGGTGTTTCCTGTCTCATCCCTCCTTTCCTGTCCCTTTCTACCCTCCCAGCTTGGTCCCTGGGCAAACGCTGCACAGTTGCTCTCTGGTGGCTGAACATTCCAAAGTGGGAGGTCCTCCTTGGAACTGTTAATGATGCTTCTCTGACCTGGTGGGTGTGTCTGAAGGACTCGGCAATGCACTTTCTCATATGAAAACCCCGCTTTGTGGGTGGGCTTTATAGATGGTCTCCACTTCACCCCTCTCATCTGACAAGAAGCGCATTCTGGAACACAGAAACAAACAGCAGCGTGTTAAAGGTCCCAAGCGAGTTGGGAGCAAAACTCAAGCCACCCTGGCTCATATTGCTCCCTGTGGACACACAAAGCTCAGACTTCTGCGCCCACTTGCCCACTCCAGGGAGTCAGCCTCTGGGTCTGGAACCACTTTCTTCTCGTTCCGTATGGGAAAAGCAGGCATGACCCTGACAAAGGAGCCTCGTGTGTCAGACACTTGGGTTACCCCTGGAATGTTGCCAGAGAGTCGACCTTGTGCACTGAGTGCTGTCCCTGGAAAAAGATCAGTGTTAAAAAGCACTCTGCATCTTACGGGGATTAGAGGCACTTGAATTTTCTAGCTGTCACAGGTTCTCTTGGTCAAATTGAAATATAAGTTTTTGCTCTGTGGAGTGTCAAATGTTCTCCTTGTTAATGACACATCATGTTTTATTAGTCTAAGTAAAACCTACTCCCCTTTGCTTTCCCATCTTGAGGTGCTACCAACACCCGCTGCTACAGAATGATCTTCTGCATAGACTGGTGAGCTGGCTAGAAGAACAGGACAGAGTAACCCTCAGAACCAATAACAAGAGTAATGATACCAGGAAGAGAAGGGGAAGCTGGGGGGGGGGGGCGAAGGGGGAACCGATCACCATGATTGACAGAATCCCCTCTCAGGGGGGTGGACAACAGAACAGTGAGTGAAGGGAGACATCCCTCAGTGTACGGCATGAAAAAATAATCAAGGGTTCATGATGGAGGGAGGGAGGGAGGAGAAAAATTAGCACTTGATTTCAGTGGCCCAAGTAGAAGAACGAAAATGTTTTGAGAATGATGATGGCAACCTATGTACAAATGTGCTTGACACGATGGATGGATGCATGGATTGTGATAAGAGCTGAAAGAGCCCCCAATGAAATGATTTTTTTAAAAAAAAATCACAGTCAAGAAAACTCTAAAAAGAGAGGTCTGTCCCATGGAACAGGAAGAGGAAATATAATAGCCATCCACCCTTTCATCATCCACCCTTTCTGGGCACAAGCTTGCTGCAGGAAGAAGAAAGCATTTAGCGCTTGGGGAAACCCCACCCAAACTACTGCCCTGCATTCAGTTCCAACTCATAGCAACATGATGGAGGGAGCAGAATCCAACTCCTTTTTAGGGTACCTGACTTGTTCGTGGGAGCAAACAGCCCCTCAGAACAAGTGTGAATTGCCAGCCTTGCTGTCGGTAGCCCGGCATCTATGCCATGGCACCACCAGAGCTCCTTGGGGCATGGGGGAAATAGGCAAGATAGTAAAGAATTTCCTCAATCCTTCTCTCCTCACTGAAGGCCTGGAGTGGGGAAGACACTAGCCTGAGGGCAAAGAAAAGGAGTTTGTGTCCTTTTTCTATTTAGAAAGCTGAGGAAAGGTCTCTCAGAGAAATTGGCATTAAAGTAAGATTGACCAGTTGAATCTCCTACCTCACCCCTAGATGTCCCCCTCAGATCCCAAGGACAGGGCCCAGTTTTTCTGGGTCCACCTGGAAGTAGTTTACCAAGCTTGTAGACATGCTTATTAGGCGGGAGTGGGACTATCATTGTCGTGCGGTGAAGAGATGATTTTAGCTCTGGGCTACATGCAGATCACCCTGACCAAGAACAGGCAAAGCATCCAAACTGGACCCCAGGTAGGGTTGAGGTGGAAGCAGGTCAGCAAGACTTCTGAGCTAAGCTATGGCCACATGAAAAGGCTTTGGTTTTGATGCCAGCAGGGCTCCAGTCAATCAAGCAAACATAAAATTCTTCACAAATGCTTAAAGAGCTGGGATGAACCATTTTGGGGTGGCCTGTGTGAATGTGAGATCTTTTCTACCACCACCACCACGAGGTCACACAAATGGCCTCTCCCAGAAACCCAGACACTATCTTGAAGGTAAGCAAAGGAAGAGAGAATGGTTTCACGTGAAACTTAATTCTCTAAAGAGACTATTTTAAATTATGGGTCAAATTGCATTTCCTTGACTCAATAACGAATAACAAATATGCAAATAGGAGTGTAACATGGAAATTTGCATCCACGAAGCAAGTCCATGTGCCAAGGGAACAGTTTTAGCTGCCCCGAGGACAGCCCTGCAGTGGGACTGGCCTGAGTTGAGTTATTTTCAGGTGTTTGCCCAGGAAAATTGATTTCAGAGTTAGGGGGATGATGTGACATTTGTACAAAAGAGTGTTCCCTGGATAGGAAGGAAACTGTCCAGGAGACAGCTTTCATCCAGTTTTATCTTAGACAAAATATTATCAAGTACATAAAATGTCTCTTTATACACGTCCCGTGCATCTCCAGAACCTGGGATTTGGGAAGAGATAGCTGAAATTTGTGCCATGACTCTTAATAGAAGGTGGTCAATTTTGTATATTTTCCAGTCCTCCGGTCTATCCCGTGGGGAATGAAACATGTGTCCCTCAACTGGACTGCCACAGAAGAATGGAAGGGAATGTACAAATGGAAAACTAAGAGTCCTGTGCTCTAAAGCTCCAGAAGCCTCTTCTGGACCTGAGTCTTTCTGCATGCTGCAGGTCACAAAATCCTACCCCAGGATCAGGTGTGGCCTTCAGCTAAGGTGAGACTTGCTTACTGGTACCGGGCTTTGAGCTGGGTTGTACAGCTCTTGAGGTCTATGAGAAACAACCTGTGCCCTCAAGGGACATGTACTCTAGTCTCAAACATAATACCACCTTTTCCTATTAAGCTAGTTTTTCTCCTTTCTGATACATCAATTGATCTTAGATATTGATTATGAATTCTACTCTAATAGGGTTGGCAATAGGATTTTGTTACTAGAAAGGGCCCTGCAGCAATTAAGCCAAACATTGATCCAGCCAATTTTTAGAAAATACCGATCTGAATGGGAGGGCTAAGTGCTCATATCAGCTGATACCCAGTCTCGTGATGGAGAGCTGCTGACCTTTGATGAGATTTATCATTAGAAGGGCCGACAGCCCCCACTATTCCTACTGATCTTCCTGCCCTTTGTATCCAGCTTGTTCTTTTGTTGGTATCCTCAACATTAAAAGATGGATATACACTCATTTAATCAAACCAAGACCAGTTTCTTACTCCAGTTTCTTAGAATCCTCTTCTGAAGATAAATATTATATATGGGGCACAAATTAAGACTAAGTCAGAGAGAGTTAACCTGGGCATAAGTTAAGAGGCATAGTATGGACTGGTAGGACAGCCCCTTTGGGTGTTAATAATCAAAATCAATGGAAATCTCTCCTTACTCCTCATGGTACCACAAAGACTTTTTGTAACATCATCGTTAAGCCAGGCTTTACATACCAAGTGAAAGAAACTGGAAAGTAATGGAAAGCTATACATTAAAGAAAGACCCCAAATAAAGAGAAATGCATAGGCAAATGCAGGTGCTAATAACAAGGTATTTATATGTAGTGATCCTATATGCTTTGTCCTTCATGACTTTCAATAAAAACATATGTAAAAGCAAGGATAAAATTATATCACAGGGTACAGGACACAGTTATTGATAGTAAGAACAAAGGGTGGGGGACAGGAATGTATAGATAAAAAACTTCTTGTATGTTACTGAAGCTAAGTTAGTACCAACTTACCTAGAATGTAATAAATTCACATTGTTAAATATATAATTCATGATAACTTACCTAGAATGTAATAAATTCAAGATGTTAAATATAAAATTCATGTAAAGACAATATATTAAAAACATGCAAAATGAAAAGAGAAGGGAACAATAAAAACTCAGTACAATAAGCCAACAAAACAAAAAAAAGCAGCCATATAATTCACAAAGAAATGTTCTTAAGCTTGGGAGCAGCATTTCAGGTACAACTTTTGATCTCTCCCTGGCCAGAGAAAAGAAGAGTAAAAGAAATCAATTGGCACAAAGGACCGATTGTATTAGTACAGGTTGACTAGAGAAACAAATTCCTAGACACTCATATGTGTATAAGAAAGGGCTTTATATCAAAGAGTAATTGAATATTAAGAAAATATCCCAGCTCAGTTCAGATCAAGTCCATAAGTCTGTTATTAGCCCGTATGTCTGATTCCCAGTCTATAAATTCCTCTTCAGATTCATGCAACACATGCAATGATGCATAATACAGGGAGATCACAGTCTGGTGGGTGGAAAGTCTCATGTAGCCAGTGACACTGGAAGTATCTCAGGGCTGGCATGGGTGTCCATGTGACTCCTTCAGCTCTAGAGCTCTTGCTCTATCAGCAGTGTAGCTCCATCTGTCTCCGCCAGCTCTCTTAGTGTCTCCACCACAGGAAAGGGACGGCAGAAAGAGTGTGTGTCCCGCCTCCAGGGAGGAAGACATGAGTTCCCAGAGTCCTTTAGAGAAGGCCATGCCCATACAGAGGCGTTATTGGCTATGATCTGATTGATAGGCTAGACTCCACCCCTTTTCTCAAGTTGACAGTAGATTAAGTAACTGGAACACCAATGGAGCACTTGCACCTTAGACTTCATAATCCTGAAATCTTAAAAGCTAGACAGTGTTTGGTTACTACTAATGAGCACTCTCAAAGAAAACACAGTAGAACTTTCTGGATAAAATGGGAGAAAAATATTCAACAAAATTCAAAATTACAAAATAAACCACAAATAAAACAGGCTTATTGGTCTCATAGAGACCCATGGAACTCTTGAGACTATAGTCCTTAGTCACCTTTCAGTCCTGAAACTGAGCCAATCCCACGGCTCAAACTTCAACCAAACAATAGAAAGGATTCTAACATAAACAATAACTCTTAAGAGGTGCACATTTCATAGAATGACCAATCATTTGAAGACAAATGGTTTTTGTCCTAAGGACAGCGCTCAGAAGACAGGAAAGGTTAGGAAAACAACATGACGCCCAGGGAGAGGAGAGGAGAGTGATGACACACTGTAGGGAAGGCTATCAATGGCCTGAAACAGAATGGGTGTGAATTGTTGACCTGAAACAAATCAATGGCCTGAAACAAAATGTGTGTGAATTGTTAACTGGGAAGCTAATCTGCGTTGTAAGCAGTCACCAAATTAGCAATAAAAAGTTTGAAAAACAACACAAGTATAAACAGGAGAAAAAGAATAAAGACACAAAACCAAAGAATAGAATGGCAGAATCAAGTCATTTCTTATCAGTAATTACAAGAGTAAGTGAACTAAATGCTCTAATCAAAAGACAGAGGATGGCAGAGTAGGTTTTTTTTTTTTTAAATGAAAAAGAGTCAACCACATGCTGTTTAAAAGAGACTGAGTTAGTTTATTGTGCCAACCTGGCCGATAAACACAGGTGGGGTTAATTGAAGGCGGAGGGATAAATGGCTCGATGAGCCTCACCTTTCAAATTCTCAGGTCTCTTGCTTTGTGATGCTCACACCAAGGTGCAGCTGCCTGAGTTTCCTGCTTCAGCTTGCAGGACTGATTTCCTACAAGACATCCCCAAGGAGAAGCCACATGGACCTACCCCGATGCAGCCCTGGGTGCTGGAACGCCCGTGTGGAGACCCCTGCCAGCGCTGAGATGCTTACACATTCACTGACTTGACTCTCCTCCTACAGTCGGCATCATTGCCTCTGTTTTGTGAGATGGAGGAGGACTTTGTGGATTGGTGTTGGACATATGGGTTAATGGGTTAATGTTGGACTTGTGGGCTTGGCCAGCACTGGGTTGGAATGTTTTCCAGGTGTGCACTTAACCTTTATATAAAACTCCCGTTTTTGTGGCTTTGTTTCTCTAAAACACCCAGACTAACAGAGACATACCTTAAACTCAAGGGCACAAATGAAGAGACATACATTAAATTCAAGGGCCCAAATAGGTTGAATTTGGGAAATTATTATAAGAAAATGATAACCAAAGGATAGTAGGGATGGAGATCTTAATATCAAGCAAAGTAGACTTTAAGACAAAATCTGTCAGAAGTGATAAAGATATTCAATATATAGTGATAAAATATTCGATTAATGAAGAATATTTAAAAATAATAAATCTATATGCATCTAACATCCGGGCACCTAAGTACATTTAAAAAAACACTGGTAGTACTGAAGAGAGAAAAAGATAGTAATACTTTTGCTTGCTTTTAATAGTTGTTGGAGAATTCAGTACAGCACTTTGGATATTGGATAGAACATGTAGAAAAACCAGTAACAACCTAAGTGCCACTGTAAACCAACTAGATTTAGCAAACATACACAGATTACCCTGCTCCAAAACATGATATGCATTCTGCCACAGAACACATGGAATATTTTCCAGGATAGACTGCATTTTAGGTTATGAAGAAAGGTTTTTTTTACACATTTTAAGAGATTAAAGAAATTCAAAGCCTTTTCTCTGATCACAACAGAGTAAAACTAGACATTAATAATGGGGAAATATCCCTGGAGCATACAACACTCTCATGGAAAATAAACAATGTGCCATTAAACTACCAATGAATCAAGAAAGAAATCAGAAGAGATAGCACAATTCTTTTAGTGTCAAAGAATGATAGCACAATATACCAAAACTTATGGGATGCAGAGAAGGTAGTACTTAGAGGGATAAATAAATCCCTACATTTAAAAAAGAACAATCTCAAGTTAGTAGCCTAATTTGATACATTTAGGAAGAGAAAGAAGAGCTAACTAAAATTAAATTTGCTAGCAGAAAGGAAATACCAAAAATCAGAGCATACATAAATAAAAGCAAAAACTAGATAAACCACACAGTTAATAAATAAAATCAGAAGTTGGTTCTGTGAAACAACAACAAAATGAACAAATCTTTAGACTGATCACAAACAAGAAAAGATGCAAATACAAAAATTTAAAAATGAAAGCAGGAACACTATAATTGACTTGATGGGAATAAGGAGAATGCTGACAGAATATTAAGAACAATGATATGACAGCCAATTTGATAACCTAGATGAAACTGACAAATTCTTAGAAGTACACAAGTTACCCTGACTCAAGAGGAGATAGAAAGTTTCAATAGACCCATAACAAATGAAGAATTAGAATCAGCAATCAAAAATTCCCAACAACCACAGCAAGAAAATCCTGTGCCAGATGGCTTCACTGGGGAAATTCTACCAAACATTTAGAGATGCATTGACATCAATACTGTTGAGATTCTTCCACAAGATAGAGATGGAATGAATACTCCCCCATACCTTCTATGAAACAAGCATAACCCCAATGCCACAACCAGACAAAGATATCACAAGAAAAGAACCCTGTAGGCCATAATCTCATGAACATAGAGGTGAAGATTCTCGACAAAATAATAACAAATGGAATCCAACTCTATATTTAGAAAGTCATGCACCATAATTAAGTAGAGTTATTTTAGGAGTGCAGAGATGGTTCAACATTAGAAAATTGGTCAACATAAAATACCACATCAATGGAACAAAATGAAAGAACCATATTGCCATACAGAATCACTTCTGTATGGATACAGAAAAAGGATTTGATAAAATCTATTTCTTGATGAAAACCCCAAAGAAGATTCAGTTTGAAGGGAAATTCTTCCATAATATTCAGAGCATGTATGCAGGGCCAATATTATAAGCATAATGCAAAACCAAGGACTAAGATATTTCCTCTTGAAATTGGAATCAAGACAAGGTGGCTAGTTTCACCACTTCTGTTCAGTATTGGATTTGAAGCCAGAGCCCATGCACCAAGATAAACTTTTTACAAAAGAAAGGCATCCAGATTGAAAAAGAAAAATTATCTATATTCATAGATAATATGATCCAATATATAGAAAGTCCCGAAGAGTTCACAAAAAATTTCTAAAATTAATAGAGGAAATTTAAATTTCCTCTTTAAATTTAAATTTCAGGTTATAAATTGCAATAAATTTCAGGTTATAAGGTCAACAAACAAAAATCAGTTGGGTTTCTATACTCTAGTAATGAGAATTATGAAAGGGAAATTTGGGTAGTAATACCATTTACAATTGCATCTAAAAGAATAAAATACATAAAAATAAATCTAGTTAAGGGTGTGAAAGACTTTAGACAATGAAAATATTAAACATTACTGGAAGAGATCAAAGAAGACTTAAATAAATTGAAGTGTTCCAAGTTCATGGATTGAAAGATTTAATATTGTTAAGGTATCAATACTACTGTAAGTGATTTATAGATTCAACATAATCCTGATCAAAATTACAAAAGACCTCTTTACAGAAATAGAAAATCCAATCCAAATTTATATGGAATGGAAAGAGGCCTCTAATAGCTAATACAATTTGGAAAAAGAAGTTTAAAGTAGAAGGACTCGATGCTTCTTGATTTTAAAATGCACCATAGAGCTACAGAAATGAAATAACCTGGTACTGGTATAACAATAGACACACAGACCAATAAGATAGAATTCAGAGTACGAGAATAAAGCCATACATCCATACATCTGTACTCAATTTATTTTGACAAGGATGTTAATGGATCTTTGTAAAGGATCTGATGGGGACAGAAGAGTCTCTTCAATAAATGGTTCTGGGATATTGGATAAATGATTCTGGGATATTGGATTCTCACATGCAGAAATATGAAACAAGGCATGGCAGCATTGCTCCCAATGGCCAAAAGGTGGAAAAACTTAAATGCCCATCAGTAGATGATGGGCTAGACAAAATGTGGTATAGACGTAGTGTGGAATACTACTCAGGCAGTAAGAGAAAGAAGGTTTGATGCCTCCTACGTTATGAATGGAGCTGAAAGGCATTGCTGCTGTTGTTGTTAGGTGCCATCAAGTTGGCACTGAGTCATAGTGTCCCCATGTACAAAAGATAGAAACATCGCCCGGTCTGGTGCCACCTCCCAATTGTTGTAAAGCTTGAGCCCGTTGTAGCCACTGTGTCAGTCCTATTTCTCAGTGCCCTTCCTCTTAAACCAGGATGATGTCCTTTCCCAAGGATTGGTCTCTCCTAAAAACACATTCAAAGAACATGGGACAAACTTTCCCTATCCTTGCTTGTAAAGAGCACAAGTCCATCCTTGGTTGTCCTGCCTCCAAGACAGATGTGTTGGTCCCTTTGGTAGTCCAGAGTACTTTCAGTAGTTTGTTTGTTTGTTTCCAGTACAACGATTCCAATGCATAGATTCTTTTTAGGTCTTCAATGTCCAACTTTTGCTTGCGTATGAGGTGAGTGAAAACACCATGATTTGGGTCGAGCACACCTTAGTCCTCAGAGTAAGCTCTGCTTTTCAAAACTGTAAAGAGGTCTTGCGCAGCAGATTTACCCAGTGCACTGCCTCATGGGACCTCTTGACTGCTGCTTCCATGAGCATTGTGAATCCAAGCACGAGGAATTCTTGGCAACTTCAACCTTTTCTCCATTTATCACGATGTGACCTGCTGGTGTAGTTGTAAAGAGTTTGGTTTTCTTTATGTTGTATTGTAATCCAACAGATTGCAATCTGAAGACTCCAATCCTTGATCTTCATCAGCAAGTGCTTCAAGTCCTCCTCGCTTCCAGCAAGCAAGGTTGCATCCCTGCATATCACATAGGCATTGTTAGTCTTATTATCCAGCTCTTCTGATTATTTTGCTCAGTATATAGATTGAATAAGTATAGTGAGAGGACATAACCCCGAGGACACCTTCCCTTATTTTAAACTACACAGTGTGCCGTTGTTCTGCCTCTTCATCCAGACACAGGCTCCACCTGAGCACAATGAAGTGTTCTGGCATTTCCATTCTTCTAAAGGCTATCCATAGTTTGTTTTGGTCCACCCAGTTGAATGCCTTTGCATCGTCAATAAAACACAAGTAAACAGCTCTCTGGTATTCTTGGCTTTCAGCCAAGATCCATGTGAAGTCAGTAATTATACCCCCTTGCTCCACATCCTCTTCTGAATCTAGTCTGAATTGCTGACAGCTCCCTGTCAATATACTGCTGCAACTGTTGTTGAATGATCTGCAGTAAAATTTTACTTGCATGTGATATCCATGATCATGTCATATGATTTGTGCATTCTGTTGGATGATCTTTCTTTGGAACGGACACAAATATGGATCTCTTCAAGCCAGTTGGCCAAGTAGCTGTCTTCCAAATATCTTGTCAAAAGTGAGTGAAAGTTTCATCAGCTTCATCAGGGGTTTTTTTTTTTTTTTGAAAGAGTTCAATTGTTCTGTCAGTTCCTGGTGCCTTCTTTTTCACTACATGCTGTCAATGAAGATTGGATTTCTTTCTTCAGTACTGTTAGCTCTTGGTCTTAGATGTAAGACATTAGACTGAGTGAACTAAGCCAATCACAAGTGAACAAATATTGTACTATCTCACTTATATGAAAGGAAAAGAAAAGCTACATGTACAGAAAACATTTCTGAATGGCTACCAGGGTCAGAGAAAGGGACAGGAAGGGGGTTAACCGAGTCACCTCCTGCACTACTCCACCCAACATGTGGAATGAAGTAGTATTGTAGTCCTCATTTGCAGGTGAGAAAAGCGAGGCTGAAAGAATAGGCCCAGGGTCACACAGCTAGCTGGTGGGTTGCAGAGCCTGGACCTGCACAGAGGTCAGCATGGCATGTTCGCTGTCAGAGCTGCCGATGAAGAATAAGCACAAAGAGCAGCACACATTCTGTCTCACTGCAGGAGTCAGAGCAGGGCCGCGAGCCCCAAGAGCTTAGCCAGCACAGGATCTAGGCCGAGGGCTTGGTAGAGAGAGGGACACTGCTCTCCCTCAGTGCAGTGGCAACTGCTCCACAGCGGTCCCTGGGAGTCCCAGTGGAGAATTGAGTCTGCAGGAGGAATTAGTGAGGCGAATGGGTGACTTTGTCCTCTAAGCAGGTCCTTATTTTGGGATATAACTATTATTTTAGGGAACGAATGACAGTCATCCCAGAACTCCTGAGCTGTTTTCCCTCTACAGGAGCAAACCCCAGGTGAAGGGGCCAGGATGGACTCAGCAGCCAGTGGAAGTCTGCTTTCCACCTCGCTGTCCTACGCCTAGGCTGGATCCACAACTCCATGAAATCCGGCTTCCATCCCCGACTTAGAGGAACCCAACCTTGCTGTCTGGTGACAATAGATGTCAGAAAGTGTATCCCCACGCCCAGGACTGGATCTCTGCTATGTTTAAAAGCCAAGTCAAACCCACTGCCATCAAGTCAAATCCAACTCATAGCAACCCTACATGACAGAGTAGTACCATCCCATAGCATTCCCAAGGCTGCCTATCTTTAAGGAAGCTGACTGCCACCTCTTTCTACCTGGAGCAGCTGGTGGGTTCTAATATCGAGACTGCGTTTAAACATGGCTCCACTCGGGTTCCATTGCTATGTTAAGGAGGCATCATGATCCATCTTCCAAATAGAAGGGTTCCTGGGGTCCCCTGGTGGCAAAGACCCAGATGCAAAGCTGATTGCAGTCTCAAGACGGCCGCAGGAGAGGAAGAGGTTCAAGGGCTGTGCTGTTCCAGGGACAATTAGCATCCGAAGAGGAGTGTCATCATGATGGATTCATTTTCTTTGCTTGTCACTCCTGTCTGGTGGGGGGTTGGAATGGTTAATCCCCTTGCTCTAAGTGAATGCACATTGAACTGTTTTGACAGCTTGGAAATTTTGTTGCAGATTCTCGATGACTTCCCATGTCACAATCAATTTGCAGCCTTGTCTCGTCAGCGGATTAGGTCCCATCCAATTTTCTTGAGCCAGGGCTTCAGAGGAGCTGGCTTCTTCCATCTGTGCCAGGGAAGAGGTAGAAAGTAGGAATGGTCCCTAGCTGGGGCAGGTTTGCATTTGCACTCTGAGCATCAGAACCAGGGAACCCACTGAGAGTGCTCTCACTTTTGCTCGGGAACAATGAGTTCTCCAGGAAAAAAAAAAGGATTTTTGAAGAAGATGGACCATATTTGAAAATCTCTGAAAATGGCACTTTGGCCCAGAGACTGTGTCAGAAACAACTGGGGACGGGACCTAAAGCTTCTAGCGTGGGTAGTAAAGTCTGGAGGATAAATGTGTGAGCAGGGCCATACTATTTCTACACAGAACCTGACAGGACCATTTAACGCCTATATGATCTTGAACAAGGAGTCCTGGTGGCACAACAGTTAAGCGCCCAGCAGATAACAGAAATGTTGGCACTTCAAATCCACCTAATTGCTCTGCGGGCTAAGGGTCTGATTATCTGCTCCTTGTAGAGGCTGAAGGACTGTGCAGCGCAGTTCTGCTCTGTCATTTCAGGTCCCTGAAAGTTGAAACCAATCTGATGGCACCTGGCAATACCAATAACCTGACCTTGAAGGAGTTATTTATACTTTCTAGTTTTCTGTTTTTGTCAATGACATGGAGCATTAATAGTAATGCACCCCATAAAGGGTGGCCGTGAAGACAAAATTAAGCATTCTAAAAGTCGTCCCTAACTTACAACAGGATTAGGTTCCAATGACTCCATTGTAAGTCGGTTCTGACTTACATTGAATTAAATTTTTTTCATTAATATTACCTTTATTATCCCTATCTTTATAAATCTGATATTTGTCGGTGGGAATTAGGGACATTAGATGTAAGCATCAGACAAGTGAACATTGGAGAATGATAGCATGCAGCATATCACATGCTACACTATTGTACGCAGTAGATAGTACTAGTGATAAGATGTGCTAAAAGAAAAAAAAGGAAATTCGTAAGTGTCCGACTATGGCATAAATTGGGGACTGCTTGATATGAAAATTCTTCACTCATTGCCTGGCATGTACTAGGTGTTCAATAAGCGCTACTTTCATGGCAAAATTTCTCACATAAAAAATAATTTATCTTCCTCCTCCTTTCTTCTTGTTCCTTCTTCATCTTCTTCTTCCTTGTTCTCCATCTTCAGAGAACATGGACAGTGCTATCCAATAAAAATGCAATGAGAAACACATATGTAACTTATTAAACAAAGAAACAGAAATAGGCAAAACAAATTTGAGTAATACACTTCATGTAACCCAATATTGAAACTTTTATTTTGACATACATTTCAGTATTCAAATCTGTAGAAAATTCACATTCCATTTTTCTGACTAAATAAATCCCTCACAACCTGCTGTGTATATGACACACACGTCTCAATTTGTATGAGCCATATTTTATTTATTTTAAAAATCATGTTATTGGGGGCTCATACAGTTCTTATCACAATCCATAAATACATCCATTGTGTTGAGGACATTTGTACATCTATTGCCATCATCATTTTCAAAATATTTCCTTTCTATTTGATCCCTTGGTGTCAGCTCATTTTCTTCTTCCCCTCCCCTCCCTCCCTCATGAACCCTTGATAATTTATATACTTTTTTAGTCATGTCTTACACCGACCAATGTCTCCATTCACACACTTTTCTGTTGTCCATCTTCCTGGGTGGGGTGGTGGTGGTGGTGGTGGTGGTGTTATATATAGATCATTGTGATCGGTTCCCCCCCACCCCTTCCCCTTCCCCTCCTGGTATCCCAACTCTCATTGTTGGTCTGGAGGAGTTTATCTCTTCTGGATTCCCTGTGTTTCCAGCTGGTATCTGTACCAGTGTACATGCTCTGGTCTGGCTGGAATTGTAAGGCAGAATTAGGGTCATGATAGTGGGGGGTAGGGAACATTAAAGAACTAGAGGAAAGTTGTATGCCATATTTTAAGGGCTCATGTAGCGACATGAGCTAGTGGCAGCTGTATTACATAGCAGAGATATAGACTTGCTGAAGTTTGTGATTGCCCTAAAACATCCCCATTTGTCCCTCCTGGTCTCTAATCTTTGTCTATGCAACGCTTCATAGCTGTGGTTTAGGAGATATCTGAGCCAGTTTGAGATTGTCAGTGATCTCACTGCAGGGATAAGGGCACTAGAAATAAAACCACATTCCCTAGATGCAGACTCAAGTAACCAGATTTGACTACCACTCCCCCACCTGCCCTTTGCCTGCTTCCTTCCCCACATACTTCCTTTGAAACTTCCTTTAGAACCTGATGGTGCCTCCGTTGATGCTTCACCTTTCACAGACAAGCTTGGTCACTGTGCCAAAGTGCTTGCTCAGAAGTCCCCAGCCTCCCTCTGTGAAAGACCCTAGGCTTGACACTTTGCAAGCCCTATTTGGCTGCACCTCCACTGGGACAGAAATTCGTAAGAGTAAAGGGATGTGTTCATCTGAAGCCCAGGGTCTCCATTCCTTCCAGTGGAGATTATTCTAAGACTCAAAACCCTGTGATTCCTTGTCCAAACAGCTTAAAACTCTCTTCCAGGCCAGCCAGCAGAAGCTCTTTCCCAGGTCTTAGCTCTTCCCCTTGGCCAAGGTGTGGCTGTGGAGGGTGCGAACAGAGATTGGACATGGGCTGGGTACCCTCAGTATGTGCTGTAAGCCCTCACTCCGTGGAACAGAGCCCAGAGAGGGACCAGACTGGATTCCCCTTGAAGGTCATGTTTCCATGCAGAACTTCAGGGTGTCCAAGAATTTCAAACTGAACTTGGCCTCCCAGGTGTATTGGTGGCTATATGACAAGGTAGGGAGCCCTGGGCAGCACTATGCCCTGGAAGTTGGGCTGCTAACGAAGAGGTCGGTGGTTCAAACTCACCTTGAGAGAAAGGTGAGACTGCCTGCGTCCATAAAGATTTACAGTCTCCAAAAAAAACTAGTGTGCTACATGAAGAGCTTAGAGAAACATGCAAATAAAAAAATTTAAAAAAACTAAATCTCATAAATCACAGTCAAGCATTAAGCCAGGCTCCAGGGACAAACCACAATACCATAAAAGACCCAAAGAGTTATTTCTTATTTATTATTCTCAGCGCATCTGTTTTATTCTTTCTTTACACTGCACTCAAATTTCCAGTACCCATGAAGGAAATTGGGCACTGATAATCGTTCCAGAACCACGGATTGAATTCTGTCCTTCCAAACATTTTGTAAATTCTAACCTTTCTACATGTGGTTATAATCCCCTTTGAGATAGGATTTTCTTTGTAATGTTAATGAAACCATATCAAGTGTAGAGTATGAGCTCTTTAGAGTTATAAAAGAGGTTAATAAGCAAA
Organism: Tenrec ecaudatus; assembly: GCF_050624435.1. Taxonomy (NCBI): domain Eukaryota; kingdom Metazoa; phylum Chordata; class Mammalia; order Afrosoricida; family Tenrecidae; genus Tenrec; species Tenrec ecaudatus. The sequence goes on from NC_134546.1 coordinate 50,776,550, forward strand.
TAGGCAATCAGAGATGGGAGATAGATGCCTTGTCAATTAATATCTCCAATAAACCAGGTAACCATATATATGGAGAACAATAAGATATTCTTCTAAATAGAAGGCCTATTTCTATAAAAATAAGGGAAGATGGGTGTATTATGCAATTGATGCTCACTACATTCCACCCGTTGACTGGCCAACATGTGTTTATCATGAGCCTGCCTTTACAAACAGATACTTTTCTAGATATACCCCCAAAGGGCCTCAGATTAATGTTACCTAATAAGTTCCATTTTCCTAAGGGAAGAAAATCTAAAGTCACGTTTGGCAATATATTTCAATATGACTTAGACTCTCTCTTTTTAAAATTCATAATCTCGTAGCAACAATGAGACATACAACTTTCCTCTAGTTCTTAAATGCTTCCCCCCACCCCCCAATATCATGAGCCCAAGTTTACCTTACAAATCTGGTAGACTAGAGTATGTACACTGGTACAGATAGGAACTGGAAATACAAGGAACCCAGGATAGATGAACCCTTCAGGACCAGTGGTGGGAACAGCGATAGTGGGAGGGTGGAGGGAAGGTGGGATAGAAAGGGGCAATTGATTACAAGGATCTACATATAACCCCCTCCCTGGGGGACGGACAACAAAAAAGTGGGTGAAGGAGACGTCAGTTAGTGTAAGACATGACAAAATAATAATAATTTATAAATTATCAAGGTACATGGGGTGGGGGAGCAGGGAGGGAGGGGGAAATGAGGAGCTGATACCAAGGGCTCAAGTAGACAGCAAATGCTTTGAGAATGATGAGGACAACAAATGTACAAATGTGCTTGACACAATGGATGAATGGGTGGATTGTGATGAGAGTTGTATGAGCTCCCCCCCAAAATAAAATAAAATAAAATTCATAATCTCTCTCTCTGTACTCTGAAAGAATGAATAGGAACAGGAGAAAAACACCAGGTTTTCCAGACTCCTTTGTTTACCCCAGTCCTCTTCGGCTCCTCCCAACTGTCTCAATCGCAAAATTTTCTGATCAGGATAATAACTTGAGTATAGCTTTAGCTTCAACTTCAACTTTCTGAAAACGTTGTGGTGGCAAATTTGACTGTTCAGGTTGACAAAGTGTACTGGATCTTCCGTGGCTTGAGATTACAGGTGGCATCCATAAATTTCCTTGCTTAACAGACTTATGCTATTATCTACGAGTTTCTAAGACAGCTATCTGGGCTCGAGCTTTCTTGTTGCAAAAGAAAGACTGTGAGAGGAACATTAATGCACTGCAGTCCTGAGGTGTTACCATTACATCACAAGAGACAGACAATAGGCTTATCAGTTGTGTCAGAACTTTGCCATTTCCAAAGAGGCATAACAATACGAGTGACTCACCTCCCTTCACCATGCCAATTTTCTTTGACTTTGGTAATTGAAGATACCTACTATTGGTAGTGACTTCCACCTTAGTCGAGCTTCATATGAACGCAAATAATAGAAAGGAATCATGGCCTGCCAAGGTTCAATTACTGGTCTTTGTGTGGAGGAAAGCAACAGGATGAAAATCCAAGCATACGGAAACAATTACTCCAGTGGACTAGTGGGCCCTGGAAACATCAGTCTCCTTGTCCCTGAGACCAGAAGAACTCGATGATCCTGCTCGCTATCAATTGCTTTGAATGAAATCATATTAGAAGGTTCGGGTGGGAGCAAAATGTGACCAAATCCCCATATCATAAAAAAAAAAAGAATAGGCTTACTGGTTAGCTAGAGATGGGCACACCTCCTGAAACCATACCCCTATGGCTCACCTTTTAGTCAAACAATAGATCTAGACAGGGAACAGTCATCCTAGTGACTCACGCCACCCTGTAAGACAGTAGAACGACCCCTGTGGGTTTCCAAGACTGTAGCCCTTTACAGCAATAGAAATCCTCCTCGTTCATCCATGAGCAGCTGGTGGCTTCGAACTGCTTTGTGCTTAGCAGGTCAACATGTAACCAAGGTCACCCCAAGTCTTAATGGAATCAATGGTTGTTTAGTTGTTTATTTTGACTTAACACTAGTGAGGTACACTCATCATAAACTAAAGAATCATTTAAGATCACAAGGGAGACATTTAACTAAGGACACAATTCAAAAGAGTTAAAAAAAAGGAAGAATAGAAGTAGGAAATTGGGAGGAAACAGGATCATTGATATTACATCGTGGAGATTGCAATCAATGACATGAAATAAAATATGCATGAGTTATTGAATGGGAAATTGATCTGCTCTATAAACCCTCACCCCATTCACAATAAAAAAGGTTTTTTTTTAAAAAGGGATATAGCTTAATTTTTAAAATAGCATTTATTGACGGGTACCTAAGTGATGACATGGAGTCTAAGGAAGCCTTGGGATGGGCAAGCACTACAACAGAGCCCAAGCTCTTAGCTGAAGGCAACAATGAGTCTTCACTATGTGAAGTTTTATGGGCATGAATGGTCCTTGAATGGTGGTAGAGTGGATTACATTTTGGGCTACTAGATTCGGGGTCAGTGGTTCAAACCCACCTATGCTCTGCAGGAGAAAGGTAAAGCTGTCTGCAGACAGCTAAGGACTAGTTCTACTGTGTCCAATGGGACACTATGAGTCAAATTAACTCCCTGGAAATCCTGGGTTTGGGGTTCTGTGTGTCTCTGGTCGAGATTCTTTCCTGGTAGAAAGTATCTAGTAGCCTCACCTGAGTCAGACGCCTACTTGAAAGCCAGGACAGCAGAATGAGAGTTCAGATGGGTCCTTGCATGTATACCAGATACAGCTCCTCGAGAAAAGGCACTTGTGGGAACTCCAAGACGTTTACATGGACTTAGAGGTAGATGAACATTACATAGTTTTTGTTATTTCCATTTCTCTCCTAAGTCTCTACAAGGAACTTTTTGCCATTTCACTTGACTTTCATAACTAGAATATATATATTTTTTCTCTTGGTATAATTCACTCTATGACTTCATAGATATCCTGGACTTCTAAATTACTGCCAGTTTCCTTAAAACGTCAACTTCTCCGCTCAGATATTTGATTTATCTGTCTGTCCACAACATACTTAAAAAATCATTTTATTGGGGGCTTGTGCAATTCTTATCACAATACATACATACATCCATTGTGTCAAACACAAATATACATTTGTTGCCATCATCATTCTCAAAACATTTGCCTTCTACTTGAACCCTTAATATCAGCTGCTCATTTCTCCCCTCTCTCCGCCCTCTTCTCTGCTGTCCACCCCCCAGGGAAGAGGCTATACATAGATTCCTGTAATCAGTTTCCCCTTTCTACCCCACATTCCTTCTACCCTCCAGGCTTCGCCACTCTCACCATTGGTCATCTGTCCTAGATCCCCTGTGTTTCCAGTTCCTCTCTGTACCAATGTACATCCTCTGGTATAGCCAGATTTGTAAGGTAGAATTGGGATCGTGATAGTGGGGGAGAAGGAAGCATTTAGGAACTAGAGGAAAGGTATATGTTTCATCATTGCTACCCTGCATCCTGACTGGCTCATCTCCTCCCCACAACCATTCAGTAAGGGGGTGTCCGGTTGGCTACCAATGGGCTTTGAGTCTCCACTCTGCACAACATTCTTCTGAATATTTTTTTTCAAACAAGGTGTCTGTGAAGTATGATATAAGGCCATATGTGTGTATGAATGTCATTCTTTGACTTTTCATATTCAAAAGTTAATGTATTTAGAATTCTCTTTCCCAAGAAAGCCTTGCAAATGAATACACTAATGCCTTATTATCTTTTGGAATTTAATGCTGTGAAAGAAAAATATGAACCAGCTGATTTTTCTTTGTGTACAAAATTTAATTTTTCCTGCCTGGGTACTACTGTGCCTTTTTTTCATTACGTTTGAAATTAAAATATTTTCTCAAAAGAGAATTTCTAGGAAAGCTGTAACAGGCACCAGGAGTCTCTTCCAGGAATCTACAGGAAATAACTGTATTATTACTGAAAAGATACCATCAAAACCTAAAATTCGGATAACAGTTTTCAAAAAAAAAAAAGTTCTATTTTGCTGTAGGCAGTGTATGCAAAGGTCAGTTAAAAAACCTCAATGAAAAATCCTGTTGTTGATTTTAGATGTCTTAGAGTCGCTTCCAGCTCTCACCAGAGAATGCGACACTGCCCAGTCCTGTGCCATCCTAACAATTGCTCTGATGGTTTGAGCCCATCAATGCAGGCACTGTCTGTCCATCTCATTGAGGGCTGCCCTCTTTTACCCCGCCCCTCTTTACCAAGCATGATGTCGTTCTCCAGAGACAGTCTCTCTTGACAACATGTCCAAAGTCTGTAAGACATAGTCTCCCTATCCTTAGAGGCTCTTTGCCTCTAAGGAGCACTCTCGCAGGACTTCTTACAAGACGGATTGATTTGTCCCCTCAGCCGTCCATGGCACTTTCACTACTCTCCTCCAGCACCACAGTGCAAATGCATGGATTCTTCTTTGGTCTTCCTTATTCAGTGTCCAACTTTCACATGCAAACGAGTTGAGTGAAAATCCCATGACTTGAGTCAAGTGCACCTTAGTCCTCAAAGTGACCTCCTTGCTTTTCAACACTTGCAAGAGGCCTGTGTAGCAGCTACCCGATGCAACGTGTCCTTTGCGCTCTTGATAGCTGCTTGCATGAGCATTGATTGTGGATCCAAACAAGACGAGATCCTTGACAACTTCAAACATTTCTCCATTTATCGTGATGTTACCTGGTCCAGTTGTCAGGATTTTCGTTTTCTTTATGTTGAGTTGTAATCCATATGTAAGACTGAAATTCCCTTGATTTTCATCAGGAAGTACACGTCCTTCTTATTTTCATCAAGGAAAACTGTGTCATCTGCATTGCACAGGTTGTTAAGAAGTCTTCCTCTAATCCCAATGCCACATTCTTCTTCAAATAACCCAGTTTTTCTATTATGTGCTAAGCATGTATATTAAATAAATATAATGAGAGGATACAATTCACACTTTTCCTGAATTGAACCATGATTTTATTCCTTTGTTCTGTTTGCAGAACTGCCTCCTTATCCATACACAAATTCTGCATGAGCACAATTAAATTTTCTGGGATTTCCTGTTCTTTTCATGGCTATCTATAGTTTGTTATGATCCACACACTCAAATGACTTGGCATAGTCTATAAAACACAAATAAACATCTTTCTGGTATTCTCTAAAAGGTTCTACCAAGATCCATCTGACATTAGCAATTACATTTCTTGTTCTATATCCTCTCCTGAATCTGTCCTGAACCTCTCACAGATCCCCGTCAATGTATTGCTGCAACTGTTGCTTGACAATCTTCAGTCAAATTTTACTTGCATGTGATATCAATAATAGCATTAACAAATTTGAGCATTCTGTTGGGTCACCTTTCTTTGGAATGGGTACACATATGGATCTCTTCCATCCAGTTGGCCACGTGGTTGCTTTCCAAATTTCTTGGCATAGACAAAGTGCTTCCAGTGCTTCATCAGTTTGGTGAAACATTTCCATTGGTGTTCCATCAATTCTTGAAGCCTTGATTTTGGCTAATGCTTTCAGTGCAACTTGAACTTCTGACTTCAGTGCCATTGGTTCTTTCTCATATTCTACCTTTTGAAATGGTTGAATTTCAACTAGTCTTTTCGGTACAGTGACTCAGTGTAGTCTTTCCATCTTCTTTGCTTCCCTCATTATTCAATATTTTTCCCATAGAATATTTCAATATTGAAACTCAAGGCTTGAAATTGTTCTTGATTCCTTTCAGTTTAAAATATGCTTGGTTTGTTCTTCTTTTGGTTTTTTAACTTCAGGTGTTTTCACATTTTATTATAATAGTTTACTTTTTCTTCTCAGGTTGCATGTTGAAATTGTATGGTCAGCTCTTTAACTTCATTATTCTTATATTTGCTTTATTGACCCTGCAATTAAGAACAAGTTTCAGAGTCTCTCCTGGCATCCACTCTGACCTTTTCTTTCTTTCTCATCTTTTTTGGGTGATATTTTGTTTCTTCTTGTAGGATGCTCATGATATCATCTCACAGCTATTCAAACATTCTGTCATTAGTGTTCAATGCATCAAATGTGCTCTTGAAACGTTTTAGAAATTCAGGTGGGATAGACTGAAGATTGAAGTTTGGCTCTCGTGGATTTGTTTTAATTTTTTCTTTAGCTTCAATCTGAACTTACATATGAACAATTAATGGTCTATTCCAGAGTTGGCTTTTGCCTGGTTTTAGCTGCTGATATTAAGCTTCTCCATCATGTCTTCCCACAGATGTAGACAATTTTATTTTTGCATATTCCAACTGGAGAAGTTCACATGTATAGTGTGAATTTTTCAGCCCTTGTGTTTTTGAAAAACAAACAAATAAGTATTTGTGCTGAAGAAGTTATTAATCTTGCAAAATTCTATCATGCAATCTGCAGATTTATTTCATTCACCAAGACCATATTTTCCAGCTACTGGTCTTTTCTCTTTGTTTCCAGCTTTTGCATTCCAATCACCAAGAATTACCAGCACATCTTGATTGCATGTTTGATCAATTTTAGATTGAAGATATTGATAGAATTATTTAATTTCCTCATTACTAGCTTTTTTGTTGGCGGTGGTGGTGCATGCATTTGAGTAATAGTTGTGCTGGTTGAGTTTCCTTGAATTGGAATAGATTTAATCTTATCACAAAATCCTAGATATCTTTATTAAACAATTATATCAAATGTGAAGCTATTGTTTCTCAGCATATTCTCTATATAGGTCTATACACTTCTAAATGTAGTATTTCCATTTCTCTAACCCTTTCAGAGTGACCTCGGAGTCTTGGTGGTGTAGTGGATTGTGAATTGGGCTCTTAACCACAAGACCAGCAGTTCCAAACCACCAATCACTTCTAGGGCGGAAAAAGAGGTTTTTTGCTCCTGTAAAGATTTACAGCCTGGAAAACTCACAGGGCTACTCTGAATCCAATTGAACTAAATGGCACTGAGATTTCTGTTGTGGTTTTGAAGTTTTCCCAAAGGAATTCTGCATTCTTTGATTTACACCATGATAAAAAGGCAGTTTTAGAATCCTCAAGATATTAAAATCATATTCCTTTTAAGTATTCCTTAAGCTTTTAAAACCAAATGAAAGTTGAAGGGCATGATCTAGATTAGAGGGTAGATAAGGTAAGATGTACCAAGGAAATTCTTATAGGACAACCCCTGCTGCCTGGAAGAATGAGCAGGGTGGGTGTGGGGGAGGGGGGTGGAATTCCCAACTCGACTCTTTTGCCTTTTTCTCACCATGTAGTTTTCAATTTTTAAAAAATCTTTTCATAATAAACTACTATGTTTTGCCTGTGTCTTCAAGAAAATTTATCAAGATTAACCCTTTGGAATCCTAAAAGCATACTCACGATAACATTCTGAGCTGACCACTGTGCCCTAAATTCATATTTGAGTTCTTCCTGACCTTGTTTTTAAAAAAGGCGAATTCACCTGAAAACTGTTGTGTTATGTGGGATAGCATTCATGTAGACTTGTTGCAAAGCTTCAATGATTTGGGAAGAAGTGGGAAGAACTCCACTTGAGTTTATATTAGCCCCGACCTCCGAAACATCCCCCATGATAGCACAAAAGATATCCTTTTGTTGAAAGAACCCTAACAAGATTAAGACAAGGGTATTACTGCTAGAACGTGTCTGCAACCATCCACTGATATAGAGATATGCTTACGCATATTTTGTTTGGAATCAATCCATGCGTGTATGAACTGGACCCCTAATTGCAATCTTCCTTTTTACATACCCTCAGATGAAAATGCAAACAGGTACATGTCATGGAGGGGTGAGTGTAAGTTGGTGAGAAGAGATGCCTAGGAGGTGTCAGGATAGTTTAATGAAAAAAATGAAGATGAGTACTAATGAGAAATAAGGAAGTATACCTACTCCTCACTTACTGACATGGTTAGGTTCCAAAGACTAAATTTGTCTGTAAAAATCCGTGTTATTAAAAAGAAAACAGAAGGTGACCACAACAGATTACATAATAGAGGATGACTGCATCATTACATAGCTCTCAGATGTCACCACTACATAACTGACAAACCACCGAGAATCGTGTTGATTAGTGAAGCTGACATTGGCTTTATCTGTCATAGCCAGCACTACTCTCTTCTCGCACCTTAGAGTTCCTTACTGCCATTGTTAATACACAAAATAGTCACAGTGTGTATTTTTCAATTATATCCTTAATTGAAAAATGTTGGATAATGAGATAGTTGGTAAGTGAGGTTTGGGCACTTCTAAGAAATATTGACTCTCCTGTTCAGTTTGAAGCCACACATCAGTAATGGCACCAAGTTGCACAGTCATGGCATTTCCTACAGCGGCGCTCAGAAGCCAAGGTATGGGACTGGAGAAAGGAGCAGTTGGATGGGCACAGACCTGTGCTTTATCAGCAAGGAGAAAGAGAACAATCAAGTGCATTGTCAACGAAGTGGATCCCATCATGTAGCAGGGGATCTGTTTATCAGGCGTGGGAAATGAAAAAAGGAGGCTGGTAGTTGAGGAGACAGTACAGGACCAAGGTCCTAATCCTGATTAGACTAAAAAGAGATTTAAAGGGGTTCATAGAGTAAGAGCATTTTATGTAAGAAGCCATGTATTTCAATAGCTCAAGATTTGGATGCAGGCCCTGGGTGGCACAAATGGTTAAACTCTTGGCTATTATTCAAAAGGTTGGGATTCAGCAATCCTCAGAAGAAAGGCCTAGTGATTTTGCTTCTTCAAAGCCAGTCATTGAAAACTCAGTGGCACACAGTTCTACTCTGACACGCATGAAATCACTATGGAGTCGGAACCAAGCCAGTGATGAATGCTGCTAGCCCTAGACTCGAATCGTGGACTTGGACGTTAATAGGTCATTTTCCTATTTCTAAAGTGTATCTTGACTTCTTTAGCCTCCCTCTCACATATGCCATCCTCCAGGTGCTGTCAGAATATTTAGCCCACCTTGGTTAGTCAACTCCAGGTAATGCACTCAGCCCGAGTCCAGTTCAGATCTCTGTCTCAAGCTCTCTGTTCTCTGTCGGATGAACCCCAGCACCCTCGGACTCTGATTTGGCCCTAGCTGGTTGCCAGATGTGGACGCAGGAGTTGTAGTGCCTATCTTGGTGTACTGGGGATCTTGGTCGACCAGTGACCTTGGTTGTGATGGTCATCCTGGCACATGTGGCTTTTTGTGTCAGCCCAGCACCTACTTGAAGTGAACCTCAGAGATACAGCAGGGTCGCCTTTGGCATTGCATCAGTTAAAAGGACAACCTTCTAAAGCCAGAGCAGATCCTTCCCTTGCCACTAGACTGTCTGAATTCTTTTACTGGAAGGGCAAAGACGTTTGAAGACAGAGTTTTAACTGCTTTTTCTATCCATTTCTATCCTATTCGTGACAGTGTCAAGCAGCATCCAGTGGAATCGTTTGGCAGTATTTAGCCCTCGGGAAGAGGCAGATGCATTCCGTCTGTCTGAGAAGTCCTGGCCCTCTGGCCTGTGCAGGTCTCAAGGACTGGGGAACAGCCCTCCACTCACAGCCAGCTTCGGGACTTGGATACAATTGGATGACCACGTCACACCTCCAACACAAGGAGTTCATTCCCTTTATATAGACTTTCCTGGGGCAGACATTAAATGTGTATGGTGGCATTTAAATTCAGTTTTTTCACATCACTACCCACTGCAATCACAGTGATTTCAGCTCCTGGAGCAGTCCATGTGTTTCAGAATGGAGTGGTGCTCCATAGTACTTTCCCCCCAGTTTATTCTTTGTCTTTCTTGCTATTTTGTGAGCATCTTATTGTGCTTTAGGTGAAAGTTTGCATAGCAAATTAGCTTTCCATTCAATAGTTCACACACAAATTGTTCCGTAGTTCGGATCATCGCAATTTGTCGACACTCTCCTTGGCTTCCTGTTTCCATTCCTCCAATTCCCCTCTCCCTCCCTACTATGTCATCTTGGCTTTTGGCCTCTTGTTATGGATTTGTTCTAAGGAGCACATCCTTCCAGTGTTGTTTACTTTATAGGCCAGTCTATTTTTTGGTTGAAAGGTGGTCTCTGGAAGTGGCCTCAGTTCCAAGTCAGATGGTTGTAAAGGCAAATAGTCTCAGGCGTTCCTCCAATCTCTGTTAGACCCATAGGGCTGGTCTCTCCGGATGAATTTAAATTTTGTTCTGTGCTTTTCATCCTCTCTAACCTCAAGGGTTCTTCCAGTCTCTGTTGGACATGTGGGGTTGGTCTTTTGTTTATAAATTTAGATTTTGTTCTACACTTTTCATCCTCTCGAACTAGGACCTTCTATTGTGTTCCTGGCCCTAGCAGTCATTAGTGGTAACTGAATACCATCTAGTTCTGATCTCGGGTGTGCCTGTGGACTAATTAGCCTCTGGACTAATTACTTCCTTGAGTCTGGGGCTTTCTTTATTCTCCTTTGGTCCAGACTAGAAGAGAGCAATAGTTGTTTCTTAACTGCTTGCAAGCTTTTAAGATCCCAGATATCTAATTAGATCATATTAGGATTCAGAACATTAGAAATATAAACTCTGTTAAAGCAACTGACCTAAATGTCCCCAAGAGTATGATCTTTAACCTTCAATCATATATATATATATATATATATATATATAGATAGATAGATAGATAGATAGATAGAGAGAGAGAGACACAGAAAGTAGGCAGTATATGCACATATGTAGAAATATCCACAACTATACCTATGCATCAGGAGAAAGATGAGGCTTTCTACTCCTGTAATGGACCATAGCCTTCAAAACCCACAGGGGCAGTTCTACTGTGTACTGTAGGGTCACTATGAGTTGGAATCAACTCAATAGTGGTGAGTTTGGTTGTATACCTATATATCCACACAAATGTACTTATGAACAACCTTTCCCGTCTATTAGGCATATCTGCTTTAAAAAAATAAATCATTTTATTGAGGGCTCTTATAACAATCCATATATCAATTGTATCAAACCCATTTGTACATATATTGCTATCATAATTTTCAAAACACTTTCTACTTGAGTCCTTAGTATCAGCTCCTCTGCCCCCTCCCACCCTCGTGAACCCTTGATGAATTATAAATTATTGTTATTTTCATATCTAACACTGTCTGTTGTCTCTCTCTACCCATGTTTCTGCTGTTCATCCCCCTGGCAGAGAGGGGTTATACTTTGATCATTGTGATTGATTCCCCATTTTCCCCCCCTTATCCTCCCATGTTCCGCCTATCCTCATGGTATTGCTACTCCCATTACTGTTCCTGAGAGGTTTAGCTGTCCTGGATTCCGTGTGTCAAGAGCTCTTATCTGTACCAGTGTACATGCTCTGGTCTAGCTAGATTTGTAAGGCCAGACTGGGGTCGTGATAGTGGGAAGGCAGGAGGAAGCATTAAAAAACTAGAGTTAATGTTATGTGTTTCTTCGGTGCTATGCTGCACCCTGGCTGACTTGTTCCTTCCTTGTGACCCTTCTGTGAGGGGATGTCTAACTGCCTGCAGATGGACTGTGGGTCTCCACTCCAACCCCTATCATTATACATTGATATAATTGATTGTTTTGGGTCTTCTGATGTCTGATACCTGATCCCGTTGACACCCCCTGATCACATAGTCTGGTGTGCTTCTGCCATGTGGGCTTTGTTGCTTACCTGCTAGATGGCCACTTGTTTAATGTCAAGCCTTTAAGACCCCAGATGCTATATCTTTTAATAGTCAGGCACCATGTGCTTTCCTCACCACATTTGCTTATGCACCCATTTTGACTTCCGTGATTGTGCCAGAAAGGTGAACGTCAAAGGAAGGCATATCCACCTTTATACATTCATCCACTAATGGATATTTTGACTTTCCACCATACGGTTTTCAGGGGTTCAATTTTCTAACTCAGTCATGGAGGCTGGCAAGCCCCAAATCCATGGGTTTGGGATCAGATTGAGGCTGCTTATCCTTCTGCACCTTCTTTGCCCTGCCTCCTCTACTTTTATTGACTTTTCCTGGGAAGAGGGTGAACAGCTCATCCAAGTTTGCCTGTGACTGTGGTGACACAATGGTTAAGTGCTCGGCTGGTGAGACTACCAAGTAGAGTTCAGCTCCACTCAGCAACTCATGGGAAAAACGATCTGATTATCTGCTCCTGTGAAGGTTGTAGGGAACTCTATGGGGCAGTTCCCGTCTGTTGCACATGGGATCACTGGAAATGAACTCCATGGTATCTAACTCCATGGAATCTCAAACGGAAAGGTTTGAATCTCTCTGTCATCTCTTTAGTCCCAGGTAAATGTGGCTAGTTGGTCCCCCTACCTGGGAGCACTTACTTTCTTAATCAATGACTTGAACACAAATCTTTGTCTGAGGATTTGCTTCCAAAGCATTCAACCAAAGGCAGTAATTTTGAGTCTGAGTTTCTGCTTTTTCTCAGCAATTAAAGCACATTCAGTTCAGCCTTTAAGTGGGAGGATGACCACTAAGGGGCCTGCAGAGATAAAGGGGCATATTCATCTGTCAAAGTGTACACATAGATACCTTGGCACACACATGTTTCAGAGATAGGGCCCTCTGTGGGGAATGCAAGGCCTAGACGTGCATGTATAATGGAAGGTTAATGTCATCAGAATAGAGGTCAATAAGGAATGGTGGCAAGGGTAGAGATCAAGAAAAACAAAACTCTACAACAAAATGCCAAATGCTTCAACAAACAGAGAAATTTGAATAGGCTGTTGCTGGTTGACAGGGATCAGACATAAAAATAATCGTGGAGAAGGCAAAGGACGGGGCAGCATTTTGTTCGGATATCATAAGGTTGACATGCGTTGAAGCCACCTCGATGGCAACCAGCAACAACAAAGTTGACGGGAATAGGGTCTGAGACAATGTCCAGCAGAGGAAAATCATTCAATAAGTGTTTTTGAATTGATGAAAGAATGAATGAATAGAGAATGGAGAGGAAGGTTTGAAGAACTAGTCAAATGGTGAGACTCTCAGCAGGACTGGAGGTTTTGTGGGAAATTGGAGCACTAATGGTCTGAGGCTCAGCGTTGGGCCTGGAAAGGAGGTAGACTGTTGAGAATTATTAATCAAATAAAACCAAATGCAAACTCACTGTCGAGTCAATTCAGACTCATGGTGACCCCGTAGACTCTACAGGGTAGAGGGTTGTTGAGACTGTCAATCTTTATGGGAGCAGACAGCCTCATCTTTCTTTTGCAGCTGGTGGGTTTGCATCATCAACCATGGTTAACAGCCTAATACCTAGCCCACAGTGCCACCAAGTTTCCTAATAATCAAAGAGAGGTCTAAAATTAAATAGAATGAATATTGAACTCCAAGAAGGCCAAAAGTTTCAAAAGGCCCCAGTGCTATTGTTGTTGCATACTATTAAGTCAATTTTGAACTCAGAGGGACCCCAGGGGGCAGAGTAGAGTTGCCCTATGTGGTTGTCTATGTGGTCCTCTTTATGGAAGCAAATCACCAAGTCTTTCTCTGCTGGGTTGCTGGCAGAGTTGGGATCTCCAACTTTTCAGTCAGTCTCTGAGTGCTTAACCATGGTGCCAATAGAACTTCTTATCTGTTTGTTATTCCTTAAAACAATTATAGAAAGAACCTATTGATTAACAAAGTGAAGTTTATTATCTACTGCAGTAAAGAAGAATAAACCTTGGTAGTCTTGAGAATGACTAGAATGAGAAGTCAAGGGTAGATAGTTGGCAAATTTTCCAGATCTGGTTTAAAGAAGGTCTTTTGATTCGGGGACTCATTTGAAGTAAAATGCTGTAGAGGATTGTGGATTCCATGAAGTCACATTAATCTTGAGTAGAAAGTCATTTGGTAAGGAAGCAATTATGTGCACTTGAGTGGTCTATTGCTCTGATGTCTGATAACCCTGTTGCCTTGGGCTATGTATTTTTCAAATATACATGTTTTCTAACAGACACAATAATGGTGTTTACAATTTTTTTATGATCATGTTGATTTATTTTTATTTTTTTAAATTTTAACAATTTATTAGGGGCTCATACAATTCTTATCACAGTTCATACATATACATACATCAATTGTATAAAGCACATCTGTACAGTCCCTGCCCTAATCATTTTTTTCTCCTCTTTTCTTTTTTTACATTTTATTAGGGACCCATACAACTCTTATCACCATCCATACATATACATACATCAATTGTATAAAGCACATCCATACATTCCCTGCCCCAATCATTCTCAAAGCATTTGCTCTCCACTTAAGCCCCTTGCATCTTCTTGGGTAAAGATTTTCTGAAATAATAGAGTCATGTTAATATAAACAATTCTAGATCTTGAACCTAATTAACAGCATGATTTTAGGCAAGTGGTTCTCAAATTGTTGCTCCCATGAAAGGAGACCCAGAACTACCATATAGTTAGTACATCAGTGCTCCTCTTGCAAGAATATGGCAGATTTTGGTCTGGGAGGCAAGCATCTGCTCTCGTAAGAGATGATACAAAAATTTCTAGAATGAGGGCACATAGGTACAAACATGCCTGATTCAATTGTGATAAGAGTTGTATGAGCCCCAATAAAATCATTAAAAAAATAATTTCCCCTAGCACCAATCCCCAGGCTCAATGTAAACAGAACTCAGTCAATTAAGAAATCAATCTGTACAAGCAACAACTCGTGGATTTGAGATCACAGTTGGACTATATTTTCATCCTCTTCTTATATCAACAGTGCCTTAAATTATATGTCATTGGATAAATTATTGATGTTATCAGAACAATCACCTTATACCCTATGGGATGGATGACAATGTTTTTCTTTCTTTGTTTCTTTTACTTTTTGAAGTTTTTAAAATGCTTGCTTGTTTTTCTTTTGTTGTTATTATTTATGTTGTTGGTTCTGGTTTTGTTTTTATTTTAATATGACCACTAAAGTAGAACAGAGTAATGCATAACCCAGGGACAAACAAATGGATTCTGGGCTCTCGCAGAATTCAACCCCTAATCCAAGAACAGATAATTATTTTAACATGGCCTTGCTCAATACTTGCCTTCATTAAGAGATACTGAAGATAAAGATACTACAGCAAGTGTGGTGAAGAAAGCAGATGATGCCCAGCTATCAATTGGAATAGTGACTTGGGTCTTAAAGGCTTGTATTCAAACAAGCAGCCATCCAAGAAAGGCATCAACTAGTCCACAGGGAAAAAGCACACCACCAGCTTTGTGATCCAAAGATGACACATCCAACTATAGTGAAGGGAAAAGTATCAGCTTAAGTTTGAACACCCAGTTTGTAGAAGGTATGGAGGATGGTGGGAACCAAAGTCCATCTGCAGAGTGTCTGGTCAGATTGGGCCTCTGGCCAATCCCCTCTAGTCACAGGTGAGGCACTCAAACAGCTTCACTATCCAACAGAGATTATTTTAAACTTAACTATGGTGAATCAAACCATGGTATAACAGGATACTTAGTCAGTTGACCTCTCTCTTTACCCAACCTGAATTTGCTCTATGCACAACTATTTCTTGATTTTTCCAAGACAAAAATTCCTTCCTGGCTTTTTAAATGTTGTTTCTTTTGTAATCTTTATTTTCATCTTTATATTATTATTGTGTTGTTGTATTCTTCTCTCTGTTTTATTTGGTTTTTTATTTTTATTGTTTCGCTTAGGTCTCCCAGTTTAGGAACCACAGAAGGAGTGGATTCACAGAGACAATATCCGATGCATTGGTTTATTGTGAAGGCTGGGGTGGAATTGGGGAGTGATTGGTAGCTGCAGGAGGGAGCATTAGAGTTCATTGTGATT
This sequence comes from Tenrec ecaudatus, assembly GCF_050624435.1. Taxonomy (NCBI): domain Eukaryota; kingdom Metazoa; phylum Chordata; class Mammalia; order Afrosoricida; family Tenrecidae; genus Tenrec; species Tenrec ecaudatus. Next base: position 50,792,372 of record NC_134546.1, read on the forward strand.
TTATATATATATATTATATAAGTATTTATATATTTATAACATATTTTTATATATTTTATAAATAATATATTTATATTATACTAAATATAAATATTATATATATTAAATAATATATAAAATAGTAAATAATTTATAATCATAATATTTTATAATAATATAATATAATAATATATAATAATTATAATATTTATAATATTAAATGATTTATAAATATTAAATTATATATTTATATTATATATTTATATAAATAATATATCTTTATATGTTTATATATATTATATATAGTGATATATTGTGATTTTATATATATATATATAGTTTGTGTATATATATAGTTTATATATATATATCGTTCTTTCAAGAAGCGGCTTAGCAATGAAAGTGCATAATATGTGAATATTATATCAAGAAACCTACTAAAGAAGAAACCAACTGACCTAAGGTTACCATGGGTGAAGGAGGAAGGGTTTTGTTTAGGGGACATTGAGTTCATTTTAATGGTGGTGGAACAATTTAGAGTGGGACAACAATAATGGTTGTATAACACAAGGAGTACATTCAATGGTACCGAATTATACATGTAGAAGTTGTCCAATTGCTGAATGTTATGTACATTTTTGCCCAAATGGAAAAAGATAGTACATGAATAACAATGAGTATGGGGGGAAAGGAAAATGTTCTAAAGTTGATTTTGGTAAAAATTGTACAACTCTTCTTGATATGGTTGAATTATTGAATTATATGATATGCGGATGAAGTGCCAAGAAAACTGTTTTAAAAATAATGTTTCTCTCTTCTGTTCAGTAGGCAGACCAGACGCCTTGGCTTGTCATGGTGCTGCACTACACCTGTGTCCTTGAAGTGTTCTACCTGAGTTAGAGGACTCTGTCCAATACCTTTGTCGCTAATAGATAAAGCAGCTGTAGATAAAGAAGACAAGCAAGGACTGTATTTATTAGATTAGATTCTTTAGTGTTTACAAGTGTATCTTGATCACAAAATGCCAAGAGCTCACCTAGGGCACCAGGGAGACCTTGAAGGACTAGTGAGGGAGGTTGTGAGTTTTCACAATTAGATCCTCTTTTCCTAGAATGCAGATATCATCGCCGCATGCTATTGATAAGAAATAAAATAGATGAGAGGAAACTAGGAGGCAAGACTTAGCCTGAAAGGTCACCTACAAATCTGGTGGATGCTGTGTAGCTAATAAAATAGATGAAGAGGTTGCTGGCTTTCAGTCACTTTACTACAGACCCCTAGGGGTTCTTCTTTCTTTCTTTTTTTACATGGAGGAATGGGGCCACCTGGTTCCCCATTCTGCTCTGTAGATTGGGAAGGGGAGGTGACTATAGCGAGTCAGAGGGGCAGAATTCTGGGTTGATCAAGGAAGACGCTATGACCACAGAGGGCAACAGTTACACAACAGGCAACCTACGGGGTCAGCACATTCACTGCACATTTCACAGGGCTTGTGGAAATAATCATTATCGGGAGCCACCTGAGGGGCAAGAGAGTGTGAAAAATCCCTGGGAAGGGGAAATGAGAGGAAGTCCCGCCACCAGGTGGGGATACTCTGAATGAAAAAAACTCTAAAAGCAGCAGTACTTTAGGGTCTGTAGAAGAGAGCGTTGATGGCCGCGAGGGCTGGCTACAAGTTGGGCGGCTAACCCCACGGCCAGTCACTGGAAACTTCTGGCTGTTCTGCAAGCGAAAACAGGCTTTCTGTTCTTGCAACAAAGGAACTGCCTCAGAACCCCACAGGGACAGGTCTACCCTTCCATACAGGGTCACTGTGAGTTGGCCTCAGCTTGGTGGCAGTTGGTTTGGGGTTTGGGTATCTGTACATTCTGGGTTTCAGGGATTACAAATTGGGCTGCTGAGCCCAAGGTCAGACATTTGAACACACCAGCTTCTCCGTGGGGGCAAATGGAGGCTTTCTGCTCCCGTGAAGATTTACAGCCTTCAAAATCCACGGGGCAGTTCTACTCGGTCCTACGGGGTCTCTTTGGAGGGAAACAGACTCACTGGCGGTGAGTTTGGCTTGTGGTTTGAGGGCTAGCACACCGTGGGTACAGCTTCAGGAGGATGTAAAGCAGGCAGACTAAAGTAGCTACAAAACTGCTACGGAAGTTATCTTAGTAACCAGTTCAGACAGATTTCAGTTTGGGCGCAAAAGGACATTTGTAGGGCGTGGGAACGTAGGGGAGCTTGCTATGAAGCAAACAACAGGAGGGAGGGGATAATCACTATGAATTGGAATCCACTGGATGTCAGTGAATTTGGGTACATGGCAACCGACAATAGATTCTTACATATTTACATTGGAGACAGAAGCAGCTTGATGACAGTGCATTTGGATTTAGTTTTACAGAGCAACGTGGCCGTGGAGAACAGTTCCCTCTACCTGAGAAGATGAATTCCCCAGTTAGGAACTGGACACTCAGGCTGGGATCAGTTAAAACCAGCCTGGAATTCTAACGAACATAAAAGAAAGCTTTGGGAACTGGGTCAAGGAGAGACCGACCAGAGCAGCACCAGATGAGTCCCTGGGAGGATTTGGAGGACTGGGGTGTATATCAGTAAGACAGAAATTAAGGATGGGGGTGGGGGGTGACCATGCAGCAAGCTAGGAGCAGAAACCGTGGTGCAACATTTCCAGTCACTCCCTGTTTTGTGAACGGAGGTGGGGTGATCAGCGAGGGGTAGAAGGAGGGGCACTCAGGACTCTTTGTAAGGTAAGAGCCTTGGCCCAAAGGCAGCATGTTTCTAGAATGGCTGCAGCCTCAGGTGGCCAGAGCCCCAGGTCTGGCTGGAAGGAAGCAGCTGCAGCCGCTGCCGCCGGTCTCGCTGCCACCCCTCCAACCATGCAGTCGGGAGAACTCCCCTGGTTCTGGCATATGGTTGGTTATTAACCATAATGTCCTTGCTGCTGTGAATTTTCTTTTTCATCTTTTTATAATGGGAGGTTGGGGGGACTGCGCATCACAATGAATCTGAAGATGGGTAATTTTATAGACTACCCTCCAGAGGTGGAGGATTGGAAAGAGCAGGGAGTTTTAGTACCTCCCAACGACCATGTGAAGCCGGAGGTATTGCTCCTGGTTTGCTTAGTTGGAAACGGTATCAAACAAAGGAAACGTGTCTTAAATACTAATCGAGGACATCACAATCTGCCCAGATGGGGGTCTCGGCGAGGGTGAGTGATTTATTTGTTCAAGTTACTCCAGCACAATCAGGAGCATCGGCCTGTCTGGGCAATCTCCAAATTGCCCCTATTGTACCCCAGCCCGGCCATTTCTAGGTGAGTTCAAGTAATGCATGCTTTTCCTCCTCGTGTCCAGCTGCCTCAGTCAGGCATCTTCCATATTTACCACATCTTAGTCTTGTGATCAGGGGCAAACACCCCACTCCACATCTCTGGGTCTACCCTGCTTAGGGGGACCCTATATAGGATTTCGGAGGCTGTAAATCTCTTCTAGAGCAGACAGCCTCATATTTCTCCCACAGAGGCACTGGTGGCTTCAAATTGCTGACCTCAAGATTATCAGCTCAACTCGAAACCCTCTGCAACACCAGAGCTTCTTCCTGCTTGAGAGAATATTGACTTAGTAGACATTGCTTAGTGGAACCTCCTCACGTGGTGCCCAAGGCACATGCCATACCCGCCGTGCTTTAGCTATGCCTCGGGCACCACCAGCAAACAGGCAGAATGGACACTAGAATCCAATTTTAATACGTTGCTCTCACTCTATGCTTGTCAACACGATGTCACTTCATCTTAAGATGAAGGCAATTTCATGGGTGTTTGACCTCTGCAGTTATATAGGGCCCCAGGGTTGGAAGGGCTTGGCCTGTGCTTAGTTTAATGGTTGGCTGCTGCCAACTTGAAATTGTGAATAATATTGGAACAGACTTCTTCACATCTTCATTTAGACAGTCCTGTACAAGGGTTCTGCCTCAATCTCACTGCTATCCAGTCATTCCGACGTATCGTGGTCCCTTGGGACAGGATGGAACTGCTCCTGTGAGTTTCCAAGATCGTAACTTTTGATGGGAGTAGAAAATCTCATCATCTTCCTATGGAGCAGATGATGATTTTGAACTGTTGACCTGTGGGTTAGCAGCCCAACTTGTAACCACTACACACCAGGGAGAAACTTGATGGCAGTGAGTTTGGTTTGATTTTACCTTGTACACTGTACTAGGATTCAGTTTGTGCCTTGGGACCAGGGCTCCAGTTCACCTGGGCCTGCATTTATTCCATGCAAAACCTGCCTTAATATGTCTCTGCAAGCAGTGGCTGCCGACAGGTCCTCTCAGCCATGCACTTGTCCTCGTCTCAGAGGGAGCCTTCAACAAAAGGGTCCACTTGAGTACCAGGCAGATAGGTCCACTCAGATGGTTATGGCTTTTGATATACTCTCTCATATGGCACGAGACCCTCACAGGACTTACTCTGAAGAGGATTTAAGAAAATGGAAAACTGCGTTGGTGAGCAAAAGCCCAGGAAAGTTGTGCCAAGGATTGTTTTCCCCCATCATGACATTGCACAAGTGCATTCTGGGAGGGAAGCAAGGACTACCTCTGGGAATTTCATTGGGAAATCTGACTCCAGTCCTTATCTTGCCCCTTCGTACTTCTTTTTGTTGCCCTAACTCAAGGAAACACTTAAAAGGAACATTATTTTTTGTCTCGTGAGCATGCCAAAACTGCCATTTGGGCATGGTGTAAACCCCAAACTGCAGAATTCTTCAGGGAAGGGCTAGAGAGACGGAAACATCACTTTCAGAAGTGTGTGACCCCAGATTGTGGGGAGGAGAGGGAGGCCAAGGAATACTAGATCACATTTTGACACTTTTGTTTAATAAAGGTTTCTATGATTTTTTTAGCCATGCTTTGTGACTTACCCTCAGATGATGATTTGTGTATAAGAAAACTTTTTTTGTTGTTAAGGAATATTTCACTGAGCAGTTTCCCATGGCTGTTGGATAAACATGTTGTTCATATATTTGTGAATCTATGCACTTGCAGTCATGCATAGATAAACACACAATCACGGAGAGGTTGCTTTGAGAAATTCCACTTCTAAGATTCCCCAAGATCGAAATTGGGAGGAAATGTTCTTCACATAAGCAGACTTATGTGGACTTTTTGCCTTCTAATGGGGGATGGTCGATAGATTTTAATGAACTAGGCTAGGAAGAAAGACCTGGCGATTTATTTCTGAAAATCAACAATGAAAACCTTATGGATAAATATACTTTACATACGTGTGACCAGAACATAGGACAATATTAGGTATCCTTCTGCTTTATTCGTTTTCTTTCTGGACCTATAAGATAAGCTTTCTCCTACACTTGTCCTATCTTGTCTCCATAGTTCATATTTTTCATGATGATACCCCCTTCTATTGAGCTGATTATACATAATTCTTTTTAAAATGAATGGGCGGTTTTCTTAGACATTGTTTTTCATGGAACATTTTAACGAACGTTGAAATACTGACTCTATCCCATGCCTGGTATAGATTTTGTTGGGGGGACACAAAAAATAATTAAAACGCAATCCTTGCTCTCACAATTCTTCGGGAGAAATGAAAGCTCAGTGACCATCTTTCTCTCTCCTTCCTTGGGAGAAATTCTTTGAAAGGAAGTTGCAGGCTCCAGATAGGCCCGTGCTCTGATGGCTCTAAGGGCATGTTGACAAATCACTTTTCAAATCACAGTCCTCTAGCAATGGATCAATGTACATGTTTCACTAACATTTTTCAGAAACGATGAGTATTATCAGTGGTACAGCATTGTGTTCATTTGTGTGCAATTCTTTTCAAACCTTACCCCCAAATCTTCGTAATCAGTTCTTGAATTACTAACACTTTATCCCCAAGGAGTTCCCCCCTCCCTCCCTGTTTTGGGAATAGGAGACAAAGTTCTTGTCATGCCTCTCATACATAGGACCTGCTGACACTTTTATCACATGTAAAACTTTCCCCTTAAAAAGTAATTGCTGGCTTCCCTAGAGATGATGCCCCTCCAAAATGCCAGCTCTACCTCGTTCCTTCCATGAAGTGGGCCAGATTTTTCTGAACAGAAGCTAATTCCTAATCCCCTTTAAACCTTCAGGTTATTGGAACCTTTGGCCCACCCATGACGCAACAAGTCCTTCCATGTGTCTAACCTGAGACCAGATGCAAGGGAAGTTGTTGTTGGCTGCCATCTGACCAATTCCAACTCAGAGAGAGTCCATGGAACAGAGTAGAATTGCCCGGTGGGATTGTTGAGGTTGAATCTTTGCGGGATCAGTTCACCAGGTCTTTCTCCCACAGAGCTGCTCTGTGACTTTGCTCTGCCAACCTTTCTGTTAGCAGCTGGAAGTTTATCTGCTGCGCTCGTAGGGTTCCTAATATTAGCAATAAGTGCTCCAAATTTCCTTCCTGCGTAATTCCAAATTATCCCAGCATCCATGTGGGTGCTTCTACTTATGGTAGAAGAGGTAGGCACAAGGCCCCAACTGCCAATCATATCCCCACTCCTTAGACAGAACGGTCGCCCAATGGGTGGGCATGAGGTCCAAGGTGGGCCATTCCCAGCCCTTCCCCAAATGTGTTGGGTGTGATTTTCTGTATATTAAATCGAGGATAGACAAGTCCATTTCTAGAGTAACTGGATTAATGGGTGCAAATGGGAGCTAACAGCAAGAGTACGAGAAGAAAATGTTCTGAGATCGAGTGTAGTGATGATTTCACAACTCTTCTTGATATGATTGAACAAAAAATTGTATGACGTGTGCAGTATGTACCAGTAAAAAAAATTTTGAATCCCAGATGGCTTTTTTGCAAGTAAGAGATAGGGAAAAGAGAAGGTTGCTCTCTTCTGAGGTCTAAGGTCTGTTAAGATGTGAATCTGGACTCCCCCTACTTTTGCCACTTCCCAATCCACCCCTTACCAGGAGAGAGGACCAGACCCAAAAGTGGAGAGAGAAGAAGGAAGAGGTGGGAAGAATGGTTCTTGGCAGCATTCAGCTCCTTCTAGTGGCTCCCTAAGAGGAGTCTTTCTACTGACCATCTGAATTGAAAAAGAAAAACAAATTCGAGTTTTGCTGTCACTGCTGGTTCTAGTCGCTCTTCTTCCCTTACAGCGAAAAGACTTAGTATGTATTCCTGTGTGTGCCAACTTTCCCCATGCCATCCAGGCTTAATTGATCTCAGGCTATACGGATAAATTTCCATAATTATAAAAATTCAAGTGGACTGGTTAATGTAGAAAGTCATTCATTCAACACGGACCACGGACTACCTACAAGCAAGACCAGTTCAGAAGATGAGTCCTGGGAATGAATAGAAACACCAACTCCCGTCCAGGCCATCACTTATCCCAATGGTTCCTTACCTTCATCAACTTACCTCCACAAACACACAACCCAAACCAAACAGGAAACAGTATTATAAGCCCTCAGCCTTTACTTGTAGGACTAGTAAGTGGGACACCGTATGTGGAGAAGCTGGCATTGGGGCAGTGAGCTAGTCCTGTAACATAATTCCAAAAGCAGAAATGGGAATAGTGAGATGTTTGCGGATAAACCCTTGGACCAGGGGAAAAGACGGATTTGAAAAACTGGATTATCTGTGCAGTCATTGTATCAGGGGTGAGCATTTGGTGCTGAAGATATATTTTTAGCAGAGGCACTGGGCTTCACATAAATAGTACATGTCTTTATCAAAGGCCTCATTTCCTATTCTCTCGAGTCATCTGCTACTGAGTCTACCCTCTTCCTTCACACATTACTCATGGTGTAAATAGCAGTTGCTAGGCTCGAATCGCATTTTATTCCCTCCCAGTTTCTGCGTGCAGCGGGCTTTGCCCACTCTCCAGTCAGAGCACCAGGCGGCACCCTCCCTGGACAACAGCCTCATGCCTTCTCCAGGCTAGAGAGGTCGGTGGGGGAGTTAGTGCCCCAGCACCTGTGGGACAGGTGGACAAGGAAAGGAGAATTCTTGGGAAGAGGAAACCTTGAGCCCAGGAATCAGCCCTTCTCAGAGGTTGGGCCTCCCCTCCCTCTGTGAGAAGTCCAGTTCTGTCCAAGGTGCCTTGGGCAAGAGGGGTGACGGGCCCAGAAGTGCTCAGATGTTATCTGGGCCTTCTGTTGTTGTTGCTGTTGTTGTTGTTGTTGCTCTCTCGCTCTCTCTGGACCTTACTTCTGGTTGATTGACTGGAGGAGGAGGAAACCTGTGAGCGTCAAGAACTCAGCTAACTCCTCACAGGACGAAGACTAGGAGGACTTTGTGAAAATATTAGGACCATCACAAATCACTCCTTGTTTTGTTTTCCATTTTTAACAGGTTTATTGGTACTTCGTCCACATACTCATACAATGTAGTAGCTCAAGGATATTAAGAAGACGTGTTCATTCCTCTATTTCCCTGACTTTCCTCCTGTCCCACTATCATGCTAGGTCCTCACCAGGGTTTCAGCAATTCCTCTTGGTTACATTACCCTTGATCACGCCCTACCAGGCCTCCCACACCCCCCTCACCACCAATTGGATCACTTGTTGTTCCCTTGTCCCTGGGTTTGTTAACACCACTTCCTTTTCCCCCACCTCCCCCTCTGCCATGTCCCCACCGGAACTGTCGGTCCCGTTGTTTTCTCCTCCAGATTGTTCATCCAGCCTATCTTATTTAGACAGACCTGTGAAGATAATAACATGCACAAAAACAAGACAGAGCAAAATCAAGCAACAAAAGAAAAGGAAACAACAACAATAAAAAGCCAATAACAACAACAACAACCAAACACAAGAAAGAAAAGCCTGGTGTTAATTCAAGGATCATGTGTTGGCCTTTAGGAGTGTTTTCCAGTCCTGTCTGTTGGGGCACCATGCCCTGGCCCCAAAGTCCACCTTCAGCATTCCCTGGGGACCTCGTTGCTCCATTCCCTTGCTGTTCTGTTGCACCCCCTTAGTGTTTTCCCTCGGTGTGGCAGGATCAGATTGGGTACAATTCCCACACTGTGTCTCCGGTGTTGTCCTCTGTAGAGCTATAGGTCAGTGAGGGGCATTATGTCTCATAGTGGGGCTGGCCATGGAGTCCTCTCTGTGAACTGACTGCTCTAATTGGGGTCATAGTCCCCAAGGCCTGGTGGGCCAGGATATGCTCCACTCTCTCCTCCTCCCCCTTCATCAGCACCCATGTGCTCCGATCAGATATGTTCCTCTCCCAGAGATTCAGATTCAATGCTGTCTTTTGAAATAAATTCTTCTGGGGGATGGGGCAGGTGTCCACTTAGTAGTTGGGATTGGGGCCTTCGCCCCAGACCTCTCCACTGGTTCCCTACTCCACGCCGGCATGCTGCTTTCACATCTTGGAGCACTGGGTTGAAGTTTGGGTTTAAGTCTGGTTCCTCTTTCCCTGTGGAGATATAAAGAGATGGGAGGCAAAGGCCATTTATAGAGGTCTAGTTAAAGATATGCATATGTGCAAATATATTTATATATGATGTTGGGGAAATAGATCTATGAGCATACATTTAGTATTAAGGTAGCAGAAGGACATTGGGCCTCCACTCAAGTACTCCCTCAATGCCAGAATATTACCTTCTATTAAATTGGCATTCCATGATGCTCACCTTCCCAACACAACTGCTGAAGACAAGCAGATAAATAAGCAAAAGTGGTGAAGAAAGCTGATGGTGCCCGGCTATCAAAAGATAGAGCCTCTGGGTCCTAAAAGTTTGAAGGTAAATAAGCGGCCATCTAGTTCAGAAGCAACAAAGCCCCTATAGAAGAAGCACACCAGCCTGTGTGATCATGAGTTGCCAAAGATATCAGTTATCAGACATCAAAAAACAAAAAAAAATCATATCATTGTGTGCTCACCTCCACGATACGATTGCTAAAGACAAATGGGTTCATAAGCAAATGTGGCAAAGAAAGCTGATGGGATGGTGCCTGGCTATCAAAAGATATAGCATTTGAGGTCTTAAAGGCTTGAAGGTAAACAAGCGGCCGTCTAGCTGAGAAACAACAAAGGTCACATGGAAGAAGCACACCAGCCTGTGCGATCACAAGGTGTTGAGGGGATCAGATATCAGGCATCATCAGAGCAAAAAATCTTATCATAAATAATGAGGGGGGTAGTGGGGAGTGAAGGTCGAAAGCCTATTTGTAGGCCACTGGAGATCCCCTTGCAGAGAGGTCTCGGGGAGGAGACGAGCCAGTCAGGGTGTGATGTAGCAACGATTAAAAATACAACTTTCCTTTAGTTCATAAATGCTTCACCCCATCTTTTTAAAAATAAATCATTTTATTGGAGGCTCTTGCAGCTCTTACAACAATCCATACATCAGTTATATCAAGCACATTTGTACGTACGCTGCCATCATCCTTTTCATTGTATGATTATATCTGTTCTTCAATGAAGTGCTTGAAATGAAAGAGGAAATGGGACTTGTTCTGAAGCATATCAGAGTGAGGGATATGCTTTATTAGTTTATTGTGCCAACCTGGTTGATAAACACATGTGGGGTTAATTGAAGGGTGGAAGGATAAATGGCTCAGTGAGCCTTGCCTTTCTAATTCTCATGTCTCTTGCTTTGTGATGGTCAGACCAGGGTGCAGCTGCCTTAGCCAGTTCCCTGCTTCAGCTGGCAAGGCTCACTTCCTGCAAGACATTCCCAAGGAGAAGCTTCATGGATCTACCCCGATGCAGCCCTGGGTACTGGAGCAGCCGTGTGGAGACCCCTGCCAGTGCTGAGATGCTTACACATTCACTAATTTGGCTTTCCTCCTGCAGTTGGCATCATTGTATCTGTTTTGTGAGATGGAGGAGGACTTTGTGGATTGGTGTCAGACATTTGGGCTAATGGACTTGTGGGCTTGGGCAGCACTGGGTTGGGATGTTTTCTTGATGTGTACTTAACCTTTATATAAAACTCTCTCTTTCACATGAGTTTCTGTGGAATTGTTTCTCTAAAGCACCCAGACTGACACAGAGAGAAAAAGGGTTCAGTCCGCATCTCACCCCATGGGAGAGTTAGAGCTGGATCCGCGCCCCAATAAAGAAGTACTAATTATTCCATGGCACATCTATCTGAGGCAACATGGAAAATGCTGGCCAGGGCTAAATAAAAAAGTCAAGCTATGACTTTGATTAGAGCTCTGTGAAAACATATGCTTAGGAAAGAATGCCTAGAGAGGAATAGTAATGAGTAATTGTAATAGTAATTGTCTGAGTGGGGAGATTATAGTTGTTTCTCTTTTGGTTTTTAATAACGAATTTTCAAACTGGTCCTTTTCTGTTTCCCAGACTTGACAAGTTCATTTACACTTGTTCTTCTCACTTTCCAAAATGCTCCTTTCCTCAGGTTGCTGTGTGACTGACCTCTCTCATCCTCAGCAGGCCCCTCCTCCCAGAGCCTTCCCTGGCCAACAATCCACAAATGGGTCCACTGCATCCCTTAGAGGTGTTTTCAACCGGGAGGATAGAAAACAGAAAGCCTGCTGAACTGGCATGAAAAATAGGGGTTTAGGCGAGGAAGAATACACTCTCAGCAGAGGGCATCCGGCACCCATGAAATTTAGATTAGGGTGAGAGGATGCATGCTCTTAGTTTTGTCTTATGACCTGGACTAGTTACGCTGGGGTGGTGGCCTCACTTTCCTACAGCTGCTGTAACAGAAAGACCACCAATAGGTGACTTTGTAGAACTCCAGGGACGTTCAGGGTGCTCCAGCGTTGTGTGTCAGCCTGGTTAGGCTAGGCATACCAGTGGGTAAGTAGATGGTATGTGGTAGATCTCTCATTTTGAAATTTGATGGGAGCAGCCAATCAGTTGAAAGGGTATGTTTCCCCGGGGCTGTGGTCTGTATGTTTCCCCGGGGCTATGGTCTGTCTCCAGTAGGAGGTGGGGTTGGCTTTAAAAAATTGCTGTGGGCAGCCTTTTATCTTGTAATTCCATGTTTTACAAACTTGGAGCCCCCTCATATATAAATGGGTATTCTTTCTTTTAAAAAAAATCATTTTATTGGGGGCTTGTACAACTTTTATCACAATCCATCCATCCATCCATCCATTGTGTCAAGCACATTTGTTGCCATCATTCTCAAAATACTTGGTTTCCACTTGAGCCCTTGGTATCAGCTCCTCACTTTCCCCCCCCTCCCTCCTCATCCTCCCCAAACCCTTGATAATTTATAAATTATTATTAGTTTGTCAAATCTTATGTCTCCCTTCACCCACTCTTCTGCTGTCCATCCCCCAGGGAGGAGGTTATATGTAGATCCTTGTAATCTGTTCCCCTCCTCCACCCCACCCTTTCTCCACCCTCCCAGTATTGCCACTCTCACCACTGGTCCTGAAGAGATATCATCTGTCCTGGATTCCCTGCATTTCCAATTCCCATATTTACTAGTGTACATCCTCTGGTCTAGTCACATTATGGGGGGTAGGGTGGGAAGGAAGCATTTAGGAACTAGAGGAAAGTTGTATGTTTCATTGTTGCTACACTGCACCCTGACTGGCCTTATGATCACTGAAGACAAAGCAGGTGCATAAGCAAATGTGGTGAAGAAAGCTGATGGTGTCTGGTGATCAAAAGACATAATGTCTGGGGTCTTAAAGGGTTGAAGGTAAAAAAGCGGCCATCTAGCTCAGAAGCAACAAAGCCCACATGGAAGATCACGAGTTGTCGAAGGGATCAGGTATCAGGCATCAAAGAACAAAAAATCAAATCATTGTGAATAAGGGGGAGAGGAGTGCAGATTGGGGACCCAAGACCCATCTGTAAGCAACTGGACATCCCATTCTTGCTTTATTTCTTGACCTTGCATGCTTCTTGCTGCCTGACCTCCCGTCCTCTGATTTGCCATCTGGCCAGCAGAATTTGCTTTTGTCAGCCCTTATGACCGCAGGAGCCCGCAGAGGTCGTCAGTCTGTGGCCTGACCCAAGACTTTGGAACTTGCCAACCCCCCAAAATTGTGTGTACCATGTCATTACAGTCAAACTCCCTCCCTGTAGATTTCTATACACTTCCACAGGAGTTGCTCCTTTTGAGAAGGCAGACTAGGATATGGGAGAAGTGCGTCTTTGGGTCTTTTGCTTCTAGGAATAGCAATCTTTGTTGTTCCTGGGCCCATAGATTCATCTGCCGCTGTCCTCATCTTCAGGAGTGTCTCTCTTGCTTCCTCATCTCTGTGATGGTGTGGCTCCTATAACTCAGAACTGCTTAGCTGAGGGCACAGTAGACACTGATGTGGCTTCATTAACATAACACATACCAGCTAATTTCCTAAAGAGATTACATCCAAAGTTTTACCCACTATCTTCCAGTAGATTCTGACTCGGAGTGACCCTCTGTAGGGTTTCTAAGACTGTAAATCTGTAGGCAAACAGACAATCTAATCTTTCTCCCACGTACCACCTGGTGTGTTTGAACCCCCAACTTCATGGTTAATGACCCTATGGCAAAGCCACAGAGCCATCACTGCCCCTTAGCCAAAGATGATACAGGGGTTAGAATTTCAGCAAATACTTTTGGAGGAGCTGAATTTGATTCATAGCAGTGACTTAAGGAGAGTGGATATGACAGTGATTGAAATCAAGCATTAAGATTCCATAACTGGATGTGATTTATTGCTGCTTGGAGAATTTATTAATTATCGTGTTTTCAGAGGTTGCCATTGGTCTTGGCTAATTTATTTACTTGTGTCATAATGGAATCTCGCGCCACATGGCTGAGGCCAAGACGGACAAGTGATGAGTTGCTAATAGACTGGAGCTCATTAATGCAGTAAATAGCTATTGAATGTCCATCCTTGAGTAAACAGTATTGATCACAGGGGGAACCTATTGTACTGGAGGAAAAGAAAATATCAAGCTTAGTTCATAGAAATGAGAGTTAAGAGAGTAACTTCAGAAAAGAATACAGAGTTTGATGGGATCCTGTAGAGGTCCTCAGAAAAACTGAAGAAAAGGTTAGTTATCTTCTGGGCCAGCAGAAAGAGACGCCAATTGGAGTTCAGGTGTCCCTTAAGGCTGGTATAGGCAGGCATCAATTACTCTTACCCAGGAAATGGGGCTCTCTTCCCATGCTCTTGAGAAAAACACGTGAAAACAAGGCAAAGATTGATGGTGGTGGACAGCCAATAGATTGGATATTAACATACTCCACTAAGTCAAGCACTGCACTACTGTGTCACCCTTCCTGTTCTAGTTATGATCAACCGTATACGGAAGGAAGGCCCATTTTCCTGGTGGATAAACTCTAAGAAGCCTGCTGTGGGATTGCTTTCCCAGTCTCTTGCCACTTTTTCAAACACTTGATTCTCCCCAGAGAAGAGGAAGGTATTGGACGGAATCCACCTTTACTCCATGCCCAGCACTGGGATGCACCCTGTGGCTCACGGGTGAACGCAGTTCCATATTCAGTGAATTTGTACAAGTCCAGGGGGGGAGGGAGATAAGAAATTGGTCAGTGTCAACAGTGTGCCAAGTGGTTGATAGGAATAGACAGAGGGTGGTGTGAGCCACGGCCAGGGTGTTTCAAGAAAGGCCTTAGGTTTTGAGGGCCTAAGGGTGGAGAAGAATATTATAACCCAGGAAAGCAGATCAACATTTGTAAAAGTCTTGATAAAGAGAAGGTGCACGTGTTTAGGGGACTGGATATGGTTTGAGTGGCTAGAGCTTGATGTGCAAGGGAGAGGGCTAAGAGGTACCAGGAGATGTGGACAAGGACAGGACAATAGGCCCTTGTGTCCATATCACTGTGAGCAATGAGCTTGTAAAGACAGAGAGATTAGGGTTAAAAAAAGAGAGAGTGATATCCATCTCTCACAGGATCGAACCTCACAAAGAGAGAAGCAAGGCCCTGATTGTTCCAATCAAGAACAAGGTCAGGATGTAAATGGAGGCAGTTAACCTTGGAAATGGGGTAGTGCAGTGTGGTAATTACATAATCTGGTGTCAGCTGGAGACTCTTAAGAGTGAAGGGGTGGAGTTTAGCCTGTCAATCAGGTTGCAGCTTGATGACCTCATTTGGAGGCACATGGAGATAAATAGCTCACTGGAGGCCAGACCCACACTCTCTTGGCTTTATAATCCTGTTGGCAAGCCACATGGAACTATGCTGATGGAGCCAGAGCCCTGGAGCTGGAGGAGCTTCTTGAAGCCCACGCCCACATTGAGATGCTTCCACTGCTTCTGCATCCACAAGACTTTCCACGCACTGGCCCCTGATCTTCCTGCATTCAGGATCATCGCATATATTGCCTGTGTCTGATGAGGAATTTATAGATTGCATATGGCTATAGATTGCCTATAGATTAGCATATGGGCTAATAGCTGACTTATGGACTTGATCTGAACTGGGCTGGGATATTCTCTTAATACACAACTAGTCTTTGATATCAAGTTCTCTGTTGTATGCATATGAGTGTCTCTAGATTTGTTTCTCTCGTCAACCCTGACTAACACATACAGGGTAGCCGATGGTAGCGGACTCATGACTTTTTCTCTATGGAGTTGAAGGTAGTGTGCTCAGGTGAAAGCAAGTTTCCGAGGCAGGTAGGGAGCCCTTAAGGAACCTTGGAAGTTTAAGATTCACTTGTGACTCAAGACAACATATTTATAGAGTCATTACTCTGTGTAATTATGCAGTACGCTCCCTCTCGCAATAAAAAGTGAGGTTAGGAGGGCAATAATTTAGGACTGGCATTTTGACAGGTACATGTGATGGGAAATAAGAAGAGTTCCCTTTGAAAACATCCATTCACTTTTGTTCCCTCATAGAAAAACAAAACCAGAACAAAACTCCACTTAAATTGACATTTTTTAAAGTGCAAGTCCGTAATACATAGACAAACTGAATGCGGGTGGGAAAGCGAATGAGACCACACGCACAAATACATAGAGGTTTGATAGAAGATATTCATACATAAGTATATGTGCTGCATTTATCCATGAATGTGATAGAGCTTATAGAGGTAAGTTATGGAAACTTCTTAGCCATAACCAAAATTCTTAAGAGAAGGAATCACAGGGTTTGGGGCTCAGGACCATAGTCTTAGGGGACACCAAGGTCAATTGGCATAACCTAGTTCACAGAGACAATGTCCTACATCCTACTTTGGTGAGTACCATCTAGGGCCTTAAAGGCTACTGAGTAGGCATATGAGAGAAAATTGACCAGGAATAAATCTTAGAAGACAGGTCGGACGGGAAAGAATGTCTAAAGGAAAGCGTAAAGACATGGAGAAAGTGGGAGTTACATTTAATGACATGGAGCAACAATGTGTATGAATTGGTGAAGGGAAAACCAATTTGCTCTTTAAACTTTCACTAAAATTACCATTTAAAAACATTTTTAATAAGGATAATTTGAGTTTTATATATATTCAGAAATCCAAGTGAATATATATTTACTCAGGTACATTTGGATAGAGAATTATTTATATTACATTTGTACACTATATTTTATATTTATTAGTATTTTCTCTACATATAATGAATATATATATTGAAGTCCAAAATATTAATGAAAAGACATCAGCACCAAAATTCAGGAAGCTAAAAAAAAAAAAAGAAAGAAAAGGACCAATTGATTTAGCCCTCAATTGCTGCTGTAGAAGATTGGAGGGTTACTTTCCAAAGATGATAGAAGGCTGTTTGAACTGCCATATGACAAGCAGAGCTGAGAGTGGGAGAGCCATTTTGAAAGTAAGAAAATTAAATGAAGTAGGGACCTCAGAATTTTTTACTCAGCTTCCAAATGGTGGCAGCCTAAACTTCACATCATGCTAGGAGTCAGGTGGTATTTCTCACCTAGTTAATGACCAACATTAACACAAAGGCCTGGGTAACTGGGGCTGGCTGATTAAATAAACCAGCCAAATGACTATGCTCATCTATGGGAAAATACACCCCAATAACGTGCTCATTGCTTCCAGCAAGCATTTTACTGCCTCAGTGTTAAATACCAGTTGACAGTCACAGAATAGTTGACACCTTATGAGAAAAGACAAACATAAAGGACAGGAGTAACAAGGATAGCATAATAGCAAGACCCACGGAGAAGCAGATCTGAACAAAGAGACCTGACAAGGAGCGGAACATTTGCTGGTCTGGGACAAAGGACCAGGTGTGCAAAGCATGTGCCCTTTCCAAGGAACACATGCTGGCGAGGGCCAGGTCTGCCAGTGATGGCCTGGGACCACCAAAGTGCCCTGTGCATTGAGACCAGGTAGAGCCCATGTCCCCAGAGATACTCCCAAAAGCAGCACTGAAGGACGAACCTCAGGGAAAGTCTACGCTGTTCAACGGGAACCTAGAAAGGCCAAAACTTATTCTATCTGACCCATAGGATTTTCACTGGTTGAGTTTCCAGAAGTAGATTGCTTTTATTGTTGTTAGATGCCGTTGAGTTCGTTCTGACCCGTAGGGACCTTATGCCCAACAGAACAAAGCACGGCCCGGTCCTTCACCTCCCTCACAATTGTTCCCATGCCGAGTCCACGGTGGCAGCCACGGCGTAAATGTATTTCCTTGAAGGCCTGCCTCTCCTTTGCTGCCCCTATACGTTAGCAAACACAATGTCTGTCTCCAGAGACTGGTTCTTCCAGACAGCTTATCCGAAGTATGGAAGACGATGTCTCCCCATCCTTGTCTCTCAGAAGCAGTCCGGCCATGCAATTCAAATGCATTGATTCTTCTTCAGTCTTCTTTATTCAGCGTCTAACTTTCTTTTTTTTTTTCTTTTTTTAAAACTTTTTTATTTTTTTAAATTTTAACAATTTATTAGGGGCTCATACAATTCTTATCACAGTTCATACATATACATACATCAATTGTATAAAGCACATCTGTACAGTCCCTGCCCTAATCATTTTTTTCTCCTCTTTTCTTTTTTTACATTTTATTAGGGACCCATACAACTCTTATCACCATCCATACATATACATACATCAATTGTATAAAGCACATCCATACATTCCCTGCCCCAATCATTCTCAAAGCATTTGCTCTCCACTTAAGCCCCTTGCATCAGGTCCTCTTTTTTTTCCCCTCCCTCCCCTTTCCCCCCTCCCTCATGTGCCCTTGGTAATTTATACCTCGTTATTTTGTCATATCTTGCCCTATCCTGAGTCTCCCTTCCCCCCTTCTCTGCTGTCCCTCTCCCAGGGAAGAGGTCACATGTGGATCCTTGCAATCAGTTCCCCCCTTCCAACCCACTCACCCTCCACTCTCCCAGCATCGTCCCTCACACCCTTGGTCCTGAAGGTATCATCCACCCTGGATTCCCTGTACCTCCAGCCCTTATAGGCACCAGTGTACAGCCTCTGTCCTATCCAGGCCTGCAAGGTAGAATTCGTATCATGGTAGTTGGGGGGAGGAAGCATCCAGGATCTGGGGGAAAGCTGTGTTCCCCATCGGTACTACCTTGCACCCTAATTAACCCATCTCCTCTCCTAAACGCCTCTATGAGGGGCTCTCCATTGGCCGACACTTGGGCCTTGGGTCTCCACTCTGCACTTCCCCCTTCATTTAATATGGTATATATATACATATACATATACACATACATACACACACTTATATCGTTGTTGTTTTTTTTGCATGATGCCTTATACCTGGTCCCTTGGCACCTCGTGATCGCACTGGCCGGTGTGCTTCTTCCATGTGGGCTTTTTTGCTTCTGAGCTAGATGGCCGCTTGTTCACCTTCAAGCCTTTAAGACCCCAGACACTATCTCTTTTGATAGCCGGGCACCATCAGCTTTCTTCACCACATTTGCTTATGCACCCATTTGTCTTCAGCGATCCTATCATGGAGGTGTGCAGTCAATGATATGATTTTTTGTTCTTTGATGCCTGGTAACTGATCCCCCTGGGACCACTCAATCACTTCCATGTGGACTTTGTTGCTTCTGAGCTAGATGGCCGCTTGTTTATCTTCAAGCCTTTAAGACCCCAGTCACTATCTCTTTTGATAGCCGGGCACCATCAGCTTTCTTCACCACATTTACTTGTTCACCCACCAGTGTCTAACTTTCACATGCACATGAAGCCATTGAAAATACCATCTTTGCTTTTCAATATTCTCAAGAGGTCCTTTACAGGTTTATCGGATGCAACTCTTTATTTATGGTTTGACTGCTGCTTCCATGAGCACTGATTGTCGATCCAAGAAGGACAAAATCCTTGAAAACTTTCATCTTTTCCTCAGTCATGATGAAATTACTTGTTGGTCCAGTTGTGAAGATTTTGGTGTTTTGACATTGAATCATAATCCATACTGAAGGCTGCAATCCTCGATCTCCATCAGCAAGTGCTTCAAGTCCCCCTTGCTTTCAGCAAGCAAGAATGTCCCATCTGCATGTCACAGGCTGTTAATAAGTCTCTGCCAGTCCTGATGCTACATTCTTCTTCATATAAGCTAGCTTCTTTGATTAATGTATCAGCATATAAATTGAATAAGGATGGTGAGAGGATACAATCCTGAACCACAACGTTCCTGATGTTAAACCATGTGATATTCCCTTGTTCTGTTCACATAACTGTGCCTGTCTTTCCCCCAAAACTATTTTATTGGGAGCTAATATATATACCATATCATTCCATAGTTCAGTCACATCAGACAGTATTGTACAATTGCTACTACAATTAGTTTCAAAACATTCTCTTCCTTCTTGAACTCCTTGACAAGAGTTCCCTTTTACCCCGCCCCACTGTACCCCCAGGAACCTTATTCTACTTGCTCTCTCAATAGGGCACAGCAATCCTAGGTTCCATATACTGAAAAACATATACCCCAAATTCAAGAGGGTTACCCCCAATGACAAAATACATCTGAGATAAACCCCAATATGAAAACAAGACCAAAAAAGCCTGCAGAGAATGTTGAAAATCAGATCAGACCCAATGTGTATCAGAGAGAAATGAACTGACACGGTTTTAACAGTTCAAGTCAGGTTTATCGTGTGGATCTCAAGAGTCCTCTCTCTGGTGCACTCCGGTAACCAGCTTCTCCCCACCCCTCTTTTGTGGATAGAGGGAAATCACCAGAGGCTTATTTCCTATGTAGATCTCACAAATGCATGTTAGCCTTCCACTGTCATCCACAGCCCTCTGCAGATCAGAATCTTACAATTCAGGCTCTGGTACTATTTCCTACTTTGGTTTCAGATTATATTATTTACAAGCCTTTGTTCACTGATGTTGGTGTGTTTCTTCCATGTGGACTTAGTTGACATCTCACTTAGATGGCTGCTTGTTTAGAGACAAGCCTTTAAGACCCCAGATACTGTTTAATCGGATAGCTGGGCACCATCTAATTTCTTCACCACACATTGCTATAGCACCTATATCTTCTGTGCTGCCTTTCTGAGGGAGAATATCGAGCAGGGCCATGATGTAAGAATGAATTGTTCTTAAATTGGAGCTACGATTTATTGCAAACCCAAACCCATTCCTGGATCCTGGACCTATGTTTTTTAAATCTTCTTTCGGCTCCCGTGAGAGACCTCCTTGTTAGTTTATGGTAGAGGGTTTTAGCAATCATCTCGCTGGGGCATAAAAATCTTCTGTTAATATTGTCATTTGTTAGCCATGAGTACTAATTTCTTTAAAGCACTGCTGAGAGAGGGATATTGGGTCAATGTAGGTTAACTCCATATTGCAGTACTTGCAGTATTCACTTGTACAAAGTAAATACTTTCATGGCTGGACACTATTTCCACAAATAATAGGAATTGGTTGTGAGGGAAAATTTACCACAATATTCCCTGAGAATGTCAGTCACAGGTTGGATGGAATGATATATATCTTAATACAACACATAGTGTCCACCCATGAACAGTTTGATAATTTTAGGATAGCTGTCTGCTTCTTCAAACACCATGAATTTTTCAGTCTTAAGTCCTCAGGTTACAGGTGTGTTTTAGGAAAAGTCTAGTTCACTTGGTGGAGTTTCTAGACCAGATCTCTCTGGTGCAGCCACTGGAGGGTGTTGTGCGTTTTGAAGATCCAGGAGTCAATGTCCAATAGTTTATGGCACTTGGTCTTGGTCCCAGAACCTTGAGACAATGTGGCTTATTTGGTGCATATTACCAGGGATATTACACACCCCCCCACACACACACACAGTTGGAGGTCAGTCCTCATTTCCCCATGAGCACGATGAAGTGTTGTGGAGCACCCATTCTTCTCAAGGTTATCCATAGTTTGATATATGATCCATATAACTGAATTCTTGGCATAATCAATAAAACACAAGTAAACATATTTCTGGTATTCTATGCTTTAATTTAAGCTTTATTTGACATCAGCAATGGATATTCATTGTTTCACATCCTCTTCTGAATCTTATCTGAACGTCTGACAGCTCCCAGTCGTGGTACTGCTGTAAATGTTGTTGGATGACCTTCAGCAAAATTTAATTTGCATGTGATATCAATGATCTTGTTGTATAGTTTGATCATCCTGTCGAGTCACCTTTCTTTGAAATGGAAACAAATATAGATCTCTTCCAGCCAGTTGGTCAAGTAGTTGTCTTCCAAATTTCCTGACATGCTTCATTTGGTATTCCATCAATTCTTGGAGCCTCATTGTTGGCTAATGCTTTCAGGGCAGCTTGAACTTCTTCCTTCAGCACCACTGGTTCTTGCTCATATGCTACTCCCTGAAACGTTGGAAAGTCAACTATCTCTTTTGGGTTTAGTGACTGTGCATCCTTTCCATCTTGTGATGCTTCCTACATCCTTCAATATTTTTCCTGTGGAATCTTTCACTACTGCAATTTTAGCCTTGATTTTTTTTCTTGAATTCTTTTAGTTTAAGATATTCTGAGCATTTTCTTTCTCTTTGGTTTTTAAATTGTAGGTGTTTTTACATTTCATTATATTTAGCTTCGTCTTATCTAGCATCCCTTTGAAATGTTCTATCCAGTTTTTTACTTCATTTCTTCCATTTGCGTTAGCTACTTAACAATTAAGAGCAAGTTTCAAGTCTCTTCTGCTATCTACTTTAATCTTTTCTTTCTTTCCTGCTTTTTTATGACACTTTGCTTTGTTAATGAATGATGGTCTCCTATAGCTGATTAGGTCTTCTGGTATACATGCTCAATCTGTCAAATATGCTCTTGAGGTGTTTAGCTTTCTTCTGAACATACATATGAGCAATTGATGGCCTATTTCACGTCAGCTCCTGGCCTGATTTTAGCTGTGATATTGAGCTTCTCTGTGGTCTTTTCCCACAGAGGTTGTCAATTTGATTTCTGTGCATTCCATCTGGAGAAGTCCACGTAGCCTTTTGTGTTATTGAAAAAAGGTATCTGCTATGAACAAGTTATTGGCCTTCCAAAATTTTATCATGAGACCTTCAGCTTGTTTCTATCACCAAATCCATATTTTCCATCTATTGTTCTGTACGCCATTTCAAACTTTTACATTCAATCACTGATAATTTTCCATGAATCTTGATTTCATGTGTTATCAACTTCCAACTATAGTCATTAGTAGAATTCTTCAATTTCTTCATCACTAGGTTTCATACTTTGTACATAAATTTGAAGAATAGTTGCACTGATTGGATTTCCTTGAATAATGGTATGTAGAATCCTATCACAGACAGCATTGTTCTTCATGGTTGATTTTGCAATGTCCTTTTTGACAATGAATGTTATGCCTTTCCTCTTGATTGTGTTATTCCAAGCATAGTAAACCATATGATCTTCTGATTCAAAATGACCAATTCTAGTCCATTTCAGCTCGCGGATGCCTTGCATATTAATCATTGTGCATTCCACTTCATTTTTGATGGCTCCAAAATTTCCTAAATTCATACTTTGAATTTTCTAACATACAATCAGCAAATGAAGATCCCTGAGGTCCCACTCCCACAGGCTTTACCCAGCTAATGTCTGCATGATCTACTCCATTCACAGAAATCAGCTCCTTCTCAACCATATTTTGAGTGTCCTCCCACCCATGGGGCCCTTCCTCTGACATTGTCTGACAAAGTTCTGCCTCCATTCACTAGGCTTTCAGTATCTGACAATGTTTTGAAGCTATGCATAAGGTTTCCTAGGGGTCCTTCCTGTGAAGTGGGGAGCCAATTCCACATTGGCCCCGAAGATGGGATCCCTGGGCTTGTTTCCAAAAAAGGTTGTGTGCCATTGAGTCAATTTCAACGTATACTGAGCCCATGTTACAAGAGTAGAACTCTTCCATAAGGTTTAATGGGAGCAGATCACCAGGTGTGTTAGTCTGGGTAGTCTAGAGAAACAAATCCACAGAAACTCATATGTATAAGAGAGAGTTTTATATAAAGGGTAAGTGTTCATTCACAAAGCATCCCAACCCGGTTATGTCCAAGCCCATAAGTCCAACATTAGCCCATATGTCTGACACCGATCTACAAAGTGCTCTTCAGTCCCACAAAACACATACAATGATGCCAAACGCAGGAGAAAAGCCGAATCAGTGAGCATGTAAGCATCTCGGAGCTGGCAGGGGTCCATGCGGCTTCTCCAGCACCCAGGGCTGCATCAGGGTAGGTCCATGTGGCTTCTCCTCAGGGATGTCCTGCAGGAAGTGAGTCTGGCTAGCTAAGGCAGCCACACACTGGTCCGACCTTCTGAGAACAAGAGACAAGAAAGGCGAAGCTCGCAGAGCCAGTTCTCTCCCTGCCCTTCAATTAATCCCACATGTGTTCATTGGCCAGGTTGGCACAATGAACCTTAACTATCATACCACCACAGGCACTGGTGGCTGCAAACTGCTGACTTCTTGGTTAGCAGCCATAAGCACTTAATCACTTAACCAGGGATACCTCGGCTCCTAAAGAATCACAAATGAAGACACCAAGATATCACTCCCCATCTGTCACTGTTGTTGTTCGGTGCCACACGGACGGCATAACAAAACATGGCCCGGTCCTGTGACATTCCTCACCATTGTTGCTGTGCTTGAACCCGTTGTTGCAGCGACAACATCAATCCAGCTGCTTGAGGGCCTTCCTCTATTTGGCAGAGTCTTCATTTTGCCAAGCATGATATTCTTCTCCCGACAACATGTCCAACGCAGGTGAGATCAAATTCCACCATCCTTCTTTCCAAGGAGCATTCTGGCTGTAGTTAGTCATTATTCTTTGTCAACATCATGATTCAGTTGCATCAATTCTGCTTGGGTCTTCTTTATTAATTGTCCAGCTTTCACAACATCTTAAGAAAAACACAAATAATCCAATCAAAAATAGGTGCAAGACATGAATAGACAATTTACCAAAAACAACATACAGGCTGTCAACAACCATCTAAAGAAATGTTCATGATAATTAGCAATATGAGAAATACATTCTAAAACAACAATAATAAATCACCTCACATTGACTCTTTGGGAAAAATTCAATAAAACATAAAAAACACATGCTAGAGAGGATGTTGAGAGATAAGAACACTTTTCCATTGCTGGTGGGACTGTAGAATTTTCCAACCACTATGTAAATCAGTATGGCAGTCCCTTACCCAAATACAAATTCGAGTCTCTTATGATCCAGCAATCTCTCTACTAGGAACATACCCTAAAGAAATTAAGAATACCACATGAACAGACATATGTATGCCTATGTTATTGCAGTAATTTCTATAATAGCAAAAACGTGGAAACAACCCCCCCAAAAAACAAACAAACTATCGAGGAATGGGTAAACAAGCTCTGGTACATTCATACTATGAAAATTTATGCATCCATAAAAACCAATGATAACTCTCTGAAACACTGGAAGACAGGAACATAACTAGACAGCATTAAGCTTAGCAAACTCAGTCAATCTTACAAAGATAAATATTTAATAGCATCATTGTTATTAACAAACAAACAAGAAGAAACATGGTTTATACACCAACAGACAAGACTTTGATGACTACAAGGAAGCCCAGGATGAGGGTGGGAACAGGAAGAAAAGAGGGATGAGACGGGGAGGGTGAAAAAAATGGAAGGTTTAACAGGATGTTGATTTCATTTCTTGAGATGATCTCTGTTTAAAAATTGTATATATATGTATATATATTTATAATTAAGTTCATCTGATGCCTGAGAGCCAAGATAGATAATGCTTCAAAAACAGTAATTGGAGTAATGAGTCCCTGAGGGTAAGGGAAGAGAAGGGTGAGGGAGGGGGAGCTGATAGCAATGATAACGATCTAACCACACCCAAGGGGAATGAATCACAGAATTGTCTGTGAATGACATATTGGATGGTATAAGATATGGGAAAAAGAAATAATATAATACTAAGAGTTTGGGGGGTAGGGTGAGGAGGAAGGGGATAAAAGGGAGCTGAAATCAAAGAGTTCAAGAAGAAAGAAAATGTTTTGAACTGATGGCAGCAATTGTACAATTATGTTTTATCTAATTGGATTATGGATTGTTATAATATCTGTAAGAGTTATGATTAATAAATGATTAATAATAATAAGTAGAAAGCCTCCAAGCTGCCTTATCCCTCAAAGCAAAATAGTGGGGTGAATGGCTTAAAAAACAAAACCAAAGACAAAAAAGCTAGCAGGAAAATAAAGTTGAAATGAACTTGGAGTCTTTAGTGAAGTGACAATTCATCTCAAACAAACCAAAAAAATAAATATTTTTGTGCTAGAACCCATACTGAAGGTTATCATCTTTAATCTTCCTCAAAGAAGAAGAACTGAGGAAGTAAAATAACCAAACAGAAAATTTCCAGGGGAGGCTCAAGAAAACAAAGCAAAGTATTATAATTACATGTGAAAAGATCTGGAGTTAGGAAACCAAAAGGGAACACATTCACTATATCTCAAGCTGAAAGAACTGAGTAAAACAATTCAAGTCTAGGAGTTGCGATATTAAAGGAATCGATGAGCAAAATATCGAATGATGTAGGAAACATCAAAAGATCAGAGGAACACATAGTCATTGTACCTAAAGGAATTGGTCACTGCTCAAGCATTTTATGTAGCATATGATCAAGAACCAACGGTACTGAAGAAAGAAATGCAAAATGGACTAAAAATTGGTGAAAAACAAGGCTTCAGGAATTTATGGACTACCAATTGATGTGACACAACAAAGGGGTACAACACTGGGATGCTCATTACGCTGTGCCCAAAGCTAGAATACAGCTACCTGACTACCTCACAGAGATCCATATTTTTGCCTGTTCCAAAGGAAAATGATCCAACAGACTATCAAACAACATAAAATATTACACATAAATAAGATTGCAATAAATTTAACTAAAAATATGGTTGCAACAATATACATACAATGAACTGCAAAAAAAAAAATCCAAACTGAATTCAGAGGAGGTCCTGGAACAGAGTATATTACTGCTGATGGCAGATGGCTCTTGGGTGAAAGCAGAGAATACCGGAAAGATGTTTACCTGTGTTTTATTGAGCACACAAAGGCATTTGACTGTGTGACTCATGCATTATGCATTAGATTGGAAAGAATGGGAATTTCAAGATACTTACTTGTGCTCTCTCCGAACCTGCACATTTCAGACCAAGAGGAAGTTGTTTGAAAAATGAGGGCATGCTGCCTGATTTAAAATCCTGAAATGTGTCCATTAGGGATGTATCTTTTTACTTATTCAATATGTACACTAAGCAAATAATCTGAGACACTAGATTCTAGGTATGAAGAAGAACTTGGCATCAGGAAAGGAAGATTACTTACTGCCAACCTCCAATACACAGGTGGCACGGCCTTGCTGGCAGAAAGCAAAGAGGACTTGAAACGCTTGCTGATGAAGATGAGACTCGTTTATTAGAATTCTTACTAGAATCCGAAAGCCTAACAACACGAAATGCTGGGAGGATGCCACACAACAGGAACTGTCATTCATTGCCTGTGGGACTACAAAATCGTGCAGCTATTTTGGAAGGCAGTCTGATAGTTTGTTACAAAACCAAGTATACGCTTATAATATGATCCAGCAATCATATTCCTGGGTGTTGACTCAAGTGAATTGAACATTATATCCACATATTATCTTATATACCAATGTTTTATAGCAGCTTTCCTCATAATTGCCACATGTGGAAACAACAATAGATGAATAGGTAGACAAAATGTGGTGCACCGATACAATGGGTGTAGATTAATGATTAAAAAGAAATGAGATATTGAGCCATGAAAAGACTTGGAATGTTAAAGTCACATTGCTAAGTGATAGAGGTCCGTCTGAAAAGGCTACATAGTATATGAATCCAATTGTATGGCATTCTAAGGAGCCCCTTTGGCTCAGTGGTCAAGAACTCAGCTGCTAACTCAGAAGCCAGCGGTTCTAAACCATCAGCTATTCTGTGGGACACAGATGTGGCAATTGGCTTCCATGAAATGTATAGGCCTGGAAACCCTGTAGGGAAGTTCTAGTCTATTCTATAGTGTCACTGTGAATCAGAATTTATTCTATGGCAGTGGGTTTGATTTTTTTTCTTTCAAACCTCTCAATTAGGACCTAATTCAGACACCATACCATTCCATATTTAATCATATTAAGCAGTGTTGTACAATCACTACCACAATCAGCTTCCAAACATTTTCTTCCTCCTTGTGCTTCTTGATATCAATTTCTTCTTAAGCCCCTCCCCTCCTCCTCCCCCAGCCCTACCCCCCAGGAACCCGTATTCTAGCTATTGTCTCTAAAGATTCACCCATCCTGGGTTTCATACACCAAAACATAGAAAACCACATATCAAAGAGTCAAACTACCAAAAATTATTAAAAACCAGATCAAAGACCTGATCAGAAGAGAGATCAAATGACAAGGTTCTTCACTATTGAAGTCAGATTTATCGTTTAATTGACTAGAGTCTCTCCAGTACTCTGATAACCAGGTTATTCCCATCTCTCAAGTATTGCTAGAGGTAAACCTCTGAAAGTTTATTCCCTATTTAATATGACATTTTAAAAAAGATAAGACAATCAAGACAGTAAACATATCAGTATTTGCCTGGCATTAGTGGAATTGAAGAAGTTGGAAAGGAAGACCGGTGGAGTAAACAACAGCTTTAGTCTCTACATATTCTGTATACTATAACCCTAGGTATTGATATGGTGAGCTGGTTGCCTAGAGAAACAAAACCAGAGACTCTCACATATGCATAAGAAATAACTTTATGTCAAGAAGTAATTTCATAGAAAGAAAGCATCCCAGCCGAGTCCAACTCAAGTCCATGGGTCCAAAACTAGCCAGAGACTTCTTCAGACTCCTGTAAGTTCAGGCCAATGATGCAGGAAGGAGAAGTGAGAAGTAGGGAGATCACAGGCTGTTGAGTGCAGAGTTGTGTGCATCTGAGGTCTATGGGATCATGACAGGGTGCAGACAGGTCTCCAGGTCCATGGTCCACGGGAGGTCTCCCCTGGAGGCAGATATAGAATGCCAGGGAGGAGGAATGGTGAAGGGTCAGAAAGAGAGGGAGCTTCTCAGTGTCTTTCTTACAAAAAGACCACAGCCCCACAGAGGCATCACCAGGCTGTCATCTGAGTTACAGACTGAATTCCATCTTTACCTCCTCAAAGGTACCATCAAGTTGGCATAAAATCTAATCACCACATCTGACATCCTGAATTTGTCAAAATCCCCAAACATTACCAAGAAGGCCCTAATGGAAACTATGAACTTTAGTTAGTAATAATGTATCAGTAGTGGTTCATCGATTATAACGAGAGCACCATGTCCATTCAAGGTGTTAATAGTTGGAGAAACTGTAGAGGTGGGCAGAAGTATTATGTGGGAATTCTCTCTACTACCTATAAACTTAAAAACTACTCTAAAAATATAAAAATCTGTTAATTAAAAAACACATGCATGCACACAATGAGTTATCGCTTCATGCATATGACAATGGTGAAAATTAAAAAGAATAACAATATTCAATGCTAGGAAGTATGCTGAGAAACTAGAAAAGTATAAAATACATAGCAGAGCGATTATGTCTTTGGAGATGTGACAGTAGAAGGGAAGAGAATGGGGAAACGGAGACCCCAGCGGTAGAAAGGAAAGTGATGCATGCTAATTATCTCTGATCCTCTCCCCAATACAAATTTCATTTGAAATTATCATTAAGAATGTTGTGTTTCAAAAAAAAAAAACGTTGTGTTTCTCTATACTGACATGAGAAGGCTCTTTTGAACTTGGAATTATAGCCATAAAATGTCTAACTATACAAAAAAATTAAACTAACCATACATTGTGACTGTATGGTTAGTTATTTACTTTAAAACCACTTTATTGGGCACTATTACATGTTTTATCATTCCATAGTTCAATCACATCAAGCACTATTGTACAATTGCTACCACCGTTTCAAAGCATTTTCTTCCTTCTTGAACTCCTTGATATCAGCTCCCCTCCTCTACAGTAGCCCCCAGGAACCCTTTTCTACTTGTTTTCTCTATAAGTTCATCAATCCTCAGTTTTATGTGCTGAAACATGTAACAAAAAACATGTAACAGAAAACATGTAACAACAATTCAAGAGGGCTACCCACAATGACAAAATATATCAGAGATAAACTGCATGATGAAAACACACACGCAGGCAGAATATTAGCTGATGAGAATTCTTAAAAATATATATGAAGCTGACTAAGCCTATAATAGGACACTCTAAAACAAATGTCCTCAAACAAGCACATATACTAAAAACACAAAAATAAAAAGCTCAAAAGACTGAGTATAAGTATGCTCAGAAAAGAAACGTCAGAAGGGATAGAAGGGGGGTAGGAAAAACGAGAGAAAAGCAATGAGATTCTGGAAAGAAATTGAATAAAAAGACCAAAACCATCTCAGAAATAAAATATAAATTATACAATGCCCAAAGGAGAATAGAGTGAAATGAAATTTTAATAAGGGACATTGAAGAAAGGTAGGAAAACAGCCAAGAAAATGAAATTGAGCTAAGGAAAAAATGATTGGAATGGAAATCAGTACAATATACATGTGATTTAAGTTCCTGAGAAGAAAAATAAAAAATGAAACTGAACTAATATTTAAAACTATAATCCAAGAGGAACTTATTAATATAAGAGAAAGCTAAGTCCACATATTCAATGGGAGTGTTGTTTATTTTGGAAAATTCATCTGGAATGATTAATTCTAGGGCATATATTAGTAAAACTATTAGGCTCTAAAGACAAAGAAAAATAACCTCAAGGCTTCAGGACAAAAAGATCAAATTATTTATAAAGGTAAGAAAATTAGTCTGGCAATAGTCTTTTCAAGGGGCATACAGATAGCAAGGCAATAGCAGAGGAATACTTTCAAGAAACCTAAGGATTTTTTAATAACCCATCTATCAACACTCAGTAAAAAAAAAAACAACCCCAAACCAACAGCTTTGAATGTGTAAGAACATCAGGAAATTTTACATAGTCTTCCTGAGTAGCTTACAATCAATAAAAAAAATGACCAGGGACATTTCAGCAAAACAGCTGGAGAGTGGGGTGGTGCTAAAATGAAATGCAAACAGAAAAACACAGAAGAATTCACCTGTATTTCCTAAGTCATCCCTATCAGTCATGTCTGACTTCCTTGGTTGGAAGGCCCTTGACCAGGCTTGTGAACTCTTCTATTTAATACAATATTCCTGTCCCGGTCCTGGCCCTATTCCTGCTTCTGCAGTCCCACCTGCAACTGTGATGTATTGATCTGTATTGCGACAGTTTCCTGTGTTCTGTGCCTTATTTAACCAAGGATCTGACTGAATCCTCACATACCATTATGATCTCATGCTAATGGCCTCCCTCATGCCCGTGATGTGTCTGTGTCTTTGTCCCTTGCAAGACTTATTAAATGTGCTCAACTTAAATCAAAAACAAAAGTTCAGTTGATGCCATGCAACATTGTGCTAAGGTCATTCCAAACCAACATACACTCCCAGACAAGTGAGAAGCCAACCTCAAGTCGAGATGGGGGAAGGGGACATGTGTGTGCCAGAGAAGGCGATTACACTGCTGTTGGTGGGTAAACTGGGTGGTGCGACCTATCAGGAAAGATAGCTTAACAATACTTATATAGAACCTAAGGGGAGAACAAGCCCAGTCCTATGTTCCTGATTGGACACATTAGTTTCTATCCAGCCCTTGGTGACCCAGACCGTGTGTTATAGACTATTGGCACTTTAGACGCTGTCATTTTGAGGACCACAACATCCTTCATAGGCCCCACCAGAAGGACTCGATACAGAAACCCCACTAAATGAATGGGGCTCTTCCTTAAACACACCTGTAGCAGATGTAAGGAATATGTACACCTTTGAGCTTAAAGGCTAAAATGCACTAGTTCAGAAGAAGTAATTGACCTTTGTCCTGAGGTTTTGGAATTGGTGGTCATCGGACATTGGTTCAGATCTCTTGCTTTGTGGGTGTCCAATGAGTGGTGGCCCAGAACTATCACATATCTACTCATTTAATGTCTTCCTTAATTTCTATATATATGACATATATTAGTCTGCTAGGTGTAGTTGTGACTGAGTGTTATTCCCTATCGCCAATCCTCATTCTTTGAGTAAATAGTGTCTAGTCATGCAAAAGTTTAATCTGTACAAATGAATAATTCATGTATTGCAATCTGAAACAAGCCTATATTGTATAATTTCCTTTTCTCAACAGTGTTTTAAATTCTATACCATTGGCTAAATTAATGACACCAAAAATGGAATTACTTATGCCTCAGGGGAATGAATTATAATGTTCTCTATCATAAAATGAGAATGATGTACCATATATACTCAAGTATAAGCTGACCCAAATATCAGCCAAGGCACCTAATTTTACCATAAAAATGTGCTGAAAAACTCAGCTTATACATGAGTATATACGGTATCTAAAGCGAATCAAAGACACATATAAGCCATAAATACATGAATGGATTTTGGAGTCCCACTTAATTCTAGTTTCAATCTAAGGATAATCAGGTTTATGAAACAGTTCTACTTTATACTCACCCTAATGAATATGTCACTGAAGCTATGAGTGTAGCGAAGAAACCAGATGGTGCCTGGCTCTCAGAAAGACGAGTATCTGGATTCTTCAAGGCTTGTCTTCAAACAAGCAGTCTCTAATGGAGGCATCAACTAAGTTCACATGGAAGAAGCATACTAGCCGGAGTGATCCAATGAGTGTAAATAATAAATCCAAATATAAAGAAAAGTGGGTACAAGAGCTTAAATTACTCTGAACATTCAGTTTGTGAAAGGCTATAGATAACTGTTGGAAACCCAAAATCCATTTGCAGGGCCCAGAGATGGATTGAGCCCTGGCTAATCCCTCTAAACATAGCCTAGGGATGTGTACAGCCTTGCTACCAGACAGAGAGCATTTAAAGTCAATTATGGCAGATGTAGTTAGGTTAAAACATAACATCTTAATCATTTCATCTCCCTTTTGACCGGTTTTAAAGTTGATTATATTTTTTTATTATTTTCTGCATTCTCTTCAATTGAGGTTTTTGTGTGGTTTACCTAGTCATTGATGTTGGTTTCTTGTTTGTTTGTTTGTTTGTTTCCTGTTTGGATTTTGTTTGACTTCTGTATATGAAATCCAAGATGGGTAGATCTCTAGACACAGTAACTGTATTAATAATTACATGGAGAAATGGAGAGCTACCAACAATAATTAGAAGAGACTGTTCTGAAATTGAATGTGGGGATGATTGCACAACTCTTTTAATGTGATGGAATGATTCAGTTGTAGGATCTGGGAAGCTTATGCCAATAAAATGATGTCTTAAAAAACAATCAATGCAAGTAAGTTTTTAACACGATGATGCGGCTATCTCCATGAGGATGGAGCAAGCCTGCGCACTGCCTCATTCTACTGCACACAGGGTTGCTCTGTGCAGGAGCAGACTCAAAGGGAATGACAGTAGCAACCCTTGGCCCACAGAAATAAAAGAATTGCAAACACATCTTGAACTCTTCGTAGGTTGGTCCCACCTAGTGGTATAGATATAACAATCCTCCAACTATTTTAGGTCGATTGTAGCATGGAATAAATGAATATATGTTTTGATTTTGTGGGGACTTTGCCTGGAAGAAAGGAAACACGTAATGGGAGCAGATAAAGAATCGCCTTGCTCTATTTGAATAGTATATATAAAGATATACAGAAGATTGTCTACTCTTTCTGGAAATTCCTGGAAATAGTGATACTCCGTTAACAGTGAACCCACCCAGAGCCCAAATATGATTTGAAATATTACAGCTTTCTTGGAGAAATGACTGACTCAAGGGTTGGAGGAGAGAAAGCCCATGATTCGCATGAAAAATGAGATGCCAAAAAGTAATGAAGAACAAAAGCAAACACACAGACAAGCAATGGGGATCTATCATAATGCTGAAGACGAGTTTTAAAGGGATTCCACTGTGAAAACCTAGTACAAAAATATGGCACAGAGGATGTGTCTGACCTCCTCTCACTTCACGAGGGGGGAAACCCAATCAAATCCGCAGCCTAAAGCTGATTCGTATGAGGTGGAAGTCTAACATCCCTCCTCTCTCTCACCTTTTCACCAATCCGGTCACCTCCCACAGCATTCTCCACATCTCTACTGGGTTTGGTAATGTGTTGCAATGGGCACACACAGCTTACAGACCATATTTACAGTTATGGGGTTTGTTAGGAAAGTTATAAGTCACATACAATTTAGGATGGGAGTCATCCCAGACTGTAGTTATTAGAGCCGAATAGCCTCTTCTTCGGCATGCCCACAGTCAGGCTTTTCTCTGGTCCTTGGCCCTTTGGCCTGGCCTCTGCTCTGTTCAGGCAAGTGTACAAGTATTACAAAGATCTTTAGCTTCATAAGTCAAGCATCCTGAAAAAGGCACTCAACTCTCTCCAGGGGTCAGGAAGCCCATCCATTGTCTCCTGATAGTTTGGGTTCTAGGGATACCACTTCTCTGCCACAGTTGCTCACACAAATCCAGCATCTTGTGTTGTCTGCAGTATCACAGCTCTCTGTCTACCTCCGGGTTTAAGAAGTTCACAGCATAGGACGCCAGGTCCGAAGGACACAGTTTGTCCTCATCTTTTCTTCTTGGTGATAATAAGGTCTGCCTCTGCACCTCTGGGATAGTTTATTTTAAGCCTAGTGCCCTGGCAAAACTGATCAGCCCCCTTGTTAGGGGTCCATATGCCTTATTTGCCTGGTCTAATCCGATGGAAATGGCATGCATCTTATTTATATTATTAGCAAACTTTCCAATCTCCTTGGTGAGCTGGAAGCGCCTTTTTTTTTTTTTTTTGCATAGTTCCAACCAATCTTTTGGTGGGAATTGCAAGCCTATGGCTAGAAAAGTCACATAAGCAGCCCATTAGTAGGCTGAAAATTGCCCCAAAGATATTCGGGTCACAAGCCCTGGAACCTCAGGACGGCACAGTACATGGCAGAGGGAATTTGCAGATGCACCTACATTTAGGGTCTTTTGTTGAGGAGATTATCCTGTAATATCTAATGGGCCCTACATGTAATCAATCATAAGTGTCCTTGTAAGAGTGAGGCAGAGAAAGATTTGACTAAAAAAAAAGGCAATATGAGGATGCTGCTATACCGCTGGCTTTGAAGATGGAGACAGTGGTCAGGAGCCAAGGAATGAAGCTGAAAAAAAAAGCAAGGAAATGAATTCTCCCCTTGAGCCTCTGAAGGGAGCACAGCCCTGCCAACACTTTGACTTTGGCCTTTAGTGAAACTGATCTGGACTTCTAGACTCCAGAACTGCAAGACAACAAAGGTGTTATGTTAGTCTGGGTACTTTAGAGAAACAAATCCACAGAAACTCATGTATAAGAGAGAGTTTTATATAAAGGTTTAGTGCACATCAAGAAAACATCCCCACCCAGTGCTGCCCAAGCACACAAGTCCAACATTAAACCATGTGTCCAACACCAATCTCCAATGTCCTCCTCCATCTCACACAAAAGACGTGATGATGCCGACTGCAGGAGGAAAGCCAAATCAGTGAACGTGTAAACATCTCATCACTGACAGGGGTCTCCACGTGGGTGCTCCAGCACCCGGGGCTGCATCAGGGTAGGTCCAAGTGGCTTCTCCTTGGGGATGTCTTTCAAGAAGTGAGCCTTGCCAGCTGAAGCAGGGAACTGGCTAAGGCAGCTGCACCCTGGTCTGACCATCACAAAGCAAGAGACCCGAGAACTAGAAAGACGAGGCTCACTGAGCCATTTATCCCTTTGCCCTTCAATTAACCCCACATGTGTTTATCGGCCTGGTTGGCCCAATAAACTAACTACCTCAGGTGTGTTGCATTAGGTTTATGTGATGCATTACAGCCTGCCCCCCCCTCGCCTCTCTCTCTCTCTCTCTCTCTCTCTCTATATATATATATATATATATATATATATATGGTCATGGATTGTAATTCATCCAATAAAATAGGAATCCATTAATCAATTACAATAATGGATATATGGATGGCTAGCAGCTAGGTAAATTGATAGATTGGCAGAATACTTGATTTGGGTTAGTTAGTAGGTAGCTTGATAGCTTGGTGGGTTGGTAGGTGGGTGAATAGCTAGATAGAATAAATGTCAGAGCTCTTGCTTACTGTTACTGTTAAGTGACACCATCACCAAGGGTTCAAAATTAGCATCACAACAGAGCCAGAGGGGGGCCATGTGTCTACAGGTGAGACACCTGCAGAAAAGATATCATATCCCTTGGCTACACTCTCTGACCAGGTCTACAAAACGCAGATCTCATCACGAGGAACCATTGGACGATACAACCAGTGTCACATTTTTATGGAAATAACTGACTTGGATTTTTTTAATGTCAATGTCATGAAAGGCAAAGGAAGGAAACAAGTTCCACATTAAATGACACCAAGAGAGAAATCATAGATTCTTATGCAGTAAGCACGTGGGTCTGTGTTCGAGAGAAGAGTGCTACTGTGAATAAAATACTATGAAGAATATTATGATTGGGACAAGTAGAAACTTGAGATGTAGATGGTAGATTAGGTAGAATAATTAGGAAATATGTACATAGTGAAATACTAAGGAGTAAGGAGTATGACCTCAGAAGCCTGGGAGGAAGCATTTATGATAAGTAATAGAAAAATTCAGTAATCCTATAATCAATGTAAAAAGACAACCCAATAGAAAAATGATCACATAATAAGCATAGTAAATAACAGGAAGATACACATGAAAAGATACTCATCTCTCTAATAACTGGAGAAATACTTACTGAAGCAATGAGATACAAGTTTTTAACTATAGACTGGAAAAATTGGGTTTGGAAAGATAAAATGTGTTTGCACTTAAATAAATAGCAGAGCTATCAAATGCAGCTGCTTTTCGAAGAAAAACTCACCCATAACTCACATGAGCACAAAGAGGCATGTTCACTGCAATAATGTTAAATCCGAAAACGACAAGCAGCATAAACATGTAGAATTCAGGCGAGTAGTAACTGGACTCTGAAAAGCTTGTGAGTGGACATTCAAGGTAAAATGACTGGCCTCCCTTCGTCTGTAGCAAAGAAGAGAGAAGAAAATCAAAGATGCATGAAAACCTTAGTCAATGGGCTAATGAGCCTGTGAATTTCAGCCTCCACTAGCCTGAAAGCTGAACAACTAGATGGTGCCCCAGTACCAACCACTCTGAAAGGCATGGCATTGGAAGGTGATTGATCAAGTGGGAGAAAAAGATAGAACAACATTAAAAATCATTTGAGAAGACCAGACATTAGTTGGATAGAGACTTGTGGAATCCCCACGAGGATGGTCTTTAGTTACCCTTCAGAGTTGAAATGGAATTCATTCCCATGGCTCAGTTTCCAGCCAAACAACAGACAGGCCTACAAGCACAGGAAGGTATGCATACCTTAGAATATTCAACTCTTCGAGTTCCTTTTGTTTTTTTAAGGTAGCATTTGTCCAAAGACAAAATCAGAAGGCAGAAAGGATTTAGCAAAGGAGAAATGGAACAGGAACTAAAGAGGAAGTGAGATAAGCAATGTCACATAGTGGAACTAGCAATTCATGACATAAAAAAAAAGGTTTGAGAAACTTATTGAATGGAAAACTGAGTTGCTCTTCACCAAAATCATAATAATTAAATATATATATATATATATATATATATATATATATATATATATATATATATATATGTAAGCATATGGATAGAAATTCAAGCCATTTCATTGAGTAAAGAGAAAACAAGTTGTAGAAGATTATCACACATGGAAATTTAAGTGTCAATGGCAGTTAATGAGGCACTCTGGCAGGATATAGTGGGCAATGTGCTGATCTGATAATCTCAAGGTCACATTTCAAGCCCACCAACTCACTGCAGGACAGAGAGAAGGCTTTCTGCTCCCAAAAGATTTACAGCCTCAGAAACCCAGATGGGCAGTTCTGTCCTATAGAGTGGCTGTGAATTATAATCAATTCATTGGCAGTGAATTTTTTGAAATGGTCATGAATAAGCAATCCTACGGGGGAACCATTATTGACTCCATTTCAAGGATGACGGGAACGGAGAAGCACCTAACTCTAAAGCTCCCCACTCTAGCCGCTGTCATTCAACCCCAGAAACACTATATTTTTAAGTGCACTTTTCTCCAAGTACTTTCCCTTTAATCCTTCTTCCGACTCTAGGAAGAAGTGACCCCGTGTACAGTGCCTCTCTCAAGGGAGGGCGATTGTGAATTCATTTATACTGATGGAAGAGGTTACTTGATTTGTCAGCTGAACTCACTCTTTGTGGTCCTCCATTCCGCACCCTCCCCCCTTATCTACCTGCCACATTCGCCTAGATAACTAAGTTCTGAAGAGATGGAATCTGGAAGTAGAGGGTAGGGCAGAGAGAAGCAGCCCGGCTGGAGAGAACCGGCTGGAGTCAAGGCCCAGAGTGTGAGCCAAGCAGGGGTGCCTTTAACATCTCTACTTAAGCAGAGCATCCGATTTTTGTCTTGTGCTACTTGTTTGTTATTAGGTCTGTCATAAGAACCCCTCAAATCAATAATAACAATAATAATTACTCCATGCTCCTTAATCTCGTCAGATTTCACGGTGTAGTACAACCCTTCACAGCTAACCAAAGACAAATTCAAAGATGTACTATGACTCCACTTCAGTAAGACTGGAAACATTCTTTGAAATACAGTTCAACGACAGGCAATACAAGCTCAGCCAGGAAAGTGGGAACAGGACATGAAGGAGAATTAGGGTCTTGTTAGTGTTCTATTTCTAGATCTGGGAATTGGATTATTTGGCTGTGTTGACGTGGGGAACATTATTTGAATTATAAGCATAATATTTCTTCACTTTCCATTTACATATGCTTGAGTGAAAAAATTAATTGACCTGACCACACACAGCCAACACTGTTTAAAATTTAACACTTTCATGTGAGGAAGTTCTCTTCCTAACAATAGCTGATTAGGTTGTTTCGAGCTGACCTAACTATGAAAAATCATTTTAAAAGTAGGTCAGTTGTAATTTAAAAAAATACATCTGAAGCTATCAGAGAGCTGCCCACTGAGAAGTCACTACAGTAATAAACTAAGAATGAATCCAAGAGAGGAAAATCCAACACTTGGGATCCATTTTATTCCCAAGGAAACTGCAGAATCCAAAAGGAAACTTAGCACCTGTGAGCAGGGAAGCTGAGCAGAGTTTCCAGTTGTCTCATGGGATAGAAATAACTAATACTGTCTTTCAGAACCCACCAAGGAGAATAGGCTTTGTAATCACTCAAGAATCAGATGGGTCAGTGGAAGGATATGATTGGATGGACGATGAACTGGAAGTAGACTGACCCTCATAAATGAAGCCCAGCTGTGAATCAAATCAGCCCATGGTTCGATTGAAGTAATTTCTCCTAACCTAGATGCTGCCAGAAGAATAAACAAATTGGAAGAAGGCAGTATCATCCAGAGCTTCTAATTATAATCATCACTACAATTTTAGTGACAATGTGTGTTACTCACTCAAAAAAGAAACAGGCTATAAGAAGTACAGATTGTCTTGAAATCCATGAGAAAAAGAGTCAACAGAAGCAAACCAGCAGGAGACCCACGTATTAGACTGATCAATCACAAACTGTAAAATAACTGCAATTAATATAATCCAGAAGTTAGGCGACAAGATAAACCATTTCAGCAAATATTTGGACCTTGTGTTTTTAAAAATCAGATGAAAATTATTGACTCTATAATGCAATAGCTGAAGTTAAGGAGAGTCAGTTTAAAATCAGAGTAGGCATTAAATACTCAAGAATAAGTGGGAAATAGGCAAGATGCAAATATCTAGACCAAAACAGGAAGATACAAGAAGATGGGAAATGAAGAAAATACATGTGGGAAATGGTGAACAGATCATTGGGGTCAGAAAGAGAGAGAGCAGGGGCAGAAGTAAGCGTTAATGAATGAATATTTAAGAATTTTCTAATATTCAAGAAAGACATCAGAGGACATAATCAAAAAGGAAAAAAGTGATATAATCAAAGTACTTAAAATTGAAATAATAGCAATTGAGAATTTTATTTCTGTCAAAATATCTTTCATAAATAAAGAAAAAAATCTTAATTTTTTTAAATGAAACAAACATTAAGAGAATTCACTACCAGCAATCCCACATTAAAAGAAATGCCAAGGGGAACTGTTTAGAAGAAAAGTAATCCCAAATGAAAATGTGGAGACAAAGGAAGTAAAAAAAAAATCACAAAAATAGTGCGTATATAGATACTATAATTTATCCACCATGTGGGCATACATTATTCCGTTTATCAGATACTGTGTCTTGTACATGGAAAATGTGGGTCTGTGGCCACCTTGCACCAAACAAGCACCA
Source organism: Tenrec ecaudatus (assembly GCF_050624435.1). Taxonomy (NCBI): domain Eukaryota; kingdom Metazoa; phylum Chordata; class Mammalia; order Afrosoricida; family Tenrecidae; genus Tenrec; species Tenrec ecaudatus. The sequence continues at coordinate 50,832,218 of NC_134546.1, forward strand.
TTTCTCCACGAGCATGCATTTACTTCGTGTCTCGGTCTATCGTGATCGTTCTCACAACATTCCAAACTTTTCCATGATGTTACTGCACATTTAAAGACCATGGTACAGATATAGCATAAACCTGACTTTTACATGCACTGGGAAACCAAAAAAGCACGTGGCTTTCTTTATTGATATATTTGCTTTGTTACAGTGGCTTCGAACTGAAACCACAATATCTCTGAGGTGTGCCTGCATAAACAATACTAGGATTTTTATTTAGTTTTCTTTTTAAAAAATTTTTTAATTTATTTCACTTTTCAACTAAAAAATAGCATAGTCAAAAATCTTGGAGGTAGGTAAATAGAATTAAAATGTTCAAAGTCAATAAGTCAAATAAATCGAAATGGCAAGGGAACAAAACATGTCACACACCACACTAAAAGTAAGTAGCATGAATGCATGAACTTTTAAAAAAGACAGGACCCCTTCCCCCAAAACAGCATATAAGACGTTTTTTTAAAATCAATATTCATTTGTATGCTCTTAAAAAAAACTAAAATCCACTCCACTGCCATAGAGTCAAATACAACTCATGGCAACCCTCCCTGTAGAACAGAGTACAATTTCTCTCTGGGGTTTCCAAGGCTGTTGAGCTTCATAGGAGCTGAACATCTCACCTTGTCTTTGAGGGGTGATAGTGGATTGGAACTGCTGACTACATGTGACCCACATCCCAACAAGTCATGACCCACCAAGACTCCAATGTTGACATAGAAAATAACAAAAATAAACCCACTGTCTTCTCAGAGACCTTGTGGGTCAGAGTAACACTGCTCCTCTGGGTTTCCGAGATTTTCAAACCTTCCCAGGAGCAGAATGCCTAAACTTTCTTCTGTAGAGTAGTCGTCTGATTCAAATCGCTGAGCTGGCAGTTTTCAGTCTAATACATAACATATTACACCACCCACACTCGGGGATACCTTAGATATAAGGGCACAGAATGATTGAAAGCCTAAGGATGAAAAATGATAGACCAGGCAAACACTAGCCAGGAGAAAACTCGTGAAAGTAGATTACAATCAGATGATTAAAAAGACATTAAAGAAAGATGAATGAGGAGAGGTCAAGGTAAATATAATTTAAAAAACAAGAGAATTCAACCACCAGGAAACTGTGACAATTTTATACTTGGATCTATTTCTAAAGTAACCTCAGAATATGCTCTAGTTCCTAAATGCTTCCTCCCCTTCCCCACTATCATGATCCCAATTCTACCTTACAAGTCTGGCTGGACCAGAGGATGTACACTGGTACAGATAGCAACTGGAAACAGAGAATCCAGGGCGGATGATCGCCTGAGGACCAGTGGTGTGAGTGGCGATGCCTGGAGGGTGGAGGGAGAGTGTGGTGAAAAGGGGGAACCGATCACGAGGATCTACATATAACCTCCTCCCTGGGGGATGGACAACAGAAAAGTGGGTAAAGGGAGACATCGGACAGGGCAATATATGACAAAATGATAATTTATAAATTTTCAAGGGTTCATGAGGGGGGCGGGAAGGGGGGATGGAGGGGAAAAATGAGGACCTGATGCCAGGGGCTTAAGTGGAGAGCAAATATTTTGAGAATGATGAGGGCAATGAATGTACAAAAGTGCTTGACACAATTGATGTGTGTATGGATTGTGATAAGAGTTGTGTGTGCCCCTAATAAAATGATTAAAGAAAAATGAACAGAAATAAAAAAGAAGATGAAATGACAGATACACAAAGTAGAAAGATTTAGCACCCTCTTTGATTCATTGATAAAATAAGCCAACAAGAAAGGCAGTAAGGAAACTAGAGTGTTATGAGCCTGATTTTTTTGGTTCCTTCTGTTGTACAGAGGGTCACTGTGAGCTGGGGCTGTTTCAGGGCCCATAACAGTAACAACAATGGCTAGCTCTATTAATTTGTGTTTTGAAGATTTATAATTAGGTAGCCATACATTGAGGTTTTCTGAAGCATTGACTCTTTTAACATTATGCAACATTCTTCTCTGGAAAGATTTCTTTCCCAAATGTCCAGTTCTTCCATTATTAATATTATCACTTGAACTCCCTTCTGACTAGTATTTCCATATTTGTCATCTTTTTGTTTTTAAACTACAACTTTAGATAGATTTAAAATTAGTTGCTTTTTCTCTAAAGTTAGACAATCTCTGCCTTTAAATGGAAATGTTTTAATGATGTACATTTAATGTAATTATTGATATGCTTCTTTGTTGTATTTTAGATAGGTGTTTCTAAAACTTGGCAATAATCACCTTTAACTTGTTATTGTATACCTTCTAATGTTTTGAACTACTTTACATGTACATACCTTACAGGTGCATACTATTTCTCACCTCTAGAACTCTGCTACTTTCATGAAGCAGTTTAATTATATATTTTATAAATCTCACAGTGCACTGTTTTCAATTCTCTCTAAGAAGTCTCTTAGGGACTTCCATTTCCAGGCAAAATGGAGCAATAAGGAATAGATTTATGGTTCACCCGCCCCATCCCATGAATCAACAACAATAAAAAGATAGACGGAATCAAAAGGTAGTTTTAGAACATTATGAAGGAGGCTAAGAAGGATCCTTGAGAGATGGAAACAAAGTAAGTGACGCCTATGGATCCCTCAAGGTTACTGCCTTGAGATGGTATCGTGCTTCACTGTAGGATCTAGTGGATCACAGAAGAATGCCTAAGTTGAGGAGATATAGCTAAGAGTCCCAGGAAGATGGAGAGAAAAAGGAAGAGAGAGAGAACATGAAAATGTAGCCTATCCATAAATCAGTGCTGAGTGGGAAATCTGTCACACCAAATGCATACAACAGAAAAGACAGAAAGTCCCAAATCAGTCATTTCACATCAAGAACCTAGAAAAAAAAGAGGCACAAAATAAACACAAAACAAGAAGGAAAGAAATAATAAAGATAACAGCAGACATCATTGAAACTAAAAACAGAAAAACATTATGAAAATCAGTTATTTTTTGAGATTAGTAAAATTGACCATCTTATAGCAAGACTGATGAAAATTAAGTAAATAATTTTAAAGAAGTTCAAATTTCCAAAATCACGAATAAAGAAAGGAATATTACTACAGAGCCTGCAGACAACAAAAGGATAACAAAGGGACATTACACACACACACACAAATCACTGCCATTGAGTCAATAACAATTCATAATGATCCTCTAGGGCAGAACAACTAAAAACAAAACCCAATGTTGTCCCATCCGTTTTGACCATAGCCACAGTGTAGGGCCGTCGAACTGCTCCACGGCATTTCTGAGATTGTCGATCTTTTATCAAAGTGTCTGCCCTGTCTTTCTCCTATAGATTAGCAGATAGACTCGAGACACCAAGCTTTGGATTAGCAGCCACGTGCTTTAACCACAGTGCCACCAGGGCACAAGCAATTCTTCACATATAAATTTAGTTATGTAGATGAAAGGGAAAGTTCTTCGAAAACCACAAACTAGCAAAATGCTTTCAGTCTTGTGGGAGTTATATAATTTGTCAATTTGAGAGGATTAGGAGTAAAGGGGTGGAGTCTGGCTTGTCAATCAGGTCATAGTCAATGAGGCCTCTGTGTGGGCATGGCTTTCTCCTGAGGATTCTGGGAACTCCACTATGCTGATAGAGCCCATGTCACGTGGAGACCCTTGCCAGTGTTGAGATGCTTACACCACCACTGGATCCAAAGACTTGCTACACACTGGCCTAAGATCATCCTGCACTGGGCATCATTGCATGTGTTTCATGAGTCTGAAGAGGACTTTATAAATTGGTATCAGACATATGGGCTAATATCGGACTTATGGGCTTGGACTGGACTGGGTTAGGATGCTTTCTTAATGTACAATCACCCTTTGTGTAAAACTCTTGTCTTAAAAACATATGAGTGTCAATGGATTTGTTTTTCTAGTCTACCCAGACTAGCACAACTATTCAGGAACTTGATCTTATAATTTAAGAACTTCCAAAACAGAAATATCCCAAAACAGATGGTTTCACAGAATAAATTAACTAAACATTTAAGAAATAATTAACATCAATTCTCCACAATCTCTGTCAATAAATATAATAAATTAGTAATAAATAAACAAGTAACCCTTTACAATGGGAAATTAAATGGATAAATTTAAAGAAAGTATTCTGTAAATGCCAGGAGAAAGATGAGACTTTATGCTCCTATAAAGATTTATAACTTTGGATGTCCCCCTCCACCCCCACCCCGGGCAGTCCTACTCTGCCCTGGAGCCAGAATCAACTCAGTGGCAGTAAGTTTGGCTTTTGGGATCCTGTGGTGAAGTAGTATAATAGTAAATTGAATAATTATAGCTAGAAAACCAACAAAGGAAATTAAAAGGTGTCATTAAAATACTTGATTAATCAAAATAAAGACTTAACATGAGAAAGGGGGGAGAACAAAGAATAGATGGGGCAGATGGAACACAACTGGAGACCAATAATCACACTAGAAATAAACAGTCTAAATGCCTAATATAAAGTAGAGATAGTCAGATTATATTAAAGAGACAGAGAAAGAGAGAAAACAGGGCACCCAATCATATGCCAGCTACAAGAAACACACTTCAATAAAAACATAAATAAGTTAAAAGTAAAAGAAAATGAATATCTGACACAAATTAAGAGAAAGGTGGAGTGTCTATGTGAATATCAGACAAATTAGATTTTCGGACACAAATATTTTCCCAGTATTAAGAATATAATGACCTTCCTAATGACAAAGGGGCCAATTTATTGAGATTATATTATAATACTAAATATTTATGTCGCTAATAACAGAATTTCAGAATATATGCTGCGAAAACTGGAAAAACTAGGAAGTCCACAAAATCCACAGTCACACTCAGATTCTAGTCCTCCTTTTTTAATAACTGAGAGCATAAAACAAACAAACAAACAGACAGACAGACTCACTGCCATCCAGTCAATCCTGAGTCGGAAACCATGTGGGTTTCCGAGACTGAAATTGTTTATGGGAATAGAAAGCCCAGGCTTTCTCTGGAGAAGCTGCTGGTGATTTCAAACTGCCGACCATCTGGATCGCTGCCCAGACATGTAACCACTATACCACCATAGAAGACTTGATTAAGAATCTTAACCTAATTAGTACTTACAAAACTCTGCACACAAGAGTGGGAAATATATTCACCATAAGTGCACAGGCAATACATTACCGACATGAATTATATACTGGTTTAAACAGAGCCAAACATGAAAACAAGCCGTGCCAATGAAGTAGGCTGTCCTACCACAGTTAGATTAAATATGAACAACAAAGAGGCCTTGGGAAACAAATTTACTGCTTGAAAACAAAATAACCCACTTCTAAATAATTCATGTGTGAAAGAAGAAAATCAAAGAAGTGAATTGAAGGTATTTTGAACCAAATGAAAGGAAATACATATACTTCAAATTTCTTGAGCACGTTTGGAGTAGCTGGTTAAAAGTATTTGTGTCTGATATTTCTATCATGTTGGTCATTTCTGGTTCATCTCTCTTAACTATTTTTTCTCGTGATTATGGGTCACATTTTCCTGATTTTTCATACATCTAGTAGTGCTTTCTTATATTATGCAACGTTGTAAAGTCTACCGTATTCAGGTTCTAAATGGAGTTGGCTTTCAACAGGTATTGCATTTGCTTTGACAACTGATTAAGTTGCGGTGGAGGGTCCTAATTCTTTGAGAGACTTGTTTTTAAGCACCTTTAGGACAGTTCTAGAGTAGCTTCCTTGAGGTGTAGTGTGGAATTATAAAGAGACTTTTCCCTACCTTTGTCTCCCCAAAGACGTGCCAAAAATTAGGAGCTTTTTACCAGCATATGAGGGGAGGTCAGATGCTTACAGACATCTTCCCTGAAGGCATTCAATTGCCAGACAGGTAGGTAGGCCCCCCACCCTCCCTGCTTTTAAGGACAATTGGGTACCCCCTAAAGACTTGAGACCATTAGCTTGGTTCCTGTAGGTGGGGTTCACACCCTACTGATAATGGTTCCTATGGAGATCCAGAGAACACATCAAACTGGCTCAGGGACATCCAAAGTTAGGCTGCCATCCTGAAGCTAGGATCCGCCCATCTTGTCACATGTATACCCCAATCCCTCCTCTTCCTATTGCGTGTATGTCCCTAGACTGTCCCCCACTCATTGCTGTATAACCTATAGTGAAACCCCTTCCTGTGACGTATGTCTTTACCTGTAATTAGTGGGCTTGCACTCCCCGCCAAAGATATATAGGTCTGGGTTAGCAATCAAGAGCTCTCTCTCGGCTCCTTCCTTGACCTCTCGTTGGCTCCCCCTCTCTTCTCCCTTTGGCTCCCTGTCTCTTCTCCCATCTTCCTTCCCCTTCCTCTCTCTCCACATGGACCACCAAGCAGGCCTGAGGTGAGTATGCTACCATGAAATGAGTCTGGCTCCATTATTTCCATCTCTCTTCTATCTCTCATACTCTCTGTGACTTTACTATAATATGTGTATGTAATAACTGTACAATTGTGCCTACTGAATCCGTGATTAGCAGTGGGGGTGTGGCCCCCTCCAACCACAGTGTAGCTCAGTTCTCTTCCTAAAATGTGACGCTCAGGTTGGCTCTTTGTGGGAATTCAAGGAAATCTTCCCACTATGGCTGGTCAGAGTGTGAATGCCTCCCAGAAACTGAGAACTTTTCAGTTTCTAATCCCTCAGTGGTAGCTCTATGCCCATCCAAATACAGTATCAGCCAACAAGGACGCAAGGGGATCCATGCTTAGATTTATGGGATTTTCTCATTGCCTAGCTCCCTCTCCTCCATGTCCTGGAGTCCAGTTGCCCAGGCTTCCCCAGGCTCCTGTCTCTCACTCCTCAACTCAGCAGACTTGCTGAGTTCTCCTGGGATTTCCTCTCTCCACTTCATAGACCAGAAACGCCTCTAAACAGAAAGCGGTGGTGACCATAGTGCCTACCTTGTTTCTTTCCCTTCAAAAGGAACCAGAGCGCTATGCAGCCTATCAGACTCACAACACGTCGGGAGAAAGGCAGGGTTTTCTACACCTGTAAAGAGCTATAGTCTCAGAAACCGACAGGGGCAGTTCTACCCTGTCCTATAGAGTCACTGTGAGTCAGCATTAACTCATGGCTGTGAGTTTGATTTGGGGGTAATGTCTGAAACTATCGTTGCATGTATTTTGTCCAGACTTCCAAATTTCCACTGTGTGGTTGCAAGCCTGGCTCCAGTTTCTCTGTCAAGGCTGGAAGCAGATGTTGACCCACTTATATTAAGTAGACATATTTATCAAATTTTCTGTTTAATTTCTTTGGTGCCATGTTTGCTTATAAAAGCACTTACACTTACTTATATTTTCTGCCAGTACCTTAATAGTTTCATTTTTTAAACATTACATTCTTTAGTCCATGTTGAATTGATTCTGGTGAAAGGCTTAAGTCATCAGTCTAGCTTTTTTTCCAAATAGTGTCAACTCCATTTACTAAATAATCCATCCTTTCCTTAAAATATAAAATACCACCTTTATATACCTAAATTTTACTGCACCTGTATTTTGAATATGTGTTTTGATCAAATAAAATGTCTATTACTGAAGCAATATGGGAGAATTATACAGAGTTATGAAATACTGACCTAGCAATTAATTTTTGAAAGTCACTGGAGTCAAAGAAGATGGACTTGACTTTATTATTTATTTCTACTACTTTGTTCCTATTCAACACTTGGCAAGTCATTCAATTCGCAGAATCTTAGCTCCCTTAATGGGAGAATGGAAACAATAATATTCCATTCATTCATTCATTTCACACCCAAACTTAAAGCTCTGCACCCCAACAACACAAAACCTGTCTGCGCATCTCAAATATGCCTGATTTTTCATACAACTCAGTGGTACTGTTTCCTCTTTTTGAAATAACTCCTTTGAAGGGGGGAGGTAAAACTCCAAAAGCAAACACACTGCTTTCATGTAGTCATTGCCAACCTACAGGACAGAATAACCACCCCTTGTGGGTGTCCTAGACCTTAACTCCTTAGGCGAGTATTGTTGCCATTAGGGCCATCCAGCTGGTTCTGATCCACAGTGACCCTGTGCACAACAGACCAAATCACTGCCCAGTCATGCGCCATGGTCACAATTGTTCCTATGCCCGAGCCCATTGTTGAAGGCACTGTGTCAATCTATCTCTCTGAAGTCCTTCCTCTTTTTGCTGGCCCTGTACTTTCCCAAACATGATAGCCTTCTCCAGGGACTGGTTTCTCCTGAAAGCATGTCCAAATATGTAAGACGAAGTCTTGCCATCTTTACCTCTAAGGAACACGCTGGCAGTATTTCTTCCAAGGCAGATCGGTTTCTCATTTCAGCAATCCATGGCATTTCCAATATTCTTCACCAGCACCACAATCAAAATGCATCAATTCTGCTTAGGTCTTCCTTATTCAATGTCCAACTTTTCCATGCATATGAAGCAACTGAAAATACCATGGCTTGTGTTAGACACACTTGCTTTTCAATTCTCTACCGAGGTCTTGTGCAGCAGATTTACCCAGTGTGATGCATCATGTGATCTATTGACTGCTGCTTCCATGAGCGTTGATTGTGGATTCAAGTAAGTCAAAATCCTGGGCAACTTCAACCTTTTCTCCAGTGATCATGATGTGACCTCATGGCCCAGTTGTGAGGCTTTGGGTCTTCTTGTCATTGAGTTGTAATCCATCCTGATCTTCATCCTTGATCTTCATCAGCAAGTGCTTCCAGTCCTCCTCGCTTTCAGCAAGCAAGATAGTGTCATCTGCATATTGCAGATTGTTTTTAAGCCTTCCTCCAATCCTGATGTCATAATTTTCTTCATATAGTCCAGGCTCTCTGATGATTTGTTCAGTATACAGATTGAGTAAGTATGGAAACAGGACATTACCTGGTCAAACACCTATCCTGGTTTTGAAACAGGCAATATTCCCTTGTTCTGTTTGTACAACAGGCTCTTGATCCATGTACAAGTTACACTGAGCACAATGAAGTGGTCTGGAATGTCCATTCTTCTCAAGGTCATCAACAGTTTGTTATGACCCACACAGTAGGATGCTTTGCCATAGTCAATAAAACAAAAGTAAACATCTTTCTGGTATTCTCTGCTTTCATTCAAGATCCATCTGGCATCAGCAATGTTATTCCTTTTTCTACATCTCTGCTGAATCTGCGCTGACTCTGACCTGAACCTCTGGCAGCTCCCTGTCAATGTACTGCTGCAACTGTTGTTGGATGATCTTCAGCAAAATTTTACCTGCATGTGATATCAACGATTTTGTTCTATAATTTGAGCACTCTGTTGGGTCACCTTTCTTGGAAATGGGTACAAATATGGATCTCTCCCACTCAGTTGGCCAAGTTGCTGACTTCCAAATTTCCAGGTATAAGCGAATAAGTCCTTCCAGTGTTTCGTCACCTTGTTAAAACATCTCATTTGTTATTCCACCAACTCCCGGAGCCTTGTTTATGGCTAATGCTTGGGGTGCAACTTGAACTTCTGACTTCTTGCTCATATTCTACCTCTGAAATGGTTGAATTTCAACCATTCGTCGGGCACAGGGACTCTGTATTCTTTCTATCTTCTTTGGATGCTTCCTGCATCATTCAATATTGTGTCCATAGAATCTTTCAAGATTGCACCACAACGCTTGAATTTTTTCTTGAGTTCTTTTAGTTTAAAATATGCTGAGGATGGTCTTCCTTTGGGGTTTTCTAACGCTAGGTCTTTTCGCATTTCATTATAATATTTTACTTGCTGACTCACTCACTAATTCACTCTCTCACTTACTCACTCTCTCACTCACTCATTCTCACACTCACTCACTCTCACTAATTCACTCACTCTCTCACTCACCCACTCACTCTATCACTCACCCACTCACTCTCTCACTCACCCACTCACTCTATCACTCACCCACTCACTCTATCACTCACCCACTCACTCTCTCACTCACCCACTCACTCTATCACTCACCCACTCACTCTCTCACTAAAAACAAAAATAATAATATTTTACTTGCCATCTCCAGTTGTACTTTGAAATGTCTATTCAGATGTTCGATTTTTTTATTCTTCTATTTGTCTTAGCTACGCCGTGACTAAGAGCAAGTCTCAGGGTGTCTTCTGACTTCCCCTTTGTTCTTTTCTTTCTTTCCTGTCTTTTTAATGTCCTTTTTCTTTCTTCACGAAGGATGTTCTTGATGTCCTCCCACAACTCATCATGTCTTCTGTCATTAGTGTTCACCACTTGTCTGTTTATCATGCTGTGGTGGTTTGTGTCTTGCTGTGATGCCGGAAGCTAGGCTACTGTTATTTCAAGTACCAGCAGGGTCATCCAAGTGATCAGGTTTCAGTGGAGCTTCCAGACTAAGAACAAACAATGAAGAAGGGATTGGCTGCCCACTTCGGAGAAAGTAGCTCTTATGCATAGTTTTACTGGAGTAGAAAACCTCATCCTTCTCATGAGGAGCAGCTGATAGCTTCAAATTGTTGACCTTGTAGTTAGCAACCCAAGGCACAGTCACTAGACCACAAAGGCCCTTACTAATTCTTTTCATTCTTCAAGAAAGAGGAGATCAATATCATCTCCTCTCCAACATTTTTCCTGATGCGCAACGTTACCCAATTCTAAGTTTAAGTTCCATCCATGTGCTCGCCCAAGCCCTGTGCCCATGTCTCATTGTGTCACAATCATTTGCTGTATGCCTTTCTCTTGGGCTGGCCTGAAGCTTTGAGAGGGAGAAATAGAAATTGTACCTTTCTTATTATTCTCTGATCACCAGCATTAATATTTAGAAGGTACTCAGCAGGCACTGGTTGAACAAATAGATGAATGAATGAACTACGTGGGTGACTCAGCAAATAGATCATTTCATCCTGTCAATTTGAGGATTAAGAGTGAAGGGGTGGAGCCTAGACTGGCAATGGGATCATAGCCAATGGGACCTCTGTGTGGGCGTGGCCTTCTCCTGAGAATCTGTATTCCTTCTTGGAGGTGAGAGACACTATCTCTCTCTCAATTCACTCTCTGGGAGATATTGCAGCTGACAAGACACATGGAACTACCAAGTGCCCTGAGCTAGAAAAGCCACATGGACCTACCCCGATGCAGCCCTGGGTGCTGGAGAAGCCAGATGGAGACACTGGCAGGGGTGCTAGCACTGAGATGCTTATACCACTGCATCCAAAGACTTTCCACCCACTGGCCTGTGATCTTCCTGTATTCAGTGTCATTGCATGTGTTTCGTGAGTCTGAAGAGGACTTTATAGGTTGGTATTGGACATATGGGCTAATATCAGACTTATGGGCTTAGATTGGACTGGGCTCTGTCCTCCTTATTCAACTGCTCCTGTTATATGCATGAGTCTCCCTGGATTTGTTTCCCCCTCTTTGTCCTGCCTGGGGAGTCCTTCTGTGGCACAAATGGTTAAACTCTTGGCCGCTAACTAAAAGATTGGTGGTTTGAAGCTGAGCTGACTAACTGGGGCTAAGACTTCCCATCTGCCTGTCCTAGCGCCTTGAACACAATGAGATGGATAACCATAGTGGTTCAATGATGGGCTCGACCTTAGCAATGACAGCAAGGATGGCACGGGACTAGACGGCATTTCATTCTTTTGTGTGTAGGGTCACTATAAGCCAGAACCAACAACCATAGCCCCTTGTTGCTGACTAAATTATTGAGTGATTATTATGAGCCAGGTGCTTTTATGTGGCTTTCCAATTAGTTCTCTGGAAATCTTGTGAGATAGAGGTTATTGCTGCTAACTACAGAAGCTCAGAGAGTTTGAAACTTTCTCTAGCTTAAGCAGGAAGTGGAAGGGTCAGAAATCAAATGCATATCTATTTGATTCTAAAGACCATGCTCCTAACTCATCTTCCTTTGAATGATATGGTGTCAGTTTCCTGGACACTTGTTACCCTGCGGTCATCACTGAGTTGGGCTGGGCTAGCCTTGGCTGGTCTGTTTAGAAGTCTGGTGTCAATCCACGTGAGTGGGTCATTTTGGACTGAAAGACCTAGGAGAGCTTCCCCTGATTCAAACTCTAGGCCAAACACGACTTGGGCTTTGGAGTTACAGCAACTTGACCCGTGCACATTTGAGTTCAAGTCTCGCCTGTTACTGAGAGATGTGAAAACTTGGTCACAAGACTCACATCCTTGGATTCTTGGGTCGACAATAATGATCCTTACTCATCAGGCTAATTAATGGGAAGAGGAACTAGATCAATCTACTTGGAACATCCTAACAAAAGAGCACAGATCATGTGGCCAGGATATCAAACCCTGTTTTAGTTTCTTATTACAACGTGGTTACTCACTGGGCTGCTCCCCTTGAGGTCAGCAGCTCTAAACCACCAACCTCACCATGGGAGAAAAGCGAAGCTGTCTATTCTCGTAAAGAGTCACTGTCTTGAACACCCTGAAGGGCACTACTCCCTCTCCCTACACGCTTGTCATGAGTCAGAAGTGACTTGATGTCAATGAGATGTTTGTTTGTTGGCTTGTTTGTTTGCTTGTTTAATGCAGAAAGACCACAAATGGGTGAATTTAGCAAACAGGAATTTTTTCTCACACGTTGGGAGGCTAGAAGTACAAATTTGGGGTGCAGTGAATGTTCTTGTCTCTGTAGTTTATGTTCCTCATTTCCTGAGGGAATCTTCATTTGTCCTTTCTTCTTTGTGCCTTGTCGATTCTTTTTATAGATAAGAGATGACTGATTTAAGATGTAGCCTACATGGATACAGTGTCATTAACACAATAAAGAAAATCCTATCGTTAAATGGGATCACACTCATAGGTAGAGGGGTTTAGCGCTCACAAAACACACCTCGTGGGTCCACAATTCAACCCACGGCAGGCACCATCACTGATAGCCTCGGACCATGTTGTTCTTGTGTGTCAAATGACAATTTAGTGTTACAGCCCTGCCAAAAATTTTTGTGTGCTTGCCAGGTGTTAAATATTGTTGCTGAAAAGAATTTCTCATTGGAGAGGCTCTTGACCTCATCAGTAGAAGAAGGGGGTCAGAGAGGTATGTGAGGGGGGTAAGTCTCAAACTTGAGGGTGCCTGAGAATAACCTGGAGGGCCATCGAAAGCAAAGATGCTAAGTGCGTGGTGCCATCTGATTGCTCCCCAATTCTCCGGGCATCGAACTCAGGCAGTGCTTCTGCACCTTTCCAAGTTAATCGCTCTCAGGGCCTTTTCTTTCCTTACCTTCCTTGCTTTCTGAGATTATTCTCTTTACTTGGTTGTTATCTGTAGCTCCATTAGAATGGGACTTCCAAGGTACTGGTCCTAAAACTTTCATTCATTGGTTTCTTTAACAAATAATCGTTCCACACCAAGCATATGCTCAACAGCTAACTGAAATCCCACTCGCTGCTCCTGGGAGAGAAGGCCTGGCAATCATTCCTCTATTAATGACATCCTAGGAAACTGGACTGGGCAGCTCGGCTCTGTCACACAGGCTCACTGTACGTCAGCATTGCCTTGCCAGCACATAATACCCACAACATGTGCAAGGTATTGTATGTGGCTGTGGAGACGCAGTAGGGAACAGTATCTTCAGCATCAAATCACTTCCAGTCTGGCACATTCTAGCGATTCAATAAATATTAGTGGATTAAATAAATGAACACTTGAGCCAAAAATTGGGATCCAAAAGTTTATAGGTCATATATATATTGCTAATGGTAAAACTGAACTTTAAGGAAAAATTAAATGCTAATTTAGGCTGGCTAAGGCATCAACTCAGAGACAAAGAGCTAGGAAAGCCTCATTGGGCTGTCTGAGCGTCTGCAAGGATCACTGAAGTGTAGGGACGGCTGCGAGCAGCCAGCGTGAAAATCACATGTCCTTTTTCTATTAGCCAGGGCTACTCAGTGACTTATTAGGCATAATTTATAGTTTCCCTTATCAAAGGAAAGGCAACTGTGTAATTAACCACACTTGTACTGCTGGTATTTAACAGTCATTTTATGTCCAGGGTTTTCAAAAACGTCTACCAGTCGAATTCAATTTTAGGTAGCAAAAAGACAGTTTGTCTCTTCCTCTTTTCAGAGAAGCATGTGATTCCCCCGCCCCCTTTCACGGAGTGCAGCATCATTTATATGTGAGTTCATCTGTACTGGTTCCTTCCCCTTCTTCCCAAGGCCCACGGTCAACCGTCTACAATCTGAGTCCAGCAGGATCCCGGTCCTTCCAGTTCAGTATGGAAAAAACCTGTGGGAGCCACTGCAAAGCCGGGTTTCTTCCAGAGCTCTAGGAATTGGCACATACCTTTCGGAAGAGGACATTCAATAACGGAAATCGAGTTTTCCAATTGTTGACTTTTGCGAGCACTTGTGGGGAGGAAGTAAAGTTAATGACAGATCAAAATGCCTTACAATAGCATATTGCATGTTGATTTACCCTCTTAGGAAGAAGAAGCACCTTTTTCCCCTATAAGATGAGTTAAATATTATTTTCTTAATTCACCCCCACTACCTCCCTCCAAAGCATAAGGTAAAATTCAATCCAGGTCCAATCTGGTTAGATGCAGACTTTGCATTTGTGAGTCTGAATTAACACTTTATGGTAAAACTAGACACCATTCTCCTAGCCGCCACTACCTGGTGGTCCTAACATTTCCCGAGATCTTTTCAGAGACCTTACCGTGTGTTTGTCTGTCAAAATACTAATTGCTTTTAGTGATGTGCCGTGGCTCATGATTAAAGTAATCATGTGTCTTTAATAATGCCTGCCGAGGGGTCGGTGACATTTGTGCAGGGCAGCATGGGATGAAAGGAGCTGAGTGCATTCTCTCTTCTCTATCTGCCCTGATACAATTTCATAAGCAAGAAATGAGCCAAGGCTTCTTCTGCCCAAGTCAGCTTCTCTTCACTGACTTCCCCCCGAGGAACACTTGAATGCTCCTGGGATAAAGAAAATGAGAAAAGTGTTGTCATGCTTACATACGATCAGATACATAGGCCAGTGGAGCACAACAGAACGTCTGGAAGCATACACACATATTTCATAGGTGTATGTCAAAGGAGGAAAGATAATCTTTGTATTAGGTGGTATTAACCAATAGATAGCCAAATGGGGTGGGGAGGGGGTCTGTATCTTAACATCTTACCTTACGTCAGGTACAAACACCAATCCCAGAAGGATTGCATATCTAAATTGGAAAAGTAATGGTAAAGTCTTTAGAAGAAAACAGACCATCTTCATGATTGTGGAATTCACGAGGATTTCTTAAACAAGACCCAAATTGCCAATAATAATGGGAGTGGGGGTGGATACATTTCTATATTACAATTAAATACTCCCATTCGCCCAAAAGATATCACTATGGATATAAAAAAGGCAGCTCAGAGAATGAACATACCGTATTTCCAATGTAGATCTGACAAACTAACTCGTTTCGAGACTATATGAAAAAAATGTCTACAAATCACTGAGCAAAAGACACACAATTCAATAGCAACTGTGCAAAGCCATGGATAGGCACTTCACGGAAAGAGAAATCCAATGGCCAATAAACATACAAGAAGATAGCAATCCTCTTTAGTCATTAACAACAACAACACCCTAGCCTCATCAGGTTGATTACAACTTATAGCAATCTTATATGAAGCTGTAAATCTGAAGGAGGGCCGACAGCCACATCTTTTTCCTTTGGGGAGACTGGTCATTTTGCTTTGCAGTCCCTGTGGTTAGGAGCTCAAGGTCTAACCTACAGTGCCATCAGCATTCTTTAGTCATCAGGACAGTGAAAAGTTGAGGCATAATGAGATGTCACTACACACCCACAAGACTGCCTAAATGAGGGACCGGCCCTAATCCCAACTACATGGACACCTGCCCCTTCCCCCAGAAGAATTTATTTCAGAGGACAGCACTGAATCTGCAGCTCTGGGAGAGGGACATGTCTGATCAGAGCACACGGGAGCAAATGAAGGGGGAGGAAGAGAGAGTGGAGCAGATCCTGGAACACCAAGCCTTGAGGAAGATATTCCTGCTCAGAGCAGCCAATCCCCAGAGAAGACCATATAGCAGGTTCCACTATGAGACACGACATCCCTCATTGACCCATAGCCCTACAGGTGACAACACTAGAGACAGTGTGGGAATTCCACCCAATCTGATACCACCACACCGAGGCAAAACACTAAGAAGGTGCAACAGAACAGCAAGGGAAATGAGCAGCGAGGTCCCCAAGGAATGCTGAAGGTGGATGGACTTTGGGGCCAGGGTTTGGTGCTCCAACAGACTAGGCTGGAAAATACTCCTAAAGGTGAACAAACAGTTGACCTAACTACAAACTACAGTTGAACTAACTACAAACTTTTCTTTCTTGTTGTGTTTTTTTTTTCTTGGTCGTTGTTTTGTTTTATTGCTTGGTTTTGCTCTGTCTTGTTTTTCTGCATGTTATTATCTCCGTAGGTCTGTCTAAATAAGATATGCTGCATGAACAATCTGGAGGAGAAAACAAAGGAACTGACAGTTCCGGGGAGATATGGGAAGGGGTGTGGGGGGGAAAGGTAGTGGTGTTAACAAACCCAAGGACAAGGAAACAAGTGATCCAAATCGGTGGTGAGGAGGGGGTAGGAGGTAGGTGCAATGAAGGGTAATGTAACCAAGAGGAATTACTGAAACCCAAATGAAGACTGAGCATGATAGTGGGACAAGAGGAAAGTCAAAGGAAATAGTGGAAAGAGCTAAATAAAGGCATGTACATATGTAAATACATTTATATATGAGGATGTGGAAATATATCTATATGCATATATTTATACATTTAGTATTAAGGTAGCAGATGGACATTGGGCCTCCACTCAAGTGCACCCTCAATGCAAGAATACTTTCTTCTATTAAATTGACATTCTATGATGCTCACCTTCCTGACAGAATCGCTGAAGGCAAAGCAGTTACATAAGCAAATATGGTGAAGAAAGCTGATGGTGCCCGGCTATCAAAATATATAGCATCTGGGGTGTTAAAGGCTTGAAGGTAAACAATTGGACAGCTATCTCAGAAGCAACAAGCCCCCATGGGAAAAGCACACCAGCCTGCGTGATCACGAGGTGCCGAAGGAATCAGTTATCAGTCATCATCAGAACAAAAATTCATATCATTGTGAATGGGGGTAGGGAGTGTGGAGTGGAGACCCAAAGCCCATTTATAGGCTCCTGGACATCCCCTTACAGAAGGGTCTTGGGGAGGAGAAGAGCCAGTCAGGGTGTGATGTAGCAGCGATGAAATATACAACTTTCCTCTAATTCCTAAATGCTTCCTCCCTCCCCACTATCATGATCCCAGTTCTACCTTACAAATCTGGCTAAACCAGAGGATGTACACTGGTACAGATAGCAACTGGAAACACAGGGAATCCAGAACAGTTGATCCCTTCAGGACCAGGGGTGCGAGTGGTGATACTGGGAGGGTAGAGGGAGAGTGGGTTGGAAAGAGGGAACTGACCTCCTCCCTAGGGGATGGACAACAGAAAAGTGGGTGAAGGGAGACATCGGACAGGACAAGATATGACAAAATAATAATTTATAAATTATCAAGTGTTCATGAGGGGGTGGGGAGTGGGAAGGGAGGGGGGTAAATAAGGAGCTGATGCCAGGGGCTTAGGTGGAGAGCAAATGTTTTGAGAATGATGAGGGCAATGAATGTACAAATGTGCTTGACACAATGGATGTATGTATGGATTGTGATAAGCATTATATGGGTCCCTAATAAAATGATTTTTAAAAAGATACCAAGGGCTCAAGAAAAAATGTGCTTGACACAATGGATGGATGTATGGATTGTGATAAGAGTTGTAGGAGCCCCCAATAAAATGATTTTTTTTAAATCTGGCTAAATGAGAAGGATCGCATCAAGCCTTGACTGAGATGCGGAGCAACAGGAACTCCCGCATGCACTGCGGATGTATTCTGACACATCCTCCTGGAAGCCTTTGCCATGAGTAGCTACTAGAACAGAACATGAGCAAATCTCATAACCCAGCAATTTTACCTCTAGGCATATCCATTAACCGAAGGCACATATTTCCTCACCAAAAGTCTCATCCAAATAGATTCATAGTGAAATGAAATACTGCCAAACGTCTACCAAAAGTAGAATGCTATCATATATTGACTTTTGTTCCCCCCAAAGTTACATTGAAGTCCTAATGCCTATAGTTGTAAATATGAGTGGATATAGGGATTTTATTTTGTTATTTTAATGAAGTCATAACAGAGTAGGGTAGGTCTTAAACCTCATCTCCTCTGGACAGTGTCTTAGAGAAAGAGCAGACAAAGCACAGAGACATGCATGGGGAGAAAGAGCGTATGGAAAAACAGATGAATTCACAAAAATTAACAGGAATGCCAAAGATAGATGGGAGCTTCTAGAAGTTCAAAGATAAAAGAGAGAGAGAGAGAGAGAGAGAGAGAGAGAGAGAGAGAGAGAGAGAGAGAGAGAGACCCTTTCCTAAAACTGATGTCTTGAATTTGTGCTTGTTGAAATAAACCCTTGTTCTTTAAGTTTGCACAATGAACTATTGTAAGACAGCAGTTGGCATAAGAAAACTATAACCACCATAAGATGAATTTCTCGCGAACATTGTGGAGTGACAGAAGACAGAAACATGCACATCGGGTGTATACTGCACGTTATACTCACATAAAGTTGAAGACCCCACAAAACTAACCTGTGCTGACAGAGGTCAATGACACAATGAGACGTCAGTGCAGGGATTGTGGTGGGTTTTCTTGGATGGGTTTTAACTGGATAAAGGCATGAAAGAGGCTTCTGGGGTGCTGGCAATGTTGTGGTTTGGGAGGGGGGCATCTAGTTTAGTTTAGTTTTTAAAATCTGGGTGTGGATGACACGGGTGTGTTGAATCTGTGAAAATTCATCAAGCTGAATTCATGATTTGTGCATAAAGAGAACAGCTTCCAAGTTGAGCAGGGAATAAAAAAAAATCTCACCACAGATATCTTACAGTTTTTTTTTCAGTTTATTTTAGAGTATATTTGGAGAAGCAAATTTTACATGATAGCTTCAAACCAACCATTGTACATTCACCATTTCTTTACACAAGCCATTTGAAAAAAATCTAAAAATGTGCTTAGTTATTGGAGTTATATAACATTTATCAAGCACCAAGAGTGTGCTGAGAGCTATACATAACAAACATAGAGAAGACTCAGCCCTGCCTTCACGGATACACTTCTCTAGTCTCCTGCCTAAAATGCCACCTTACGTTTCACACCCTTTGATTCATAAGGCATAAATAAGGAAGTTTGTTGTAATTCTCATTGTTACTTAATTAATAAATATCTAATATCCTCTTCCCCAATTACACCAACAATTAGTAATATCTTGGCCTTTAAATACAAATCTCCATAGTACAATATATAGTATATACTGATTTGATATTCACACAACTGACCACAATATTCTTGCACGTGGTTATAATATGAAGCATGTTGAATTTCAACATTCACAATTTGATACCACTTAACAGCAGCGTGTACTGCTGGCAGAGCTTTTATTCCCCTTAAAAAAAGAAAAGATGTTAGGCTGCTGTTCTTATTTTGATACTGTAAACAAAAATAGCACTACCTTGATTTCATAAGGGCATCAGAACTTATGGCACAGATACTCAGAATAGTGACTCATAGCAACTCTAGGAAACTAGACTTGCCGTCAGTAACCACATAGCTGCATGCTCTAAACTAGTAACAGTTCATGGAATAGGTGGTGTTAAGTATGCCTTACTCCACTATCTTTGCAGTCTAAAGAAGGAGGTACCGGTATAAGATACCTGAAAACTTGGAACTGAGGACAATTTCCCTTTCCTGCAAGGATAGGTTCAAAACAAATTCAGGTTAGAGATGCAGATGACATTATTCTGAATTTAATCACTGACTAAGGACATCTGAATTCAAAATAGTCCCTTAAAAATAACACTGAAGTATTGAATGGTATGATGTCTGGATTGTGTTCTAATGGAATGGTTTGGGGCAGGGGCAGAAAAAGAACATCAGAGTATTATTTTAAAATGTAAGAGAAAAGAAGTGCACCTTGATAATGAAATGACTGAAGACTCAAGCACAAGGAATTCTGTAAAATTCCAGGGGGTGTGGTGAAGATAGGACCTAAGAGACCAGATAGATCCTTTTCATCGTTTACCTGTGGGGAGCTCAGCAGGAGATGAGGGATACATTTCCGAAGGATGTGCAGATGCGCAGAGGTTTATCTCCCAGCCAGACTCCGGTCTTGCCCAGCTCTACAAAGAGAGGAGCTCAGGGGCGCCTGGGGTCCAGGCAAAGAAAACCATGACAAAGCTCGGATCCATGAAGAGAAAAGCTCCAACTGTGGACTACCCCTTCTCTAGCTCCCAAGCCCCCAAGCGCCCATCGAGTTCCAGCCTGGAAAAGATCGGCAACCTCAGCACCAGCCTGGATGCTTTCAAGCAGAGGGCGACCTCTTGCCAGAGACAAGCACCTTGCTCTGAACCTTCATTGTCTGGTTCTCTTGGGGACATTGCTAGGTTATGGACATTGCCATATGTTCAACGGGGCCAAGTTACATTTTAATGCTACACTGAATTGATCTAACTTTTTTCCTCAGATATGAGAAGGGCAGAAGACAATTATAGAAAAAATTCCACTTAGACACGTGGAGTGGGATTTCTAGCCACCTCTCCCCTAGGTTTCTAGGCATGTGATCCAGTTGGGGCCCATTAGGAATAGAGTCACCTGAGGGCAATGGCAAAAGTGGTTTGGTCCAGGATCCATGGTTCTACCGGTGAGATGGAGGCATCTGGTTGGCATTTAACAAGATTGTTCTTATCCTGAGCAAGTATATTTCCACTTCTCTGTTACTCACAGAGCAAGAGGTAAAGAACTACCGATCTCTGAGGCTCTCACACCTCAATGTGCAGGCCAATGGATGGTGGGAGTAGGATATGAGATAGCATCACACTGACCCGGGGGAATTTGGATTGGCAACTCTCAAGGGCAGTAATCTAGTGTCCCTTGTGAGGTGACAGAAGCAACCTTATTGAATGGAAGGTCCCCAACCCAAAACAGAACACCAGAAGATGCAAATTCTGACAATAGACAGTTAAATACACAGGTATACACGTATATGTACATATACTCATTTTTTAATGATAAATCCTCAGTTTTCCATACTGAGGTTTGTTTCAATCACGAATTGAAAATCCATACATAGTCATGGCAATAGTAGACCAAATGAAGATGAATGTATCCATCCATTGGTTAACATCATACAATTTCACGACACCCCCTTCACGACGAGCAATAGAATTGAGACACAGAAAACAAAGCGTTATTTGATACTTTTTATGCTGAACATTGGACTCCTATTGCTTTTTTAAAAAAATAAGATGCTTCCTAAACCTGTCTTGCAGGAACTTTTAACTTCCAAAGTGCTAGTTCTTAATATCCAAACTTATGCATACTTCGCCTTGTTCTTAAAGTTAGAAGCCCTGATGGTACAGTGGTTAAGCAGTCAGCTGCTAACTAAAAAGCCAGTGGTCCGACCCCACTGCAGCTCCATGAGAGGCAAACAATGGCAGTCTGCTTCTGTAAAAGTTACAGCCTAGGAAACCCTGCCAGGGTCTTGGGAGTTGGTACCCATTCCAGGACCATGGGCTTAGTTTGGTTTGGTTTATTCTTAAAATAATTTAAGGTAGCTGTTTCCACCAGCCATTCCCCCCTTTAACCTGGAACAAGACATTAGCACCAGCACCATTCAGCGGATAGAAACTGAGATCAAAGTCTGATGAAAGTACAACAGCTTCCCATAGACTGAAGGAGACTTACTCTCAAACAATGTAACAGAACAGACAATATAAGGGAACTCAGATATTTAGATAGACATACAGATAGATAAATGGTTAAATAGCTCAAATTTTTGCACTCAAAACTCGGGAGTATATGCTTGATATGAAGGCAAGGTGCCTTCATCATATTGTTGGATGCGTTTTCAATATACGTTTAAAGCCATGGGAAATGGCTGTCATTAGTGGTACACAGAATCCATGGTGTGTGGTTAGAAAGTCAACATTTAGCCATCGTCTCTACTCTTCAAGGCACAAGGACAAGTTCCAAACTCTTCAACTCACCTGTGAGAAGCAGAGCATCTGGTACCAAATACATAACCAAGACGTGGTGCCACACGCTAAAGCAGAATGGGAGAGATCCTTTGGGCATAGCCATGGTTTCCCAATATTGACTTTACATGGCTAGCAAACAGGAAGTCAGCCCCTTGGGGCTGAGGAGAGGAAGGTCTCCTGGCCTGAATATGTTAGCTCGTTAAGGAGAGAGAACACACACTCCATGTCAAGCCTGATTCCGCAGTCTAAGTCCTCCCTACCACGGGCACATGGAAGAAGGTGCAGGATGAGGCCAGGAAGCTCTGCAGTGCGGACCGGCATAAGGAGGACAGAAGGGCAGAGTGAAAAGTCTGTAGCCCTTGTTAAAAGTAGCAGAGAAGAAACATCTCTTTGGGATACAACTCTATTACTTGACCTACGAGGGTCCAAGAACATTCAGGAAAGCAGAAACACTTACTTTTTCTTCTCATGTTGCTAGTTCTCTCAACTTCCCCCAAAGGCGCATGTATTCAATACATTCTGTGTATCCTATTGCCCACCATAAAACGTCATCAGAACAGAGTCCAATCAACCTTCCCTCCCCCACCCCACCCACCGGATCCACACACTTTTTTGTTTTTTGCTTGGAATTAGTTTTGTATCTGTGGTAGTTCATTACATTCTTTTGGTAGGAAAAAAAAAACCAACCCACTGCACTTCTGAAAATGCATCAAAGTCGCTGAATTAACACTAGTAAGTAGGTAGATTTCTCCAGAGAAAGTGTCCTTCCTGCAGACCGTCTTCAGCGTTTGCAGCGAAGACTCGGAGACGTCAGCTCTAGTTCCACAAATCGTAATGACTTTTGCTGCAGGACCTCACACCGCACCTGAGCCGTCCCAACCCTGTGCCCACCCCCTCAGGATTTCATGGTGCAGATGGGCACAACAATGACCAGGATGACCGTGCAGGCAGCAGCGGCAATGAGAGCTGCTATCTTGCAGACCTTGGCTCGTCTGTATTCAGCTTCCTTACGCTTTAGTAATGAGTCGTAGCCTGGAGTATAAATATCTTCCATCCAATATTCTAAGTTGTTTGGATTTAAAGATTCTTGAGCCTGGAAGTGAAAAGACGTTAGAGAGATGGTGAAGACATGCAACCATGTCAAAGAGGTTCTGACCATTGTCAGTCCGGACGCACTTAAGCGCGGGCTGCAGTTGGTGGTTAGCGATGCACATGCGATACGATACAACATTGCCCACAAGCCCAGTGCCTCAGACAGGCTCCCAAGGACTTGGGCTCCCACCGATCACAGATTGTCTGGTGCCCTCCATTCCTACCGATGTCATGGTGCTTTTGACATAGGGGAAAGCGCAGGTCTTCTATCTGTAAGCAAGCAAATGGGGCCAAGACAAACAAGGGCACACAATCAAAAGAGAAACCTTGCATCTAATTCCCAGTCAAAAGTTGCAAGGCGCTAGTGGAAAAACTTATCAACTTTTGAATCAGGTTGGTCCCACTGTAAGGGGAGCAGGCAGGGAAACCCCCTGAACAAAGATTCTCTGCCAACAGGTGTGAAGGGCATCTGCTTAAGCAAGGTGATCATCCAGCTCTGATTCATTTCCCAGCTCCTTGGAAACACTCCCACGGAGAACCAGCAAGATTAGCCGCTCAAACAGAATGTAAAATATTTTCATTTCAGACATTTGTCTGAGCCAGTCAGAACGCTGCTCAAAGTCAAAGTCCGCAGATGCACCTGGGATCACCCCAGCACCGGCGGCTTGCCTTGGCTGGGATGCGAGGCTTGGTGGAGCTTCCCCAAAGAGAAGCCACCGCTATTTGTCTTCTGATCACCGAGATTAATGAGCTGTCTGCAGGAGAAATATCATATTTAACTTAGGTTGCCCATCAACCCCGTTCCACCGTTATAGTTATAATATATTTCCACATAGACAATGTTCTCCTTTATGTCAAGCACTTAATAATATCATTGCCACATAAAAGCAACAATACAGTGCGATTTCAAATGAGGTCACCTAAATCTTTGAAAAGCCTACAAAATATCCAGTTTGAAATGATTCTTGGATTACTTAATTCTCATAAAAATGGCTGATTAAAAACCACAAAGACAGCAAGAAGATCAATCAATGCTCCAATTCTTCGCAACTAAAAAAAAGCAATCATACCAGGCTATTGGTGAAATATTGATTGTTATAATGTGCTTGTCCCTTTAGATCCACTTTTTGTATTTGTTCCCAGGTCTTGGTTGATACCCCATGGGTTTCCCAGGCACCTCTCCGTTGTTTCTCAGCTGAGTTGACAGAGGGGTTGCGAGGAGGGAGGTCAAGGTGTTTATTTCTCCAGCCGCCTCCCTACTGGGCTGTGGTTTCACACCAGCTCGGGTCCCATGGGTCTTAGTGGGTTTCAGAAACAGCTCCCTTCCCAAGATCCCCCCTGGCGAATTGAGGCGAATTATGGAGCATGTCCCTACTTCTTGAGAGTACCCTAGACCCTGCCCAGGCCCCTGTGAACAGACCCTTCATTGAGTCACTTCTAGGAGCCCTTGGCGTGCCATCTGTTTCCTGATGGACTGCTGGCAAGCCATGTGCCAGGGACCCGTCTGACCTCTTGATTGCTTTCCTGTGGCTAATGATTCAGGTCTGTAGACCAGGGCCTGCAGGCTACATCCAGCCTGTTCCCTGCATTTGCACACCCACAGGTCAAGAACTTTTTTTTTAATGTTTTTAAATGGTTGGGGAAAATCCAAAGAAAAACAATCATATTTTATGACAACTGAAAATTACATGAAATTCAAGTGGCAGTGCCCATAAATGAACTTTCATTGGAGCACAGCCAAGCCCATTTGCTCTCGGCTCATCCAGTGCTGCTTTCCCCGGCCCGGGAAGCATCGAGTAGTTGCTATGGAGCCTGTGTGAGCCACAAAGTCTAACTATTTACTACTTGGCCCTTGGCAGGACATATTCTAATATATATCACACAGAATGCTGCAATGGGAGGGAAATGGGACTCCCTGGGTCACGGAAATTTCCCCAGGTCCTTTCCTCCCTAGGATATGGTGTTCTAAGATTGTCATCAAATGTGTGGTGTTATCTGGAGTGTGGACATGAGAGATAGTTACCCAGGACATCCATCAGGGGAATTAGGAACCCTCAATTATAGAAGAGGCCTTCAAGTGCAGGCTGCCCTGACCAACCTGTAGTCTTTGCAGCCAGAAACTCCTGCTCCAGCCTCTTCGGGCAGGGTCCTAGGAGCCCCATTCTTTCCTAGGCTGCCCAGGGCAGTTGTGCTACTACCAGGTTCTGTTGTTCAAACCTGGTCTTTAGGCTCGAGCTATATTCCCACCTCTGAACCTCTGCCCACCCTGGAGAAAACAGTCTGCTCCCCTTGGCACAAGAGGCCCTCAGCAATTTAATGGACACTGACACTTTAAGGCAGGCACCCTGATGACATATTGCTTACATGTTGGATTGCTAACTGCAAGTTGGCAGTTCAAAACCACCAGCCATTACTTGTGAGAAAGATAAGGCTTTCGACTCCCATCAAGAGTTCCAGTCTCAGAAGCCCACGGGTATTTCTACGCTGTCCTATAGAGTCCTTAGGAGTCAGCAATGGCAGTGAGTGTCACTGAGAGACAAGCCCACCATGAGTGTAGTTTACTAGGAAATTTGCCTACGGGGTTCTGTCATGTATCCACAAAAGTGGGGTTCAGGTAGAGGGTTAGCCAAGACTAGCACCCTCTCAATCCTGGGCCCTTAAAGCGAAGCTTTGACCCTGAGGATAGAAACAACCTCCCCTTCCTCTCCTGCAAGCTCACTGCCAGCCGAGAAGGTAAACAGTGTGTAACCGACATCTCACATCTTGTGCCTTGTTCCTGCCAGCTCCGATGAAAGGAAATTGGCTTCCTTTCATAGCTATGCACACTTTATGGGCTGGGATTCAGCCTGTGAAATAAACCATTTTTAATTAGTTTTTTTTCTTCTTCAATAACTGCAAGCTCCAACGGCACCAAGTAGCAGAGAGCGTGGTAATTCTGTGGTTTGGAGGGACAGGGGTAGTGTTTGCAGCTGTTAATTGGGCCTATCCAAACACTGGGGATCAAAGCTGGGTCCACGCCTTTGCTGATGCCCTCGAGTGGGCTCTGCTGCTGGCAGGCTTATATCTGGAGCCCAAGGGACACCTCAGGAGTTTGCCCAGGTGCCAAACCAGGACCAAGACAGTCCCTGAGCTGCTAGCAAAGAGAAAAATCAATAAGGCAGTGGTCTTCTGCCACCATCAAGCCTAGCAAGGCACTTGGTTGACTTTGCTGCAACACTCCCCTTGCCCACCCCTCCCCGCAAAAGAATGCTCCATTTTCTCATGTCTTGTGCAACTGGTTACACTTTGCGTGCATGTGCAATTTTAAGTGATGGCATCCAAAGCTCTTTGAGTCCATTTTTAAGTAGAATTTTTTCTATGCATTGGCACACACACAAAAATATCTCCTGTATCTGCAGTGATGATATTTCCCAGCTCCCTTGCCCACTTCAGGCCAAACTTTACAAAAATGGATCTCAATCATTGGCTCCTTCAATTCATCTAAACCTTTCAAACTCATCCCAGCATACTAGTGAAGTATTGATTCTTTCCCACGGGCTTGGCTGCTTATAGGCAGAAAGTGCAGCCTGGCACCTGTGTCAGACTCACAGGGGCCCACCTGGGAGAGAATCAAGCCTCTATCTCACCTGCTTGCTAGCAGGTGGGTGACAGGAGAGGAAGTGGCCTGAAGAGACAGATGGCATGCGGCACACACAAGGGTATGACAGGCATGAGGTGCAAGGCATTAGCAGGGCCCTTGAGGTGTCCCAGCTGCTCCTCATGTTCGAGAAATTTCCTTTCAGAACTCCCCCTTCCCATAGTTGCTGTTCTCTGGACCCCCTCTGGACAAGTTCCATTGTGATCATGTTTATTTGACATGGTGTTCCAATGAGCTCCAACCTGAGGGGTGTGTGTGGGAGAGAGAGAGAGAGAGAGAGAGAGAGAGAGAGAGAGAGAGAGAGAGAGAAGAGAAGAGAAGAGAAGAGGAGAGGAGAGGAGAGGAGAGGAGAGGAGAGGAGAGGAGAGGAGAGGAGAGGAGAGGAGAGGAGAGGAGAGGAGAGGAGAGGAGAGGAGAGGAGAGGAGAGGAGAGGAGAGGAGAGGAGAGGGGTAACAGAAGAGAAAGAGCTTAAGGTTTCCGGTTGGACTATTCAATATAAATGCATACTCGTGTGACTGAGCTGGGTGAATTGTTAATCTACCTCCATCTCTTCATTCATCAAATGGATAGGATGTTAGCAATTCATACCTGACACATCACTGAGGCTTGGACTGAGTCTACGCAGTCATATAAAATCAGTTGATTTCAGCACCCAAATCCCATGATTCAGTGCCTAGCCCTGGTGATGCTATGGGATAGGTGTTGGGCTGCTAAACACAAGGTTGTCAGTTCAAACGCACTAGCTGCTCCACTGGAGAGAGACGAGGTTATATAGGATCACTATGAGTTGGAAAGAAGCTCTGGAAGCATAGGGGCTTCTGAATTGGGCTGTTCATCTGAAGGTCAGTCGTTCAAAACCAACAGCCGCTCTGCAGTAAAAGGATGAGGCTTTCTATTCCCATAGAGAGTTAGAGTCCTGGACCCCGCTAGGAGCAGTTCTACTCGGCCCTGTAGGCTTCACTCTGAGTCGGAATTGATTTGATGGCAATGCGGACCTTGATGGCAGTGCATTGGGTTTGGAAGGCAAACAGAACCTAGTGTCGCCTGCTGCCCCAGCTCCCTTCTCCCTGCCATCCAGCACTCCTGTGGTCAGCAGCTGCTCTGTCTTAGAGCAGATCCGAGGCAGGGATCCCTCCATACTGACCTCACCAGTGGCTCCCACAGTTGCATGTACGGGGCCTGGCCATTCTGGGGTATGTACCAGCCAGTAGGTACCCTAGATGATCTGGCCTCAAAGAGCTGAAGGCAAAGCCCTCAGATAGAGGGCCAAGGGTGGGCTTTTCCCCAGTAGGGATGTGGGGACCCACAGAGAGGCGGTGGGAATGGAACCAGGTGGAACGGCCCACCAAAGCTGAAGTCTGGCCAGAACCCAGCCCTGCCTGTGGGTGAACAGGATGCATGCTCACCAGCCACACCTGCATTCACAGAGCTTTCGGGGATGGCTCTTACCTGGGGCTGCTCCAAATGGAAACATAATCCATAGCTTCACTCCCACAAATATGTTTATCCCACGTGCTACGCACGGAAGGACAAAGCAGCCTGCATTTCATTAAACAGTTTGCCTCGGGTCTTGTGAGCAAGTTTTAGAATCTGCACTGGGTACGGAGTCTTAAATGCATCTTTAACCAATCGGATGTCGAAAGAAAGAAAAGAAAACATTGCTAAATCTTTTCAATCAAACAAGCAAAAACAATAACCCCTCTGTTTAAAAACAAAACAACACTGCTCTATGACTTAGTAAAAAATCCGAATTTCGTGGTGGCCGCCCAGTAAGCTGAAGGCTGGGGGAGATCGTGTTCCATTCTGGCACCTGCCGGGGAGTGGCTGGGCTCCCCCTCCCTAGGGCCCAGGAAGGCTCACCTGTAGGTCCAGAGCTGTCAGCTTCCCCTTGTCGCCTGCATTTCGGGCATATTCCTCGATGGTCCAAGAAGGCTGGCCCCGCTTCACCTCGGCCATTTCGGTCAGCCGCATGTCGGTGTACAGCGGGTTGCTCTTCGTGTGCGCTTTGAGGGACGCGGGGTAGGGGTGCGGGCTGAACACCTGCTCCACCAGGAAGCCGCTGTCTTTGGACTGCTTGGGCAGCCGGTGCTGCGGAGGGATGTCGTACTGCCTGTCTACCTGCGGAGGGGGTACAGAACAGTCCGGAAAGGCGGCACGGATGCCGTCTGATGTCGCAGTACATCTACCTAGGCCGTGTAGCAGCTTTATAGACATGCAGCTAGCAAATGACACTTAACTTCAAAACCGATAGGAAGCGTACCCGTGCCACGGGAAATTCTCTAGGAAAAGATGACCATGCTAATAATAAACCCACCCAAACCAAACCAATGGCCCTGGAGCGGACCCCGACGCCCCCTGTGTGTCAAAGGGGAACTGCAGGCCAGGTCTCCAGTGGCTCTGGCCATTCTGAAATGGATTTTTCTGAGGGACCTTTGTGTGCGTTTAAACCACCAGCCTTGGCCGTTAGTAACTAAGTGCTGACTCAGGAAGTGCTAGTAATTATTGCAAAGACTTCCTAAAGTACTCACTGCCACTGAGTCTACGCAGACTCACAGTGTAGACCCTATAGGACAGGGTAGAACTGCCCCTGTGCGTATCCGAGACTGTTACTCTTTACGGGAGTAGAAAGCCCCGTCTTTCTCCCATGGAGCCACTGGTGGTTTTGAACTCCCTACCTTGCAGTTAGCAGTCCAACACGCCACCAGAGATGCTCCAGGAAGAGATGGGTTTTATCCAATCTACACACCATCAATGCCATTATGACTGAGTCTAGAAAGAGTCTAGCCAGACCGCAGGGCCCATGGCTGGTAAAGAGTTGAGGTGCGATATATAACTGAAGATCTGGTTTCGGGGAGTCTTTGCTTAACCTCTAACCAGCAGGAAGGGGGGAAAGCAGAGTCCACTCCCAGGCCGTAGAAGACCACAGAATGGAGAGGGCCCAGGCTGACATATATTAGCCCAGATATTAGCAACTGTGTGCTAGCCACTTCAAGCAGGTCTTTCTCAAACTGTAGCTATTCCTGCTGACTTAACATTTTCCAGACTAAAGGCATGACCAACTCGGTTTAACTTCATATTCCTATACCCACAGTCATGCATTCGATTACAACTCAGAGCAACCTTATAGAGCAGTGCAGAAGGGTTCCAATGGATTTCCAAGACTTGATGTCTTTATAGGAGCAGATGGCCTCATCTTTAACCAGAGGATTGACTTGTGGGTTCAAACCACTGACCTGGAAATTTCTTAAAATCACACAAAAGGGGAGGGGAAGGCTGCTTTTTCTCCATTTTCGATGGTACAAACTTCTTTAAAACCCAGCTTGGCTTTGTTTGCTTTGTTTTCAAGTGTCTCCTTCTTCGCATCAGTGGAAGAACTCGTCCCTCTGTGGCACTGAGTGCTACAGCCCACACCATCTTCCCTCTTTGTCCCTCCCATGGCCCTAAGAGTCCCTGTCGGTTGCCCAGTGACCTTTAAAATCAGGAAAGGGAATTGAGACCATCAACAAATTGAAATTGCATCACCTTGGCCAGAGTGGGTTTGCTGTAACCCATTTAGCATGAGGATAAGGAGTCACAGGCCCCACTGCAACAAATCAGCTTTACTGCAGGGCATGAGACTCCGAATCTGAACGTACGCCGACAGCGCTCATGCTCAAGCTGGTCGGGAGAAAGAAGCCTGGTCGCAGGCTAACAGCAGAAAGATGATGCCGGGAAAAAATTTAAAAGGGAAAGAAGTCTCCCTGTGAAGAGTTGCCAGCCATGGGGAGTAGAACTATGAGAAAGCTATTCATCATCTTTTCTCTACTCGCTGCTAGGTGCCATCAAGTCGATTCCAACTCATCGTGACCCTGTGTACAACAGAATGAAACATGACCATCTGGTCCTGGGCCATCCTCACAACAGAAACCATGGTGACAGACAGTAGCGTCAATCTGTCTTTTTTTCTTTCTTCCAATCATTTTATTAGGGGCTTGTACAACTCTTATCACAATCCATACACACATCAATTGTGTCAAGCACTTTTGTACATTCATTGCTCTCATCATTCTCAAAACATTTGCTCTCCACTTAAGCCCCTGGCATCAGCTCCTCATTCTCCTCATGAACCCTTGATAATTTATAAATTATTATTTTGTCATATCATACACTGTCCGACATCTCCCTTCACCCACTTTTCTGTTGTCTGTCCCCCAGAGAAGAGGTTATAGGTAGAGCCTCATAATCAGTTCCCCCTCTCTACCCCACCCTCCCAGTATCATTACTCTTACCACTGGTCCTGAAGGGATCATCCACCCTGGATTCCCTGTGTTTCCAATTCCTATCTGTACTGGTGTGAATCCTCTGGTCTAGCCAGATTTGTAAGGTAGAATTGGGATCATGATAGTGGGGGAGGTGGGGTGGTGGTGGAAGCATTTAGGAACTAGAGGAAAGTTGCATGTTTCATCATTGCTACACTGCACCCTGACTGCAAGAATACTTTGCTCTATTAAACTGGCATTCCATGATGCTCACCTTCCTGACAGGATCTCTGAAGACAAAGCGGGTGCATTAGCAAATGTGGTGAAGAAAGTCGATGGTGCCCGGCTATCAAAAGATATAGCATCTGGGGTCTTAAAGGCTTGAAGGTAAACAAGCGGCCATCTAGCTCAGAAGCAACAGAGCCCACATGGAAGAAGCACACCAGCCTGTGCGATCACGAGGTGTCGAAGGGATCAGGTATCAGGCATCATCAGAACAAATATCATATCGTTGTGAATGAGGTGGGGAGTGAGGAGTGGACACCCAAAGCCCATCTGTAGGCAATTGGATATCCCCTTACAGAAGGGTTGCGAGGAAGAGCGTCAATCTGTCTTAAGTGAGAGTTTCCTCTTTTTTTCCAGGACTGTCTACTTTACCGAGCATGACATCCCTACGAATCATTTGTTGACCGTATACTAAAACAAAATCCAAAAAAATTCCATACTTTTGAGAAGGAACACTGTACATGCAGCCATGTACCTGTGGGGGACATATTAGCTAGTTGGCCTTTAAGTCATTCTTTAATCTCCCCATGTCCTGCTATTTCAGAAAGGAAAAAGGGCAGAAAGGGACCGTTGGTGGTGCCTGCAGCCTCTGACACCCCCCACCAACACCACCACCCCCGACCACCCCCCCACTCCACCCCCCACCACATGCAGTGAAAATCGATTCTCATATGCCCTGACCAGTATCCGAACCACAACTTCACAGCCTATGGGCTGATATGAGTGAGACTTTGGCAGGGCGGTCTACTTGCTTATGCTTATGCTGCCTTACTTACACCAAAGTTGCCAACCTACCAAGTCTACGTACACCTGGCACACTCCTCTTGCTTATTAATGCGGTGTGCCAACCATTGAAACACACCAGGGCTGGCCTAAAAGCCTGCGCCTCAATTCCACAGACTTCATTACATTTGAGTTACCTCTTTCGATTTCCGAGACCAATCTTTGCTGTCCCCGGGGCCTCTGCCTTTCAGCTCCTCCTCGTTGAGGCCCAGGCGATTGGTGTAGGTGATGGTGCGCCAGTCTCGCGGGGAGTTGGAGATGCTGGCGATCTTGGACTCCGTGGCACTGTTCTCCTCCGTCAGGGACCGGGAGGACGGCCTGGTGAAGAGGCTTTTTTTTAAGGCCTTGACGCGCAGGCTTTCGCTGTTGCTTCCGCTGGCGTCCGA
Source organism: Tenrec ecaudatus (assembly GCF_050624435.1). Taxonomy (NCBI): domain Eukaryota; kingdom Metazoa; phylum Chordata; class Mammalia; order Afrosoricida; family Tenrecidae; genus Tenrec; species Tenrec ecaudatus. The sequence continues at coordinate 50,864,827 of NC_134546.1, forward strand.
ACAGCACCAGTCGGCGTGGTTCTCCAGCTTGGGTCCGTGGGAGCCATCGTGCGCCCGGAAGATGCGCGGGGAGGCGCTGTCTTCGGATGGAGCCTCACTGGTCAAGGAATTCAGGTCGATCTGCACGCTCACCTCCGGCTGCTGCATTTTCTGATCCAATTTGTTTAGCTTGCCCAGGACCTGGGAGATTTCCTCGCGGACTCCGGACAGCGACTCGAGTTTCCGTTCGATCTCGCCGATCCTCAGCACCAGCTGGCACACGCTGGTCTTCAGCTCTTCGTCCGAGTGATGGTGCCCGGGGGGCCGGCCGCCCTTGTCTGCCTTGCTATTGGGAGCCGCGTTGGCGGCTTTGGGCAGGTTACGCTCGGGCGAGCTATCGCAGTCTAACTTAGGAAGCTGCGACAGGGACCCGGTGCTATTATAGCAAGAGGACTGCATCACGCCCGTGGAGCCACTGATGCTCATGTCGTCGAGGAAGCGGAAAATGTCGCTGATGTCGTCGCTGACGACCTCGGAGTCGTCATCCGAATGCTTCATGTACTTGCCCGGGGTGGGGTCTTTGCATTTGGGGGGCTCCAGCACATGCTGTTCCGTCTGGGTGCCCACGCTACTGGTATCGGAGCTGAGCTGTCTGCTGGTGCAGCCAATGCCTTTGTCCTTGAATTTTTTGACCTGTTCGTGTTTGTCCACGTCCACGGGGGACGGGACCTCTTTAGACTTGAGCCCGTTGGCTTTTGCGGCGTAGCCAACTGGGACCATCTGCGGCTGCTCCTTTGGGGCCAGGTACGACTGGCGCCGGTCTGGGGCTGGGAAACTGGGGGACTGGCTACTGGAATTGGGGTACCGGAGTTTCTCCTCGGAGGGGTTTCTATTCAAGAAGGACCGTTCGAAGTCAGGGACCTCTTCGGTGTTTAGGCTCCAGCTTTTGACTGGCCAGGGGCTCTGCTTGCTGGGCCTCCCCGGACACCGGCGGGCTTCGTGGGCCCCCATCACTGGGGTAGGGCCGAAGTAAGTGGAGGCTTGAAGGTCGTCTAAGCTCTCGTGCTTCACCCGCCTCTTGTCCAGAACCGGGGAATACACAGAGTTCAGGTACTGGCTGTTGTAGGGCATTTCAAAACTGTGATTAAAGAAAGGTGGCTTGAGCGTTTCCTTGCGAATCGGGGCTTCCCCGTGTTCGCCCTCTGCTTTGCCAGCGGGGCCTACCAAACTGGGGGACACGGCCATGAGACTGTGAAAGTCCTCCTTAAAAATGTTCCTCTTCTGGACACAGGACTGGACCACGAAGGGCTCGTCGTTGGCAAGGAAGGTCTCCTTGAGGGCCGGGTTGATGGGCAGAGAGTCCTGGTCCGATAGGGACTCGTTCTCGATGTTCATGGGGAAGTAGGTCCTCTGCATCTCGCAGGGCTGGGGGCTGACCGAGTAAGGGGCGAGGGCCTGCAGCCTGTCCAGGGAGGCGGCACGGCTCTTCCCCTCTTTGCTGACCCCCAGCAAGAAGTTGGGCTCGGAGGCGGGGACGAACTGCGGGCAGTCCTTGCAGTCCATCTTCCGGCACTTGGACGACTGGCGGGTGGGGTAGCCGCGGCTGAAGGGCCGCTCGTTCAGCTCACAGTTCAAGGGCTCGCACTCGGCTGCAGGGCAGATGTCCGCGTCCGAGCGGCACGACTCGAAAGACGAATCCTTCTTGCGGGCTTTCTGGCGGCTCGTGGGCAGCTTCTCCTTGGCGGCTCCCCCGTTCATTTGGATCAGATTGAATATCGTCACAATGTCCGCGGCCACCATGATTTTCTTCGATTGCTGGTTATTCACGGTGCATTTCATCTTGTCTTTGAATAACGTGGCTGGAAAATTGGGATCGAGGCAAGCCGTGTAGAAGAGCACGCTTCTGAGCTTGGCCAGCTGTGACAGGTCCAAGCGGGCACACAGAGACTTGCACAGGTCCTGGTAGGGGACGGTGTTCTGCTTACTGTCCAGTTCCTCCAAGATCCTCACCAGGAAGACAGACGTTTCCTGACTGGACTCCATGGTTTAGAACGCCACGCCTTGCTGGCGACAGTGAAACTTCAGGCCAATTCTACATCGACAATATTAAAAAAAAAAAAAAAAAAGAGGGAGAAAGGATGATCAACGCCAATGTTGAATTAAGCCACATTTGTTATGAAACATATAAATGAACACAAATCCCATTAACCCACTGCCCTCCAGTCAATTCCAGCCACTTAGTCTATGAGGATGTTCATTGTGTTAGTATTTAAAATAGTAGAATAAAGCAAGACAATAATGTTGTTGTTGTTAAGTGCCTTCAAGATTAATCTGGTTCATTTTGACTCCATAGGACAGAGTAGAATTGGCCTCCCATGGTTTTCCTACGGGAGCAGAGAACCAGGTCTTTGGATGTTTCTCCCTCAGAGCTGCTGTTGGTGGTGTCCACTCACTGACCTTTCCATCCACAGCTGAACACTTAACTACTGTACCATTGGGGCTCCTAAGAACAGTAATAGGGGATGCAAAAATAAAACAGGGAAAGATACGCAATGAACTTTTATAAATATTAGGGTTACATTGAGGTAACAGTTGGCTAATCAGCAATAAAGGGAAATGAACTGCTAATACATGCAACAGCATGGATGAATCTCAAGTGTCTTGTGCTTGAGCCAGGCAAGCCAGGCTCCAAACGCTACCTATGGTATGGTTCCACTTCAATGGCATTCTGGAAAGCAGATCTGAGTTGTCAGGGTCTAGATGGGAGGGGAAAAAGGGGGGTGAGAGGTATAAAGAGGCAGGGAGAAAATTTTCAAGATGGTGGAATTACTCTACATCTTGATCATGACTGTACGCATTTCTCAAAACTCACATAACTAGTCTATGCTGATGTTGTTGTTAGGGCCTACTGAGTCCATTTCCACTCACAGTGACCCTGTGTACAACAGAGCCAAATACTGCCCGCTCCTGGGCCGTCCTCACAATCGCTGTTTTGTTTGAGCCCATTGTTGCAGGCACTGGTCGCTCCATCTTGCTGATACCAAATGATCCAGCAACCTCTCTACTAAGTTTACACCCTAAAGAGATAATGAGCAAAACTGGAGCAGATAGACGTGCGCCCATGTTTGTCATAGTGCTACTCACAATACAAAGAAGATTGAAACAACCGAAGTGCCCCAAAGCAGAGCAATGGATAAACCACCTTTGGTACATACACACAATAGAATATTATGTCTCCCTAAGGAATGATGACAAAGCTCTCAAACACCTCCTGGCATGGACAGGTTTGAAAGACAAGATGCTGAGCAAAGCTCGCCAATCCCCCAAAGACAAATATTTCATGATAGCACTATTAGGGTGGAAAAGTGAAGAAAAATGGCCTTCACACCAAAACCAGCAGATCTGATCATTACAGAGAAGTGGAGGCAGGTAGGACAGGTGGGGGATGAGGAGATAAGGATAGAGAAAGAGGCAAATTCACATAATGGACGACCTTTCTTTTTTCCAATGATCTACTTTATCAGATAAATCCTGCTTTTACAGAGACTGATCACTATGGACTAAAAGGTTTAAATGTTATGATAAGTTAAAAAAGATGCCATTGAGTTGGTTCTGACCCATGCTGACCCCATGTGTATCAGACTACCACTATGCTCCCTAAGGCTTTCAATGGATGATTTTCCAGAAAAGATCACCAAGTCTTTCTTCTGAGGCACCTCTTATACTCTATATAAATGATAGCAATTCAAAAACCACACTAGTGACATTTTATGGGAATAGTAAAAATATTTTAAAAGTAAAAAAAACAAGACAAAGACTTTATGATAAAAACAAATGAAATACAATATTAAGTGAAAAATCTGAATATAAATCTGTATATGTAGTAATAATTGTTTATGTAAGTAAAATTTAAATGAAGGAAATAATTTACTCAAAAATGCTAATTAATGAAAACTGTTTGAATACTAAAATAGGGTTTTTTTAACGTAGTCATCTTTTCCCCAATGTTTAATTATGCAAAGTTTAAAATATACAGTAAGGTTTTTTTAAATCATTTTATTGGGGGCTTGTACAACTTTTTTCACAATCTACACATTTATCCATTGTGTCAAGTACTTTTGTACATTTGTAACCCTCATCATGTTCAAAACATTTGCTTTCTAATTGAGTCCTTGATATCAGCTCCTCATTTTTCTTCCTCCCAGCTTCCCCCTCCCCCATGAACCCTTGATAATTTATAAATCATTATTATTTTGTTATATCTTACACCATCCAACTTCTCCCTTCACCCACTTCTCCACTGTCCATCCCCCAGGGAGGAGGTTATATGTAGATTCTTGTAATCTTTTCCCCCTTTATCCCTCACCCTCCCTCCACCCTCCCGGTCTTACCACTCTCACCACTATTCCTGAGGTGTTGATCTGTCCTGGATTCTCCTGTGTTTCCAGTTCCTATCTGTACCAGTGTACATCCTCCACTCCTGCGGATTTGTAAGATAGAATTGGGCTCATGATAGTGGTGGGGAGGAAGCATTCAAGAACTAAAGGAAAATTGTATGTTGCATCATTGCTACACTTCACCCTGACTGGCTCGCCCCCTCCCGGCAGTCCTTCTGCAAGGGGATGTCCAATTTCCCACAGATGGGCCCTGGGTTCCCACTCCACACTCCCCTTCATTCACAATGTGGGCCCCTACTCAAGTACTCCCTCAACACAAGAACACTTTTTTTGAACAATTCGGCAGTCTGAGATGCTCACTTAGCTGGCATGATCGCTGAAGACAATAGGTACACAAGCAAATGTGGTGAAGAGAGCTGATGGAGCCCGGCTACCAAAAGATATAGAATCTGGGGTCTTAAAGGCGTGAAGGTAAACAAGCGGCCATCTAGCTCTGAAGCAACAAAGCCCACATGGAAGAAGCACACCAGCCTGTGCAATCACGAAGTGTTGAAGGGATCAGGTATCAGGCACCATCAGAACAAAAAATCATATCATTGTGAATGAGGTCGGGAGTGTGGAGTGGAGAACCAAAGCCTATTTGTAGGCCACTGGACATCCCCTTACAGAAGGGTCTCAGGGGAGATGAGCCAGTCAGGGTGCAATATAGCAGCAATGAAACATACAACTTCCCGCTAGTTCCTAAATGCTTTCTCCGCCCGACTATCATGATCCCAATTCTACCTTAAAACTCTGGCTCGACCAGAGGATGTACATTGGTACAGATAGGAACTGGAAACACAGGGAATCCAGGGCAGATGATCCCTTCAGGACCAGTGGTGTAAGTGCTGATACTGGGAAGGTGGGGTGAAGGTGGGTTGGAGAGAGGGAACCGATTACAAGGATCTACATATAACCCCCTCCCTGGGGGACAGACAACAGAAAAGTGGGTGACGGGAGATGCCGGACAGTGCAAGATAGGACAAAATAATAATTTGTAAATTATCCAGAGCCCATGAAGGAGGGAGGAGTGGGGAGGGAGGGGGAAAAATGAGGAGCTGATGCCAGGGGTTTGGGTGGAGAGCGGATGTTTTGAGAATGATGAGGGCATTAATGTACAAATATGCTTGACACAATTGATGTATGTATGGATTGTGATAAGAGTTGTATGAGCCCCTAATAAAATGATTTTTAAAAAAGATATAGCATCTGAGGTCTTAAAGGGCTGAAGATAAACATGTGGCCATCTAGCTGAGAAACAACAAAGCCCACATGGAAGAAGCACACCAGCCTGTGAGATCACAAGGCTTCAAAGGGATCAGGTATCAGGTTTAAAGAATTTTATAGTGAAAACTCATATATCCACCATCTGGATACTATCATTAACATTTAACTCTATTTCCTTTATCATATATGCATCTATCTAACCATGTTCAAATAATTTGTTATGTACTTTAAAGTAAATTGAAGACTTCTGTATACTTCCCCTTCAACACTTCAAAATGCATATCTTTAACCCAAGTTATGTAAGTGTATTTATTTTAATATAAAATTTACATGTACTACTCTTAAGTGTGCATTTACTAAAGTTTTGACAAACACATATGCCCGCGGAGCCTATACATAAATGGTTCTCATTGTCCCTGAAATTTCCCTCATGGTTTTCCTGCTTAACCACTTCTCTTATTTTTCAAAGGTGATTTTTATCTTTTCGTTATCATTTTTTATCCTTTCTGAAATGTCCACAACCTGCATGTATTGCATTGTAACCGCAAAACCAAACAGGAAAATTTACATTAACTAGTCTGAGATAAGAGGACTAAAAGCGCTGAACCAAAATTTAAACTTGGTAAAAGAAAGTTAAGCTCTTTGTTACTAAACATGAACATAGGTTTGGAAAATGACAAGGATGCATTACATTCCACTCTGTTAGCTTCCTCTGTGGCATCTTACTTTTGAAAAACAAAACAAAACTTTCTGATCTGGTATTTGCTGATTTTAAGGCTGACTCACTCAGTCTCTTCTAGGGAAACTGCGGATTTCCTTAAATTTTACCAGTCCTGGGCAATGGACCTGCGCTCCACCCTAATGGCAGCCCTACACACTGGTTACTTTAGGGTCAATTCCAACTCCTGGGGTCCAATGTGGGGAGAACTGTGCTCAAGAGGATTTTCAGTGGCTGATTTTTTTGGAATTTTCTCATTAGGCTCTTCTTCCAAGAAGCTTCTGGGTGGACTAAACCCTCCAATCCAGTATACTCAAGGAGTCCTTGCAGGTGCCCTCCTATAAACATTCATTGGGTCCCTCCCATGAACATCTGCTGGGATTTACAGAGAACAGTGGTTTGGCTTTGGCTGGGATTGGATATGAGAGGAAAGATGACCTGACCAGTGCTCTTCTTGTGCAAAACATGTTATTGCCTTTAAGAAAGCCAGGTGTCCCAGCCCAGCACTCCCTGCCTTTGCCCCAGTCATCCAACCCATCTGATGAAAGCATTCAGTGTCAGAATAGTCTGGTTTGCTAAATGTGTGGACAGCTGTCATGCTTGGGCTTCAAGCAAATAAACAAGCCCAGAAATCAGAACAGAAGACAAATGAACATCATTTTGGGAACAGCAACTACCATTCATGCACACACACAGCATTATAAGGTTCTGGTGAACAAAGCACTTTAGAGACTTTAAAAAATAATAATAAATATATGAGGCCTTCCTCAGTCTCATTATTACTCTCTGGCAAGTGAGGAAACAGGCTTGGAGAATTCAAGGGACCAGCAAGGAGAATGAAGGCAAGTGTCCCAGACTGACACCATGGTTGTGCCCCACCATGAGCTGCTGAAGAAAGCCCAAGACTTCTCTCCCTTGGGAGGCTGTGTCAACGTTCTACCTTACTGTGTTCAGCTAAATAATGATTCCCAGGCCAAATGAGATACCTTGGAAAACCAAGGCCTAGTGTCTCCTGAAATGAACAAAGGCCACACAAACACTAGAGTAGATGAGAGTGATATTAAAGAGTCTACTGGGTGTATGCTTTCGCTACACTTATTCAACTGTATTCTGAGCAAATAATCCGGGAAGCGGGGCTATGTGAAGAAGAGCACAGCATCAGCATCGGAGGAAGGCTTGTTAACAACCTGTAATAATAATGTACCACCAACTTGTTTGCTGAAAGCAAGGAAGACTTGAAGCACTTGCTCATGAGAATCAAGTTGCAACTCAATGTAAAGAAAATCTAACCCCCACTTCCCAACTGGAGCAAGGGGCAACATCATGATAAGGATTGAAGTCATCAAGGAATTTATTTTCTTGGATCCACAATCAATGTTTGTGGAAATAATAGTCAAGAACTCAAATGACATATTGCATTGGGAAAAATCTGCTGCACAAAACCTCTTTAAACTGCTGAAGAGTCACGATGGCACTTTGAGGCTAGAGGTGCTCATGACCTAAACCATAGTATTTTCAAACTCCTTATAAGCAGGTGAAAAGTGGACAAATACTATGAAAGACTACAGAAGAATCGATGCCTTTAAATTATGGTGTTAATGAGGAATGTTGAAAGTGCCACGGGCTGCCAGAAGAACAAACATATCTGTCATGGAAGAAGTACAGCCAGAATGTTCCTTTGGAGTGAGGATGCCAAAACTTAGTCTCACTTACTTTGGACATGTTATCAGGAGAGAGGATATCATGCTCAGTGAAGTAGAGAGTTGAAAGAGGGAAACAAAACCCACCAGTAAGATAATTGGGGAAAAAAAAAAAGAGGACCTGATGCAAAGGGCTTAAGTGGAGAGCAAATGCTTTGAGAATGATTGGGGCAAGGAATGTATGGATGTGCTTTATACAATTGATGTATGTATATGTATGGACTGTGATAAGAGTTGTATGAGCCCCTAATAAATTGTTTTAAAAAAAAGATAATTGGACAGTCCCTCTCAAAAGGGGCACATGGAAGGGCTGAAAATCCAGGTTGTGATATAGCACTGATGAGCCACGTAACTATCCTCTAGTTCTCTAATATTTCCGCCCCTTACTATTATGGTTTTTATTTGTTTTACCTCATTAATCATGTTAGATTTGCAAATGTTCATTTGCATATTTAAGATAACTTGGTTCATGAAAGCCAAGATAGATAGCCCTTCAGCCTTCAGCTACAGTAACAGGAGTAATGGTTCCCTGAAGGTACTGAAAGAGAGAAAGGAGGAGATGGGGGACTAGGGAGATGATAGCAATGATGACTGTATAAGTCCACTTGATGGGATCGAACAACAGAATTGCATGTGAATGGATATATTGGATTATGTCAGATATGGCCCCCCAAAAACCTATCATAGGAAAAATAAAATAAGGGTTCCTGGGGGGCAGAGAAGGGGGTGGGAGGAGATAAACAGGAGCTGATATCAAGGAGTTTAAGAAGAAAATAAATATTTCAAAACACTTGTGGTAGCAATTGTACAATACTGCTTGATGTGATTGAACAATGGGATGTTATGCTATCTAAAAGAGGTCCCTGTAAAATGATTTAAACATTTTAAAGCAAGAAAAGAGGGAGCCCTTCCACCCAGTAGCTACAACAATGGGCTCAAACATAACCATTGTGAGGATGGTATGGGGCCTGGCACTGTTCCCATCTATTGTACACCGAATGGGTCTCTAGGAGTTGGAACCAGCTTAGCGAGCCTAACAAGCACAGCAATGATGGGGCCGGGGGCCACGCACATGTCTCCTCAAACAGCAAATGTGTGAATGACGGTGAGTCGTCATAAAGAAGCCCCCTGCAGATTTCCTACAATGCACCATGGAAAACAAGAAAGGGTTGGGTAACAGGACAAAGAAATACTTGGGTAGAAAACCAGGTTGGCAGGGTCTATAACAGCAGCCCACCCAGCCTGCAGCACTCTGCCACTGGGAGGCTACCTCATGTGACTGCACAAATAGCTTTGGGAGGTAGGGGGATGACCCCATTTTGCAGATGAAGAAAGTGCCGCTCCAGTAAGGAGGCAACAATATAATACAGAAGGGTGACGTGAAGTACCCAGAGCCCAGCGCAGGATGAGGCGCCTGTATTGGACAGGAACTAAACATTAGTGCTTCTGAGGCTGTTGAAGGGACGTCCAGTCAAGTGACGTCAGGAGAAGCAAACAGTTATCAAGGGATAGAGTGGAGGAGGCTAGGGGCGTGGGGCTGCAGTCAGCCTACTATGCTGCAGCAGCAGCAGCAGCAGTACTAGGGCTATAAAAAAATCTAGACAACCGCATGGAGAGGGAGACACTCACATTTCTATCTCGATGCCAAAGAAATGAGGGAAAACAAGGCTAGGGAAATGACACAGGGAGGGAGCTGCTGTATGAACTGAAGCTAAACCCAGGGTCTTGACTCGGTGACCAAAGACCAAGGGAGGAAGAGCTCTGGGAGCCGGGCTCATTCATATATAACATGGATACATGCATATGCACAGGTATTGTCAAATGGAGACATACTGCCACACATGCACGCATAGACACACAAGAAACAGACACTCACACAGAAACACACAGAGCTACTCAGCCCTACACAGAGCTACACACACTCACACACATTCCCACAGTGAGGCAGGCACTCATATAGACTCACACATAGACCTTCATATAAACTCACAGACACGGTCAGTTTTCCACACTCATCCACAGACACGCACCCTCACAGACATACTCAGACTGACACACAGACACACAGTTACCTTCCCTCAGAGATACACTGGCAGAAATACACTCTGAGAGCACACATTCAGACTCATTCACCCACCCACACCCAAATGCTTGCACACTACCACACGTACACCCATACTCACATATCTTCATGTCTATGCACACGCACAGCACACGTTCACATTCACGCCCACACCCTTTCACTACCCTTAGCTCTGCCCTGAAGCTTTGAACTTTCCTAAGCTCTCAGCTTGATGCACAGTTTGTGAAAGGCCAGGGACCAACAAATCTACTTTTCCTGCATCCTGGAGAATGCTGCTCCTTGCCTGCCACTGGCAGCTCACTCCTAATCACCGTTAATCCTTGGAGGAACCAAACACAGCAGCCATCTCCCTGGGGAAGGAAGAGCTCCCCAGGGGCTCAGAAAGTAAACAGAGGGATACCCACCTAACCCAACCTTCAAACTCCTCACTGAGTGTTGGCTTCGCTCCACACAGACAGAAGCTAGAGAGCAACTGGGATATGGGAATGCAGAAACCCGAGAGAGATTGCCTGCAAGGCACCAGGACCCTGCCAGCCCCACGGTCTTAAGAGTCACCCACCGGCCCTGCACTCCTGCATTTGCCAGAGGAAGGCCTGGATGAAAACCTAAATGACATGAGTGCCCTAAACAACATGGGAAATCTGTGGGCACCCTCTGCGTGCACATGCATGTCAATGGAATCAGTGTTGCCTTCCAGTGCTCCCACGTACTGGTGTGTGTGGCTCTTCTATTGAGACCACGTCCACCCACAGACATATCTGTGGTCCTATAGGGGGGGTTGTTTGCTTGTTTTGTGTTAGTTCATTTTGTTTTAGGGGAAATCAATTTTGCTTTTGCTTATCATTTCCTCTTACTGGTTTGAATCTGCTCTGAAAATGGTAGCATTTGATCTTCGACAGTAAGTGTTTTAAGCCCTCTTCACTTTCAGCAAGCAAGATAAATATTCCTTCAATCCGGATGCTGCATTCTTCTTCATACCATCCAGCTTCTTGGATTTTCGCTCAGCATTCAGATTGAATAAATGCAGTAAAAGGTACGTTGTCTGACACATGCTTTTTCCAATTCTAAACCATTCCGTATCCCTTTGCTCTGTTCAGGCCATTGCCGTTTGGTTCATGCACAAGTTCTGCATAAGCAGAACTAAGTGTCCTGTAGGTCCTGTTCTTCCCAGTGTTGTCTAACATCTAGCATAATACGCACAATCTACAACATTTTGATATTCTTTGCTTTTACGCTTGAGTCATCTGACATCGGTAATCATATTCCTTGCCCCACTGCCTCTTCTGAATCCAACTTGAACTTCCGGTAGCTCCTTATAGATGTATTGCTACAACAGTTTTTGAATGATCATCAACACAAGTTTATTTGCGTGTGATATTAATGATATGAATTGATAATTTCCACATTCTGTCAGGCTGCATCTTAAAAATATATACAAAACTATAGATCTCTTCCAGTAGGTGGGCCAGGTAGCTGCCGTCCAGTTTTATTGGCATAAACTCGTGAGCGTCCCCAGCTCTGCACTAGGCTGTTGAGACTTTTCAAGTAGTTTTCTGTCAATTGCTGAAACCTTTCTTTGCCAGTTTTTTCCGTGATGTTTAGACTTCTTCCTTCAGAACCAGCCGTTGAATACCAACCAATTCTTCTTGGCACGGTGGCTCCGTGCATCCCTTCCATCTTCTTTTGCTACTTCCTCATTATTCAAGATTTTGCCCACAGAATCCATCAGAACTGCAACTCCAAGTTTGAATATTGTCATCTGTTCTTTGAGCTTGAGAAATTCTGAGTGCGTTCTTCCCTTTCGGTTTTCTAACTCCAGGTCTTTGCACATTTCATTACAATACATAGTCTTCTTGAGCTGCCCTCTGAGATTCTTTGTCCAGGTCTCTGACTGCAAAATTTTTTCCACCTGCTTTAGCTGCGCTACATTGAGAAGCTGGTTGATGGACCTCTCGTGACATCCATTTTGGCCTTTTAGTCTTTTCTCGACTTTTTAAATTACTTTTTTATGCCTTCATGGATGCTGTTCTTAATACCCCTCACAACTTGCCTTGTCTTTTGGTCATCGCTGTTCGATGCATCCCATCTCTTCTTTAAATGGTCCCTAATTTCACGTGGGGTCTACGCACAGTCATACTTGGACCCTCGTGGACTTAGTTTTATTTTCTTCAGCTTCAATTTGAACTTGCACATGATGGGCTGTTCCGCAGTCCGTCCCTGGTCTAGTCCTGACTGATGATACTGAGCGTCTCCATTGTCTCTTTCCAAAGATGTAGCAAACCTGATTCCTATTTATTCCTTTAGCTGATGTTCACGTGTATAACTGCTGTTTCACTGTTGAAAATGTGTCTATAATTAATACGTTGATTATGAAAAATTCTGTCATGTGTTTGCTCTCTGTATTCTCAAACTACTACATTTTCCAACTACTGCTCCTTCCTCTGAGTTTCCAATGGTCACATTCTCAACACCAGTATCTATCAGGATTTCATTTTACTTGGATGAATAATCAATGCCCAGGGAAGCAGGAGTCAAGAAGTCAAATGACATACATTAGAAAAATCAGCTGCATGAGATCTGTTCACAGTGCTAAACAGCAAAGGTGTCTGTTTGAGGATGAAGGTGTGCTTGATCCACACCATACTATTTTCAATTGTCTCAGATGTTTGCAAAAGATGGACAATGAATAATGAAGACTGAAGCAGAATCGATGAATTTGAACTACAGTGCTGGCACAAAACACTGAACGGGTCCTTTCAGAAGAACAACTAAATCTGTCTTGGAAAAAGTACAGCCAGAATGCTCCTTAGAAGCAAGAATGACTTGCCTTCATCTCAGTCACTTTGGACATGTTATCAGGTGGGACCAGGGGACTATGGGAAGGACATCATGCTTACAAAAGTGGAGGGACATTGACAAGGAGGAAGACCCTTCTCAAGGTGGATTGACACATGCTGCAATAATAGGCTCAAGCATAGCAATAATAATGAGAAATGCACTTGTGTTAGTCTGGATAAACTAGGGAAACAAACATACAGAAACTCATATATGTATAAGAGACACTTTTATATAAAGGGTAAGTGTACATTCAGAAAGCATCCCAATGCAGTCCAGTCCAAGCCCATAAGTCCAACTTAGCCCATATGTATGACACCAATCTACAAAGTCCTCCTTAAACTCACAAAACACACAATGATGCCCATCACAGGCCAGCAGGTAGAAAGTCTTTGGATCCAATGGTGGTGTAAGCATCTCAGCGCTGGCAGGGGTCTCCACGTGGCTTCTCCAGCACCCAGGGCTGCCTCAGGGTAAGTTCATGTGACTTCTCCTCAGCAGTGTCTCACAGGAAGAGAGCCTTGTGAGCTGAGGCAGAGAACTAGCTAAGGCAGCCACACACTGATCCGACCATCAGAGAGCAAGAGAAAAGAAAGGCAAGACTCGCTGAGCCATTTATCTCTCCACCCTTCAATTAAACTGCCCTCAGTGAATCCCACATGTGTTCATCTGCCACATTGGCACAATAAACCTTAACTATCACAGTACTGAACTAGGCAATATTTCATTCGACAGTACAGAGGATGCTATGAATTGGAACCAACTCAACCACACTGATCAAGAACATAAAAATGGTTTGAAAGATCCCAAGCCCAGAAGTCTGCAGCACTAGATCATGAGCAGGATGCAAGCAGGTGAGACAGAGGACATCGAGCGGGATGAAGGCTCCCCAGCTTTTTTTCCCAAGAAGCTGGTGGCAAAGGAGGAGGGAAGCAGTAGAGGTTATTCTTGCTGCTCGCATGGTCAGAGCAAGGTGCATTTCCCTCTTTCCCCAGGGCCTTCCTGTCACTTTATTCCCTCTGCCTTTGCCTCTCTGGCTTCCACCAGCCATGGGGGCAGTAGGAGCAGAGGCGGCAGCAGTAGTGGCACAGAGGACAGGCTCCCAGAATGCTTTAATATAGTGTTTGCACAATGTCTAAATAGCTTCCCATTTCACATGCATGTTAACCAAGGCCTACCTGTACATATGTGTCTCTGTGTTTTAGCTATCCATAATATCAATTATTTTAAATTTGACTATTTAAAATTGGTGGTTGAAGGCAAAAACACATATCATTTTATCAGAATGGAATAAACTGCACTATAAAATTTTTAGTGGATGCAAAGGACTAAATGTTTTATCATACACCACATTTTCTACAAAAGGAATATCCCATGTATTGTGTAAAAAGGAAAAATGAGTCTGTGAATTTAGTTGTTTCAACAAACGATATAAAAATTTGCTTTACATCCACAATGACAAATGGACTTTCACCAATGTGGCTTTAAGCGGTTCCTACTTCAATTTTGGAATTTGTTTGGTAATAAATACTATCATCATAAATTACACCTATGTTATTAGGTGCTAGTGGTTTAGTTCCAACTCATTGCTACCCTATGTACAACAGAACAAAACATAAAGCAGTATTACATTAAATGTACGCTAGGTTGCATATGCACATATGCCAAACATATTTTAAAATTAAAGTTATGCATATTATTTTTATAAAACTTAGAATATAACTATGTATGTCAATGCTACATAATTAAAAAGTAACATGATTGAATTGATTGCGATCATCACCTTAGGGGAGTTCCTTCTATTTTGCATGTCATCTGAGACTGGAGTTCCCATTTGTTGTTTACCAGGTTGTGTAAGAGCAGAACAGTCACGGAATGAATTGTTTCCTCCAAAATCTGTACCAGCTTGGCTAGATTTGGCAGTAACATAATGATACAATTTTGCTGTCATGGGATCATCCCCCATGATGTGATATGATGTGATCAGACCATCAGTTGTAAGGGAATTGGGTTGGGATGCAACGCCCTTAGTCGAGGTTAGAGACTTCAGCATCACCAAGAAAGTAACACCAGGAGTAGGGTGTGTCTTTGGGGGCTCAGGGGCCCTGTGCTGAGAACTTTCTAGACTCTGAACAACATCATGCCAAAGCACGTGGAGATCTCCAAGGGAAACCAGACCCAGAGATGTTGAAAAGTCACAAAGAATGTCCAGAGGTGACACAGAGGTGACTCGCCTGGAGATGGACAGAAAGAAAGCCTTCCCGTAGAACTGGGGCCCTGAATTCATAATTCTAGACAAAGGGAATGAATTTCTGTCTGTTAAAGCCATTCCCTCTGGGAGTTGTGCTAAAGCAGGACTACATACCCAAGACAATCCTCCTGTGTTTGTGTCATAGCAAAGAGCATTGCACACCTTGCTGCAGACTGTAGACCATGCACTACTCTCTTCTTCTGTTCCCATGTGCAAGTTCTGAGTGAGCACAATGGGGTATTCTAGGATTCCTATTCTTCTCAAGGTTATCCACCGTTTATTATGGTTAAATGTATATGATGAGCAAATCATCAGAGAAGCTAGATTACATGAAGAATGTGGCATCAGGATTGGAGGAAGGCTTATTAACAGCCTGTGGTGTGCAGAGGACACCACCTTGCTTGTTGAAAGTGAGGAGAAATTGAACCACTAGCTGATGAAGATCAAAGATTGTAGCTGTCAGTGGATCACATGGATTGTAACTCAATGTAAGGAAGACCAAAATACTCACAGCTGGACCAATAGGTCACATCATGATAAATGGAGAAAAGGTTGATGTTGTCCAGGATTTTGTCCTGCTTGATCCACAATCAATGCTCATGGAAACAGCAGTCCAGAGATCCAAAGACTTATGTTGCATTAGGTCAAGCTGCCACACAAGACCTCTTTAGAGGCTTGAAGAGCAAGGATGTTACTTTGAGGACTAAGGTGCACCTGACCCAAGCCATGGTCTTTCCCATTACATCCTAGGCATGTGAAAGTTGGGCATTGAATAAAGATGATCATAGAAAAATAGATGCATTTGAATTGTGGTGCTGGAGATGCATCTTGAAAGTACCTGGGGGTGTTAAAAGAACAAAAATGTATTTATTAGAAGTAAGGCCAGCATACTCCTTAAAGGCAAGGGTGGCAAGACTTGTCTTACGTTGTTTAGACATGTTGAGATGGATTGAACATGATTGGTCAGGAGAGACTGGTTTCTAAAGAAGGACATCATCTTTGGTAAAGTGGAGGGATGGTGAAGAAGAGGAAGGTGCTCAATGAGATGGACTGACACAGTGGCTGCAGCAAGAGGCTCCGGCACAGGAACAATTGTGAGGATGGTGCAGGGCCATGCAGTGTTTCATTCTGTTGTGCACAGGGTCACTATGGGTTGGAGTCAACCTGATGGCACCAAACAACAACAACAACATCCTATTGATGGATCAGCAGATATGGGTATACAAAAGAATTTTCTCAAAATGGATCAGAGATCTCTTATCTATTAATATACTCTGTCCTTGCCTAGTAAACTGCTCATGTTGGATCCCGTTGCATAGTGGGTGAGTGTAGCAAGAGTTACATGCATGGCCCACCTCTTCCCCTTGTTTATTAGAAAGAAGTAATGTACTCTCAGGAGACTGCCAAGATAAGAATTTTCAATTATATGGGCAGAGACCTTGGAAATAGATGTCAATGAAGAGGTTGCAGTGAGCAGTAGGAGCCTCATCGCTTAAGCAGCATACTTCTCTGAAATAGCATTCGCTAAGGCTGGCCCTTGAGATACTCATAGAAAAAGCTGCCAAATGACTCAAACCTTATAATCAACAAAATAATGTTTCTAATTGACAAAATGATGTCTTGCCACCGTCTGGTGTCTGTTAAAGCCAAATTTTATAAATCAGAATTTTCTTCGTTAGTTCCTAGATCATCTCATTTAAGCTCTGTGGAATTTTGGTGAATCCTTACAAGGTATTGCCCGATCCTGGATTGTTTTGTTCCTTCAATAAACTCTAACTTTAATCAAAGCTCCAGTTCACTCTTTAGTGCCTGGTTTCTATGAATGTGAGCTGATTTGTAGGTAAGGTTTTTGCAGATACAATTAGTTAAGTTAGCTTGAGGTCATACTGGAGTATTGTGGCCCTTAATCCATTAAGAAGAGGAGAAAAGACACAAACATGGAAACACAAGGAAGACGGTCACAAGAGGAATTAGGCTACCAAACGTCAAGGAATACATAGGTGGGGTTACCAGATGCTGAAAGAGACGCAAAATGATCTTCCCTTAGAGCAGTGGTTTTCAACTTCCCTAATGCCTCAACCCTTTCATACAGTTCCTCATGTGGTGGTGACCCCCCAC